>NW_026294562.1:103634564-104069564 GCF_007827085.1 Peromyscus californicus insignis
CCAGCCCATCACCACCATAGGTGAGCTGAGATCCAGACTGGCCAGGGCAGGCTGCAGGAACAGGGCCTGGGCTAGATGCTCCAGGGAGCTTGAGGGTGGGAAAGATACGCCCTCATCCTCATGGGACTCACATTCTAGACAGGGATGTACCCCACACGTAGATAACCCTACATGAGGGAAGTCTGGGATAAGAGATGTAACAGACATAAAGGTACTGATGGTTGAGTACTTATTCTCAACGAGAGATACTGATGGCTGAGTACTCATTCTCAAGAAGGGACAGCAGGGGACCTGCCATGTGTCAGACATTACACTTGCCATTTGACATTCTCAAGCTTGGTTTTTCCTAGCAACCTTTGAGGTAGGGACTATTATCTCCATTTCATTGATATAAAGTGAGGCCCAAAGGAGTTAAATAAATTCTCAAAGCTCACATTGCCTTTGAGGGACAGAGCTGAGGCTGTAACTGGAGTCTGTCTGACCTTCATGAGGTCAGAGAAGGAGGGGTTAATTGTGGTCCGGATGATAGAGTGAGGCCTGTGAAAAGAAAGCAGAGAACAGAGATGTTAAAATTCTGTGCAGGGCTGGGCGGTGGTGGCGCACGCCTTTAATCCCAGCACTCGGGAGGCAGAGCCAGGCGGATCTCTGTGAGTTTGAGGCCAGCCTGGACTACCAAGTGAGATCCAGGAAAGGCGCAAAGCTACACAGAGAAACCCTGTCTCGAAAAACCAAAAAAAAAAATCTGTGCAGGGATGGGGAAATGGCTCAACTGATAAAGGACTTGCTGAGCAAACATCAAGATGTGAGTTTGACCTCCAGTACCCACGTAGAAGCCAGGCACAAGGCCCGGTGGTATGCACTGTAATCCCAGGGCTGAGGGGACCGAAATAGGAGGATCTCTAGGTCTGGTGGCTGGCAGTCTACCAGTTGGCAAGCTCCAGGTTTAGTGAGAAACCTTGTCTCAAAAAATTGGATGAAGCACGATTGAGGAAAATGTTCAACATTAACCCTAGGCTTCACATATGCTCACACATGCACACAAACACATACATGTACAAAAAAGAATGTTTTAAAAATCTGTGTGCCAACTAATAATCAATAGACTCTGCATTAGACTCTGGGAGCTCTTCCTGTAAGAAATGAACCTGAGCTTGGGTGTACAGACTTAGCACAACTTTTCAGCTATTTGCACTTCTCTTTTGTTTTCTTCTTGGATTCCCATTTGACATTTGTAGAGAGGACTCTGTTCATTTCAACTCTACCCATCCATCTATCCACCTGCCCATCTATCTGTCTACCCACCCATCCATCTATCTACACACTCATCCATCCCATCCATCTATCTACCCACCATCCATCTATCCACCCACCCATCCATCTATCCACCCACCCACTCACCCACCTATCTACCCACCCATCCTCCATCCACCCACCCATCCATCTATTCATCCACGCATCAATCTATCCACCCACCCATCCATCTACCCACTTACTCATCCACCTATCCACCCATCCATTCATCTATCCATCCACCCATCTATCCACCCACCCATCCATCCCATCCATCTCTCTACCCACCCATCCATCTATCCACCCACCCATCCACCTTTCCATCCATCCATCCATCCATCCATCCATCCATCTATCCACCCACCCATCCATCTATCCACCCACCCATAGTTGAGCACAGATTTGGTAATCCTTGCATAATGGCCTTACTGGTTCGTATGGTGATATCAGTCCTCATGTATTTGAACGTTGTTGCTGCTGCTGCTGCCTCCAGAGATATTTCCAAGAGGAGAGGGCACCGCTGCCTCCAGAGATATTTCCAAGAGGAGAGGGCACCGCTTGCACAGCCACACAGATTTATAAGTTTTATAAGAGTCTTCCTGATTCTTCCCTATGACCATGGAGCATTATATATCAGTGCACATGGCAGAGAAGAAAGAAGGGCTACCTGGGCTGTGATACCCCCACCCCAATTCTAGAAGTGCAGGCACCTCCAGTTCTGACACGTTGAACCCTCAGAATCACATGTGTGCACCCCTAGCGTTTAAAATCTAGTACCGCTTCCATCTGGTTACTTGGATCATTGACTTAACTTCTCTGAGCCTCATTGTATCCAGTAGGAATAATGACAGGTTTTGTTTGCCTGGGACTAAGGGAGAGAATGCATATAAAGTGCATGCATATTGCCCAGCATACTGAAAGCTGACTGTTAGTATACTGAGAGTCTGGAGTGAGGTGTCCTAAAACCTTAGAATTCAGTACCTGAGGGCGAGGGAGATAGCTCCGTGGTAAAGTGCAAGCAAGAGGAACTGAGTTTGAAACCCCAGTACCTATGAAAAAATCTGGGTGTGGTGGCACATGGTTTTAATCCCAGCACTCGGGAAGCAGAGACAGAAGGATCCCTGGGGCTCACTAGATGGCCACCCTAGCCTAATCAGTTAGTCCCAGGCCAATGAAAGGCTTGTGTGTCCATAAACATGGTTGATGGTATCCGAGGGACAGTACTGGAGATTAACCTCTGGCCTCCACATGCATATACCTGCACATGAACGCACACTTATCCACATACATGGGGTGAGGGAGAGCGGGGGGGACGGGGAGATAGAAAGCGAGCCCAGAGTATCTGAAATCAGGAGAGCAGGGGGTGGTAGTGGGACACCTTGTGGGGTGACAGTAGGGGTGGCCCCTGCTCCCAGGGTTCCTGAGACTCACTCTGGGCCACTGTCCTCCTCTGTCCCTTGCAGTGGGAAAGCCCATACAGGTGCAGATGACACCACAGCCCTCAGAGGAGGAGGTGGACCAGCTTCACCAGCTCTATATCAAGGAGCTATGCAAGCTCTTTGAGGAACACAAACTCAAGTTCAATGTCCCCGCTGACCAGCACTTGGAGTTCTGCTAAGTGACTCCAGCCAGAGGACAGCTGCATCCGAGAGCCTGCAGGAGTGTTGTGATTAGGGGGGGACTTCCACAAAGCAGTGTCCAGTGCACTGGAGGTGCTGTGGTGAGAGGGGACTTCCACAGCCACCCTGGACTCCTAGGAACTCAGCTCCGGCTGGCAAGATGGAAGAGGAGGCGGCTCCTAGCCCTGGGACTTGCAGCTGCAGCCAAAGCTCTGTGGTCTCCCTGGCCCTGGCCTGTCTGCCCATCTGTAGGATGGGGAAGAAAAGCAAGTAGAGAATCATTTCTGAGGTCTCCACCCACAGTTCTAATGTCACTCAAACATGACCAAAGGACAGCCAGGGAAAAGCAGAACACAATTCTTCTTCCCCTACCCTCGAGTGACAGTGTGAAAGAAGCCAGCACCCCAGGCCTCCCCTGTGCATGTCCCTCATCCTGCTCCCTGATGTCCCTTCTTCCCCTCTGAGCTGGAGAGGAGGTGTAGCAAACTATGCCCTGGCACCCATCCTATGTTCCTTCTAGATCCTGGGTCCTCTGAGCTATGACATCGATACCAAAGGAGCCCAGAAGGGAGTTAAGGAAGGCAGAGCTCAGTCCTCCTTAGCTACCTGACTATCACTGAGGGTAGGTCTCCTTGCCATCCTTCTGAGTCTCAGTTTCCCCAGCCTTGACAGCCTGGGAGCCTCGGTGCTCACATCACATGGGCTCTATTAGGGAGCCTCGTACTCATGCTTTATAACGAACTCCAGCCCCTGTCTTGGCACAAAAGGGCAGCTCCATACATGTTACCTCAATAAATGAAACGATTCTGTTTTATCTCTCTTCTCTTCCTTTCTCCCAACCAGTGGGGCCGACTGGAGCCTCAGCTTTGTCCTGTGGCCCCAACCTCTCCTCAGAAGCTGAGTCAACTACATTGTAGAAGACCATGTCAGTCTCCCCTTTCCCGGGGACTGGTCACCCTGAGTTTTCCACCTTGGAAAGAAGGGGGAAGGGACATGCCTGTGGGCAGACCAGCGCATTGGAAGCCAGAGATGATGCATGGGTGGCTGTGTGTCTCCTGGGTGGGCTACACTCTGGCCAGGAGAATTCTGGGTTCCTGGGTTGGAGCTCCTACACCCGCAGGAAAGCCCAGGGCATGGCTAGATTGAAAGAATGCCTGACTGGCCCTCCCCTGTAATGGGGAGCAGAGCCCTTCCATGTAGGAGCAGTTTCTATAACCCCTGGGGAAGTGTGCATTGGGATCCCAGCCCCAGCCCCACCTATCTCCTCAGCAAATCAGTTACCTCTAAACCTCAGTTTTAGCATCTGACACAAGGATGGCAATAACACTCTAGTGTTGTGAGCAGTTCCCAAGCTTGGGGTCACACCATGCCCTCCATGAAGTGCTGCACAGTACATAGAAATTAGTAGTTCCGTGACATGGATGTTCAGCACCTTGTGCAGGCACCTGGGATTGAGAAGAGATGGTGTGGGACAAGACTCAAACAAGGTGTGTGGTGGTGCACACCTTTAATCCCAGCACTCAGGGAGCAGAGAAAGGGAGATCTCTGTGAGTGAGTTCGAGGCTGGCCTGGTCTACATAGTGAGTTCCAGGATAGCCAGAGCTATGTAGAGAGATCCTGCCTCAAAATAAAATGAGATAATCCCACCAGGAGCAAAAGGCAGAGGAGTCAGAGAAGGGAGTGCTGTCTTCAGGTCCAAGACGATTTGAGGAAGTAGCCGTGGTCAGGGCCTTAAAGAAAGGGCAAGACAGCAAAGGAGATGTCCATTAGGGGTCCATAGCAGTTCTCTGCCTCCAAGTTAGAGCCGCCAACTAGCTGAAGGCAGCGAGAGCCTTGATTTCTCCCCAGTTCCGAGTTGTTTCAGCTCTGGTGCAGCTGCAGTGGGACACGTGGTCATGTGAGGCTGGGGTGACTGTACACGTTGTGACAGCGGGGCACAGGGCCTGGCTTTATCCTGACGGCCTTTTTAGCACCTGTGGTGACTGGATTCCGATGGAATGACGGTCCCCCGACTACACAGCATGCGGTGTCCATTCCATCACACACCGTGCATCGAAACGGTCACAAGGTCAGGAATCAGAAATAGACTCCGCCAAGTGTGAAGAGGAGGGCCATCACATCGCACAAGGTGCTGGAGAGTGCTCGTGGCCATCTTTGCACACTGTCTACAAAAATTTAAAAGTAAAAGCCTATGGCAGAATGCCCCCTCCCTACCCCACCCTCCACACCTCTCTCTTTCTGCCATAATAAAGCCATTGCATCCCAAGGGGCCCAGTCAACCTGGTGTCTCTCGCCTGTCCCCATCTCCTTCTCCCTCTGACACCACTCTCCCTACTCAAGATCCTTGCATGGCCTTCCATTGTGCGAGGCTAGGGTTCATGCTAGTCTCGGTCTCAGAGGGAACCAGAGGACAGTCTGAGGAGGTTGTGCTAAAGATACCATGTCTTGAGGTACCCACAGGTGTTGGAAACCACAGTGAGTGGTGCTGTAAGCAACAGCTGTCACCAGATGCTGTCACCACCCAGGAGGCCTGGAAGAACCAATGGAGGCATAGAATCCCCAAGCCACGCTAGTCAAGGACATAGGCAGCTTTGAGAGACTCGTCAGACAAGAGCAGCAAATGTCTCTCCCTCCATACTTCCTCCCTTCCTTCAACTGCCTGCGGAGTGCCCAAGTCCAGAGGAAGCTGGGCCTGCGGCTGCAGCCAGGCATGTGAGCTGCAGGCCTGGGAGCAAGGCTTGGAAGGATCAGTGGAAGACAGATGTCTACCTTGAAGCCCGGTGTTAGCTTGCTGTTCATCAGCAAGCTCTGGTCCTTGGTGTTTATCTTAGTCCTTAGCCCTAAGCTTCTGTCATAGGGACACTGTGACCACACTCACTGTCACCTCTGTGATCTTGTCCGCGCTGTTTCTCAGACTAGAATGCTTCCCTTCCATCACCTTCCTGTTGCCTGATAATGCTTCCTGATCCTTCAGCATGACTCATCTAACCCAGGGAGCTTCCCCAGTGCCTGTGGGCGAGAAGTGCGCCCTCTGGCTTCCTGGGGCTGCCCTGTATCCTCTGGCTTCCTGGGGCTGCCCTGCATCTTCTGGCTTCCTGGGGCTGCCCTGCATCCTCTGGCTGCCCTTCCTCTGCTACAGCTCTCAGCACCACGTGGACACTAGGTACCACTGACAGGACATGAGTCCACTCTCTCAAATAAAACCCAAATTTCCAAGGTCCTCTTCAGTACTCGGGATAACAACTATGTCTCTCTTCCATCTGGCCTTCAAGGCCCTATTTCATCTGCCCCTAGGCCTGGCTAGCCTCACCTCAACCTGTGCGCCCTGCACTGCTCCTCAGGCACACTCCAGGGCTTGCTCCATCTTCGGCACCTCCTATCTCTTCATAATACTCTTCCCTATGACCCAGTCAGTGTCACTTAGCCCAAGTCACCCCTGTGTCATACCTCGGTCTACTCTTCTCTGCCTTCTTCCCTGAGTCGGGATGGACCTTTAGTTCTGAAGGAGAAAAGGGACATGGTCACCAATACATGAGGGCATGAGGGGACTTTTCCATCCTCAGGGGTTTGGGAACCTCTGAGAACTAAGACCTATGCTTAATGTCTACACACAGAGACAGGCAGACAGACCGACTGACAGACAGACAGACAGACAGACAGACAGACAGACACACACACACACACACACACACACACACACACACACGATCTAGAGTACCTCAGCAATCCTCTAAGTGAAGCTGGCAAATTGGCCTACACTGCATTCTGGACTTTTATATTTGGTCAAGATGGTTAGCTATTTGCTGTCCATAATAAATTATTTTAAAAGTTATCTGCTTGCCGGGTGGTGGTGGCGGCGGCGGCGGCGGCGGCGGCGGCGGCGGCGCACGCCTCTAATCCCAGCACTCGGGAGGCAGAGTCAGTCAGATCTCTGTGAGTTCCAGGCCAGCCTGGTCTACAGAGTGAGTTCCAGGACAGTCAGGGCTACAAAGAGAAACCATGCCTCAAAGAAAGGAAAAAAAAAAAAAGCATAGAAAAAAGAAGTTATCTGCTTTAAGGGACACTTTACTGACTCCAAGTTCCTGAGGGTGGGCCCCTGGGAGGGACTTAGCTGGTGGCTGTGACTCAGGGGCTTCCAGAGTGGCATCTAGGCTGCTGGCTAGGCTTAGTCTTTCAAGCTTGCACAGGGGCTGCAGAGGTCACCTCCACACTCACTCCCATGACTGATAAGCGAGAGCCTCTGTTCCTTACCAAGTGGGTCTGGGCCTCTCCGTGGGCCCCCAGTGATGGGGCCTCTCCTAGAGCAATCGAGTGGGGGGAGAGACGGGTCACCTGACTATTATGACCTCTGAGTCACATGAGTCTATTCTGCCTCAGTCTGTTGGTTAGGTGTGAGTCACTCTGTTCAGTTCACACTCCCTCTAGGGTGGGAGGACAAGAGGTGGCAGTAGCTGCCACTCTGATGGGATGAGTCCTCAGATACTTCGCGGGGCTTTTCTGACCCCGGTGCTGTAGCATGAGGCAACCTGCCCAGAAAACACTGAAGGACAGACACCCCGCTAGCCAAGGAGAAAGCATGAGGATGGGCGGGGCGGGGCGGAGCAAAGGTTGGAAACAGGAGTGATATCCATGACCACCCCCCCACCATCACCACCCCACCCCCGTCTGACTGGCAGAAGAACAGGGTGGCCTTTAGACGTGAAGCTGCCAAGATGGAAACAGAAGAGAAAGACTTGGGGAAGAGGACTCGCCCTCTTTCACATGACCTTAGAATCCCCATGTTACAGATACCAACAGCACAAGCCAAGAAAGGTGTGGAGCCCTGAGCTCAGAGGAAGGCTTTGTGTGTTCAGTTTAAAGGGTGCTTTTCATGGACCAAGGCTCTGAGACGGAGGATATTGCTTACAGCAGTTGGATTTCCTAACTCTACATAATGGGCTCAAGTACTAATTTTCATGTTCCCGCACCTCCTGGCCCTCTCAGGGCCTCCCTTGGGGTGCCCCACTCTGTGGGGAAGGCAGTTTCCTCCACCTCAACACACATGCAAATACAAGATGTGTCAGTGTGATAGAGAAGGTCAGAAGTCCTCAAACGATGGGGACAGCTGGAGTCTCCTCCGGAATCAGGGTGCTCTTTGGCCTGGGAGAAGTTCTCAGACATCATCACCCAAGAGGACAAAGGGCTTGCTGAGGCCCAGCCAGTCTGATACTGCTTTATGATGACTTGAGCAGAGGTGACAAACAGGGCAGGGGTAAGTCAGCACGGTAGAGCCTGTGGCCACGTGGCATGGGGTCAAGGCTCAACCTCCCACAGTGGCTCAGCTTTCTTAGGAATAAGACAAGGAGGTAGGAGGGGTGTCACTTTGCTAAGTGAGCAAAGGCAGATGGGAGGGACACCGTGGGGACACTGGTCAAGGATGTGATCAGAGCACAAGGGTAAGACCTTGAGAAGAGAATGTCTGAGGGGTAGGTCTGTGTTCAGCAAACTTTTATCAAGTCCCTGTGATGGACCAGAGGCTGGAGTTGAAAGTGGTAACCCAGGCGGGGTTGGGGGGGACCCGTCCCTAGCTTTTCCTTGCTGGCTGTCCTATAGCACCCCAATGTTAGGGAGGCAGGAACTCCTTCACAAAGTTGAAGGTGGCCTGGAAGACCTTGGAGCTGGTCTGGGGCCTGGGCCAGGCCACCAGGGCAGACAGAGCGGGCTGAACGGAGCATCTGTCAGTTCGTTTTTTGTTTTTAGTGCTGTTTTGAGATGGGGTCTCACTTTGTAGCCCTGGCTGGCTTGGAGTTCACTATGTAAATCAGGCTGACCTTGTACTCACAGAGATCCACCTGCCTCTGGACTGCTGGCATAAGGTGTGTGCCACCACACTTATGTTTATTAAAGACACCACTCTCTCTTCACACTTAGCTGATGCCCCATGTAATCATGTCTTTGCCTGTCACACTGTCCACAAATGGGTATTTGGTGAATACTCGCCCCTCTTGAGGAACTCCAAGGATGACTCTGACAGATGTGTGACTTGGTGCTTCTCACAGAGCAGGTCTGGGTATTTCTAAACTTCTGTGGCTTCCTTTTCTCACTGCACAAAGCCCACCAGAACATTTCCTTTCAGGCTGAGCTGGGACCAGGTACATCCAGGCTCATCTTCAGTGGAGAATGAACAGACTTGAACCCATGAAATGGAAGGAATCCCCTGCTGGCAGCCCCCTCCCTCTGCAACATTTATTGATACAGGATCTTGCTTAGGTAGCCCGGGCTGGCCTCAAACTTTCGATCCTGCTCTAGACTCCTGAGTACTGAAATCACAGGCCCGTGCCTCCATGGCTGGCTAGGGATCCTCCTGGCTCTACTGGGATTATAGGTGTGCATCACCACCGCCCGGTTCTGGCTTAAATTTTTGAATTGAAAAAAGGAATAGGATTTAGATCAGCCAGGTAATTACAAGGACTAGAGTTTGGATCCCTAACACCCATATAAAAGCTGGAACCCCAGCACTGTAGTGGCAGGTAGGGACAGGCACATTCGTGGGGTTCGCTGGTCAGTCATGTTGAACTCCAGGTTCAGGGAGATGCCCTGTCTCAAAAGCTAAGGTGGATAGGGATGGAGGAAGTTACCTGACATCAAATGGCTTCCACATGCGTGGTACACGCAAACACATGCGCAGACATGAATGCATGCACACATATACACACAAAACAAACAGATAAATAAAAGTGTGAACATTTACATTATTGTGCTAGTTTTTGTCAGCCTGACACAAAATAGAGTCATCGAGGAAGAGGGAACCTCAACTGAAGAGCTGCCTCCATCAGGCTGTCCTGTGGGCAAGTCTGTGGGGCGATTTCTTGATTAAGGATTGATGTGGAGGGACTAGCCCACTATGGGCAGCGCCATCCCTGAGCAAGTGGTTCTGGGTTGTAAAGGAAATCAGTCTGAGTAAGCCATGGAAAGCAGGTCCATAATCAGCATTCCTCCATGGTTCCTGACTCTGTTCCTGCTTACATCCCTACCCTGACATCCCTCAGTGATTAATGGTGAGTGGAACAAGTGAGCCAAATAAACCCTTTCCTCCCCAAGTTGCTTTTGGTCATAGTGTTTATCACAGCAATTGAAAACTACCTAGAACAACTGTAGAGTCAGGCTGGTGGCTCAAGTCTATAATCCCAGCAGTTGGGAAGTAGAGGCAGGAGGATCAGACGTTCAAGGTCATCTTCAGCTATAGTGAGTTCAAGGCCACCCTGGGACAAGAGGCACTGTCTCAAAAGCAAAAAAAAAAAAAAAAAGAAAAAAGAAAGAAATAGGCTTTAAATTTGGGGATCCCAAGAAGGAATACAGACTGTGATAATAGAGTTGTTTCTGAAAAGCATGTTAAAATGCTACCAGAGTTGGAAAATAAGGGACAGACTTAAGTAACTCTAGAACCTAGGACACGGAGTAGAAGTTGCAGGACTAACATCAGAATGGGATGGACACAAGCCTCCACTGTGTCTGGGGATGCTCAGTTCCTCCAGGGGTGCGAGTTCCCATTATCTGAAACTGCTGGGTTTCCAGGTGGGAACAAACACCTAAGTGGTCGTTGGGAGCCAGTTTTCTCAATGCCGGAGAAGGAAGACTAGAATGTTCCGTGTAGTAAGAGGACAAGTCAATGTGAACTCAAAGTATCTTCTCACAGCTTCAGATGGATGATACAGAAAGCAATAAAATACTGGTGTATACACGGACTAGTACACACGTGGGCTGCCTAGCTCTGGCTTCCAAGAGAGCCTAGAAGCAATAGCACCCAGTTGCAGCTAGCATGCCCTGAGCCTGGGGTTTAGTTCCTAAAGAAGGGCTTTCCTGGGGCCAGTGTGATGGCACAGTGGGTAAAGGCACTCGTCAAGCCTGAAGACCTGAGCCCCGCATGGTGGAAGGAGAAAACCCACTCCCACAAGCTCTCCTCCCCTGTCCACATGTGCATTGTTGTGTATGGGTTCTCACACACATACATGCACACCAATACATGAATAAATTAACTGACTAAAAGGAAGGAGATTCTTGAGATACTTGGAGAAGTGGCAGATTCTAGGGCTGGGGCATCTTGGAGTGCCGGAAAATCAAGACCAGCTCAAAACCAGCCAAACAAGAAAAAATAAACATACAAACAAATAGCAATGGAAATACCCCACCCCCACCCCCACACAGTGATCATCATCTTACACAGGGGCCAAATGGAAAGATTTTAGTGACCATGGCAGAGACAATTTGAAGAAGAAAATAATACCATAGCATTGAGATGCCAACCTAAAATATAACCCAGACATCCTTGAGCACATGCTGATAAACAAATAATAAATAATCAAGGGAGACGAGGTAAGTCTTCCTTTCAGAAAGACCGCAAATACTGTGGGGCTGCACCTCCCTTTAGGAAATGGAGTTTAACTCTCCCAGTTGAACTGGGGTTACATAACAACCTGCTTCCAAAAGTAAGGTGTTCAAAGGGTTGGGTGCGGCGCGGGGGGGGGGGGGGGGGGGGGGGGGGAGGCACAGGAAGTTACTTCATAGGGAAATTCTGACATGCACTAGCTAGAGCAGGTGACTGAGGCTAATGTGACCAGTGATAAGCCACGTTGATAGGATGTTCCTTTGATATGTCGGGATGACAGTGGCACTTTATGTTCTCCATCTTCTTCCTAAGCCTCATAATCCCTGTGTAATCTTGAGAAAAAAAATTAGACAAATGCAAATTCAGAGATATCCCACAAAATATTTTATTTGCACTTTTCAAAACTAAAGGTCACCAGAGAGTGTGAGGGTCTGAGCATTGTCACACAGGAAAGAAGACTAGGAAGATGGGACATCCCGCAGGAGGTCTCAGAAAAGATAGACATCATTAGAAAAATCAGTCACTAACATTGGAGTTTAGTAAATAATAATAACAATGGACCAGTCCTGGCTCTGTTGATGTGACTAAAATATAATGTAAAATGTTAAATGGGGTGGAGGTATGTAGGAACCTTCTGTTCAGTATTTACTACTTTTCTGTAAATCTGAAATTATTAGTTCACTTACATTCTAAAAAGTTGCTGTGGGATGCCGAATTTGTTTTCTGGGGCTGTTGCAGCAAAGGACCACAAGCTTGGTCACTTAAAATACCAGATGCTAGTGGGGCCGTGGTAGCAAACTCCTCTAATCCCAGCACTCAGGAGGCAGAGGCAGGTGGATCTCTGTGAGTTGAAGGCTAGCCTGGTCTAGAGTTCCAGGGCAGCCAGGGGTACACAAAGAAGTCGGGTCTGGGGCGGGGGTGGAGGGAGCCCAGACGCTAGGGCTAATGAGGTGCCTCAGAGGGTAAAAGCGCTTGCCTACAAGTTTGATGGCCTGAGTTTGATCCTGGGAATCGAATGATGGACGGGGGAAACTAACTCCAGGACTGTCCTCTGAGCTCCACAGGTGTGCCACAGCATGTGCATGTATAAAAAAAAAATGAGCAAATGGA
Organism: Peromyscus californicus insignis; assembly: GCF_007827085.1. NCBI lineage: Eukaryota > Metazoa > Chordata > Mammalia > Rodentia > Cricetidae > Peromyscus > Peromyscus californicus. The sequence goes on from NW_026294562.1 coordinate 103,646,949, forward strand.
ATATAACAAAACCCCACCATAGATTAGCTGTGGGGTAGTTCAGTAGGAGAGCACCTGTCCAGCATTTGCAAGGGTCTATGGTCTGAAGTTGGTGGCAGTAGGGTCACTTGTACAAGTTGTCAGGAGGGCTACCTTCCCTCAGAGGCCTTAGAGGACTGACTGCTTTCCTTCATCATCTTCTAAAGCTACATTCCTTGGCTTATGGCCTTTCCACATCCTCCAAAGCAGTGATGTCTTCAACCCTGTCTGCCTCTGTTCACATGTCACCTCTTGCCTTCTGTTTCTCTAACAATTATTCTTCTTCTTGTTTCTTTGTCTTTTTTTTTTTTCTGAGACAGTTTCTCTAACTGTCTTAGAACTCACTCTGTAGACCTCGTAAGCCTTGAACTCAGAGATCTGCCTGCCTCTGCCTCCAAAGTGCTCGGAGTAAAGGTGTGTGCCACCACACCCAGCTAGAAAAATCTTCTGTAAGAACACAAGCAAAGCCGGCAGCGGTGGCGCACGCCTTTAGTCCCAGCACTAGGGAGGCAGAGCCAGGTGGATCTCTGTGAGTTCGAGACCAGCCTGGTCTACAGAGTGAGTTCCAGGACAAGCACCAAAAACTACACAGCGAAACCCTGTCTCGGAAAAACAAAACAAAAGAAGAACACAATAGCGATAGCATTGGGAGCTCATCCTGGTAATTCAGGGTAATCTGCTGTGGGATGTCTTTCTGTATGCTTATTCACAAGTTCCAGGGCCTAGGATCCACATTTTGGAGTATCCTATTTCAGCTTCTGAAAATGCCAAGCAAGTTATTCATTCTATCTGTATGATAGACGTAGACTCCTTTCCAGGAAGTTACACAGATTAGAGAAGTTGATCAGCCACTGGGCTGGTTAAAGAGGAAAACAGGAGCCCGAGACTCCCCTGTCTTGGGCATATGGGACCTGGCACTCCCCTCAACCTACTCCATCCCACACAAAAGAGGTATCCATGTTAGGACATAATGGTTGATCAAAGAACTGGGAATGGGATTCTGAGTCCCAGGTTCAAATCTTAGCTCTGTCCACAGCTTTCACTGTGATCTCAAGGACATATTGTTCACATAAGGGCATATAAAGCAATTCAAGAAGCGAATGGGAGTTAATCTTGCCCTGAGAGCTCACAATTACAAGATGTTCATCTGTCCAGTATCTTTCACTAGCCCATCTCAGTACCACCCAGGAACTGAGTAATGCTTAGTAATGGTAGAAATGATAGTGGTGCAGGTAAGATGGCTTCCAGGGTGATGAGCAGAGGGGAGAGTCTCCTTGTTTCACACTATGTCCCCAAGCTCCCACTAGTCTAGGCCAGGGTTAACAAATGACAACCTGCTCTGGAATGACTGTGAGCTAAAAGGGGTTATCAAAGAGGGCTTGCAGCCAGTCCGATGACAGGAAACAGGACTTTGAGCCCATGTTAAGAGAAATGTCATTCTTTAACAGAGAACTCCAGGGCCCGTGAGACGGCTTAGCAGGGAGAAGCGTTTGCAGTGGAAGCCTCATGACCTGAGTTTGATCCTCTGAACCCACAGTGGAGAGGGGGAACTCCCGAAAGATGTCCTTTGAGATCCACTAACATGCCTGTGTGTGCACATGGGTGTACACACATCCTCTCTCTCTCATACACACACACACACACACACACACACACACACACACACACACACACATGCATAAACAAAACTAGAGAACCCCGTTCTAATTTTTAGATTTCTAATACAAAAAAAAATTATACTTGGTTATTTACTTAGAATTTAGTCACATTTTGGTGGGAAGGAATTCCTTTGTTCTGCTTGCTAGAACACTCCCACTGTCACCTTTTACCCTGGTGGCAAAAGCCATGTGGCAGTCAGGTTGTCCAGTAGCCCCTATCCTCCCTTTCAAACAACTTGACCTAAGCCATCCATGTCTTCCTTCCGCGACGCGGCCAGCAGCAGCTTTCTTGGGGTATTTGGCCTCAGTGGTCCTCTGCAACAGACTTCCCTGAGTCCTGCCCATGCTCTCTGGGCTCCCTTGGCTGTCCACACTCCTCGCTGCCTACGGTTTTCCCTGACAGTCACTCCCTCCCCTTCAGCCAGGACGGATGTCTTCTTCAGGGTCTCTTGCTTCCCCAGCACCTTGCACAGGCTTCCCCCTCTGCCTAAGGTACATTTTCTACCCAATGCCAAGTCTTCTTGGTCTTCCAGCTCATTGAAGGCATCACCCGCCTCTGGAAAAGCTTCCCCAGCCCCACTTCCCTTGTTAGGCACCTCTGCTGACCTTCCACAGCCTCTGCTTCCTGCCATTCCCATTGACCATACTCATTAAATGCCTGTGGCCTCTACTAGACTGAGAGGCCCTCAGTGCCAGAGTTGATCCAGTTCTACACTGATGGACATGCTCATCAATGACAAGGCTCCTGCTCTCCCTTGCTACTTGAGTAAGGGGCAGGCAAGGGCTGGGGCTGGGTATCATGAAGCCCAATTCATTTCCTTCTCTGGGCTGCTGTTCTTCATCTGTACAATAGGGGTACAGTGTCCCTTGCTGGCTCTCAAGCTTGGGTCAAAGGTGGGAGTGGAACCTTGTGTGGCATAGTGTCAGCGGCTGAGCTCCCAAACAACTTGATCAATCCTCACAGGCAACCCCAGACAAACACGAGCCTGGGCCCTGGGTCTGGCGTGATCTGGGTTATCAGAGTCAAAGGTCAATCCTCTGTGACCTTGTGCAACTAACTCCAGTCTGGACACTGCCTGCTACCACCTGTCCCATGTCATCCCCCACCCCCAGCTTTGAGAGTCAGGAATGAAAAGGACCTTGGATGGCCAGGCTTCTGATGTGAGCTGTGAGCCTTAGAGTACATGGGTGCAAACATGTGCTTGGGTCTGTGAATGTTTCTGCAAGAGTAGCTGTGTGCACATGGGCTGTGTGAAAGCATGCACACAACTAAGCAGGTATCTTGGATGCATGTCTGTGTACACTAGTGTGCACACTTGAGTGTGTTCCTGTACCCTAGGAGCAAGAGTGTACATGGCTATGCATATGTAACAGTGGGGTTCCCCTTAGTTCCTCTAAACTGTTACAACTGGTTCTTTGGGGGCCCCAATGGCCCTGTACCCCTCCCCAGCATTCCTACTCATCACCATGCTTGGGGATCCCAGTTTCTAGGGACTCTACCATTTCTCTATCAGTCCAGTGCTGTTAGTAGAGACTAGAACCCTGAAGTGATAAGGGTGACTTCTCAGGGTGGTGCAGGGGACAGTGGCATGCTCCAGCAGACTCCCTCAAGCCCTTTTTGAAATTCGGTGGTGCTGGAGATTAAGCCCGGGGTCCCAAGCATGCTAGGCAGATGGTCTGCCACTGGAATTTGCATCCCCAACTTTCAGACTTTTTTTTTTATCATTGCTAAAGATTCAGTTCTGTGCTTCTGAACCTGCTCCTCTCTTGCTCACTGGGGCCCTAGAAGACACTTCTGATATGCCGGATATGGCAAAGGCCTGGTGACCTTCAGCCAAGAGGGAAAAGACCGCTGTCTCACTTAAGCTGGAACAAACACTAGGGCACAAGCCACATTCCAGGGCCCCCTTTGGGGTTGGGCTGAGGCCCCGAGCCTAGCTTGGCTGTCTGCTCAGTGTCTTCTCCTGCCCTGCCCTGGTTCCCAGCTCCCTTCTGGGCTCTTCTCAGGGACTTCCTTTTTCACTGTTTTCTTTGTCTTGTTTGTCACGGGGTCTTGCTATGTAGCTCAGGTTGGCTGAAACTGGCGACCCTCCTGCCTCAGCCTTCCGATGCTGGGATTATAGCCATATAACCACCATGCCTAGCCAGGGCATTTCCTTAGTTAGCCAGTCTCACAGGGACCCTTCACCTGAGGGGTCTGCTTCTGGACAAGCCAGGAACAACGGGCATAGATCTTACCCAGACTCCAGCTGTGACACCCGTGTCTCGAGACCCCTGAACAAGACCACCACAGAGGCGAAATCCGATGCAAGCACAAAGGGGTTTATTAATAGCAAGGCACGCCCAGGCTTGGTTCGTGTCCAACACTGACTAGCAGGTGGAGGAGAACGGCCCTGAGCTCTCAGGGTGAGGGGTTTTTAAAGGGAAAAACCGCAAGCAGGGTGGTACAAGCCTTGGTGTCATATGATTGGGTGAGGGCATGTAACCTTTGAATTTACTGGTTGGGGGTTACAGTTATCATTTGGGCCAGGCCTGGGAAAATTCCAGGCTCTGTCCTTGAGCTGCCACGGAGGCTGGCTGGCCTTGCACGTTCACATTGACCCATGCATGTAGCTCTAAGTTGGTGGGGGGTCCCAGACAGTAAACAACTGGCTGAACCTTGAGCAGTCAGAGTATGTGCAGAAAGGGAGCTACTGCAAGGCTCAGGAAACTGAAATTGAGGCCTGATCTCTGAGAGAAGACTGAGCAGCCTGTTATGGCGTCTGCTTGGTCCTTTCACAACAATCTGCTGTACAAAGAGGGCACTGAAGCACAAGAAGGGGATAATGCTTTAGAGACCCTTGCTCGCCAGCTAGGTGCTACACGCTCACTTGCATCTCCTCTGCAGGGCTGAAGCCGTCTTGGTCATGATCCCCCAAAACCCTGGGCTTGGAAGATTTGATCCAGCTAGGGTTCTCCAGTCCCCGGGTGGTCCCCTTAGCCAGGCACGGTGGCTCATGCCTTTTATCCAGACACTCAGAAGGCAGAGGCAGGCAGAACTCTGAGTTTGAGGCCTGCCTGGGTCTACCAAGCAAGTTCCAGGATGTTTAGGTCTGCACAGAGAAACCTTGTCTCAAAAAACAAGCTGGGCGTGTTGGCTCATGCCTATAATCCCAGCACTTGTGAAGCAGAAGCAGGTGGATCTCTGAGTTCGAAGTCAGCCATGGTTCTGTCTTAAAATACCAAGAAAGAAAAAAAGGAAGGAAGGAAGGAAGGAAGGAAGGAAGGAAGGAAGGAAGGAAGGAAGGAAGGAAGGAAGGAAGGAAACTCTGTCTTGGAAAAAGAAAACAAAACCAACCAACTAACCAAACAACAACAGAGGACAGGAGTGGGTAGATAAGGTGAGAATTCCTCTGCAGGCTCCTCTGCCACACCGTTGTCAAGATGGCTACCAGTACGGCGGACGGACTCTGGGTGATGATGTCTTGAACTCCTCACTCTCAGGTGGGCCTGGCATGATAAGTCAGAAACTAGAGGCTTGAATTTCACCTTTCACTCTCCTACTGGCTGAGTGGCTTTAAGGGGTCAACCGATTCCCTGCGACATGCCAGACTCTTGTGTGCAAAGTGCTGGGAGGGAAACCTGGTGAGGTACGTACGGCATTTCAGAGTATGAGACTCAAGCCTCCAGCTGGGAGTGTGGCAGAGTGCGTGGCTGTCCTGCCTGGAGCCTTAGGTTTGATCTCCAGCACCCACACCCTAGCATGGTGGTTCATGCATTTACTCCCAGAGCTTAGGTGACAACAGGAAGGTCAGAAGATCAAGGTCACCAGGGACTACATATGCCCCTGTCTCAAAACAAGAGACTCAAGCCTCCCTTCCACAGCCCATGCCCATGGCTCTTTGAATAACTGAACCAGCTACTTACCTAGCCCGTGACTTAGTTTCCTCATCTGTCAATGAAGACCGTCACAGGAGTGACCTCACAGGCTCTGGTGAGGATTAAAAGGGATACAGCACACAGAGCACTTGGCAGGCCCCCGGCACACCGTGAGCTTTGAGATCTGGTGGCTATTTTTGCTCTTGTTATATACCGAGGTTGTATAACTGACTCTGTCCTGTGGCCTCACTGACTTGACATAGCTCCCGGGCTTTGTGACGGTCAAAGGACACTGCATGAAGGACACACTAGTGGAAACAGTCTTAAAGGTTTTTCCCTCCCTGGTCCGCCTGCCTGGCCTGTAATGCCTTTCCAGTTGGGTGCACAGGGCAGGTGAGCTCCCTCGGATTGGGATGGGCAGGTCTCGGTGTCTGCAGGGTCCGCTGACTGGCACAGCCCATCCCTGTTTGCTTCCGTTTGCTGAGGTGAACAGAAGTCATGCAGGTTTCACCTTTCCCCCATTTGCCTGACAGCCCTCATCCAGACAGGGTCATGTTTCATTTTGTTTCTTCAAGTTAGAACTGTGTTTGTTTTGAGAAGATTCTCCTTTTCAATCTTTTATTATAGTTATTGACAATGTGTGCTGGGGGTGGGGGTGGGGCTGCACACCCAAGTGTGCATGTGGAGATCAGAACATACCAGTTGTTCCCTTCCAGCAGTGAGTTCTGAGGTTTAACTCAGGGGCAAGCTCCTTCACCCACTGAACCATCTCACGTTTCAATCTTTAATTATGGCAAAAGACGGATTACATAAACCTTATCATTGTCCAAGTACATTGACCCATCACCGTCTTCCACCTCCAGAATGTCTGCCCTCTTGCAAAGCCCCAACACCAGCTTTCTGTCACACTGAGCAAAAGTTTTCCGTTCTCTCCATCATCCTTGTTTCTTTTTTGTTTTCAATATTTTATTTAATGTGTTTGAGTGTTTTGCTTGTGTGTATATACATGTACCATGTGCTTGACCGGTGTCCACGGAGGTCTGAAGAAGGCATCGAATCCCCTGGAACTGGAATTGAAGACAGTTGTGAGCTGCCGTGTGGGTGGAACTCAAACTCAGGTCCTCTGGAAGAGTAGCTGGTTCTCTTAACCACGGAACCCACTCTGCCCTGGTTTCTGTTTTCCTCATCCACGAGAGGATTGAGTTGGTAGTGTGATACTTTTGTTGTTGTTTGTTTTGTTTTTGTTTTTTGAGACAGGATCTCACTATGTAGCTCCGGCTGTCCAGTAACTCACTATGTAGACCAGGCTGGTCTTGAACTCAGAGATCCATCTGCCTGTCTCTGCCTCCTGAGTGCTGGGATTAAAGGTATGCACACTAAGCCTGGCTAATTGGTTTGTTTGTTTTTTGTTTTTGCTTGTGTGTGTGTGAGAGTGATATATGTTTTTTGAGACAGGGTTTTTCTGTGTAGCTTTGGAGCCTTTCCTGGAACTCACTCTGTAGCCCAGGCTGGCCTCGAACTCACAGAGATCCACCTGCCTCTGCCTCCCCAGTGCTGGGATTAAAAGCGTGTGCCACCACTGCCCGGCCTTTTTATAAATATTTATTGGAACCAGGTGAGGTTAATCCCAGCAGATCTCCGAGTTCAAGGCCAGCCTGATCTAAATAGTGAGTTCCTGGACAGCCAGGCCTACATAGTAAGATCCTGTCTAGGAAAAACAAAACAAAACAAAAAAAATGAAACCAACCAAACAAACAAAAAACAACAAAAAAAGAAAAATATTTGTTGATCATCTCCTATGTACCTGATGCTGTGCCAAAACTAGAATGCAGGGGAGACTCACAAGTTATCACCAGCTACAAAGATTTAAGATTCAATGAGCTTAAAAAATACAAAAAATAAATTTGCTCATTTATTCATTCAACAAACATCCTCTGCCTCCCACCCCCAATTCAGGCTCATGGAACCAGGAAATAGCAATATAGGATCCCATCTCCTCCTCTCTCTGCAGTTTTTCTGACTAGAGTCAGAATAATGGAGCCCCCATCCCTGCACCTCTTTGCTGAGCTAGCTCTTACCCAAGAAAGGCCCAGCTGCTAGGGCGATCTGGGGAACGGTCACCGTGGTCTCTGCATATCTGGGAAGAACAATGCCTTGGGAGCTCAGATAATGGGTCCAGCCCGGCTCTGCGGGAGTTTTGTGATCTTGGATTAATTTCTTCCCCTCCTTCCTGACAAACAGGAATTAGCAACACGATATTCACATACCTCACACACCTTTGTCCCAGCTAAACTAGATCATGAGTATGGTGCAGCTCTGACAATCGAGGAGCTCTGTGGTGAACACAGGGCTCTGGTTGCCACATTCTGTGGATGGTAATTTGTGGGAGCTGTCTTTTAAACCTTTTAAAGTTGTCTCTGTGGGTGACTGTTCCAAAGCTGTCCTTTATGCCCCTCCTCCTGTTCCTTGACACAGATTCAAGCAGCCCCAGATTGCTGGCTGGTTCACCTCCACAATACAGAAAGACAGTATGGTCCAGAGGCAGCCAGGGACTGGGCCAGAGGTCACAAAGCAAACAGACCGCCTTCCTCTTCCCAAGTGAGTCACTTCATTACCTGGCCCTACCAGATCCTCTCACCAAAACAAATAAAGCAAAGTCCTCGGGGTCTCTAGTAGTTAGTGCTGCAGGCCGTCTGTCAAGGGGGGGAATGCCTTTGCTACCTTGATCAAGACTACCGAAGCATGGAGCAGGGATGATTACTTGCCAAGGCTTTGTTTTTGAGTTTTACATGGTCAGATTTAATCTTCACACTATCTCTAGGAGGTCAGGTAACACTCTGGACAGATGAAATAACTTGCCTGGGCTAGACCACACTACAGGACATGGTGAGGCTAGCTTCACACCAGGCACCCAATTTTCCAGGCAGCCTAATTCTGGAGCCCAGGCCCATTCTGAGTGCTCACTGTGGAGCCGCACCACACAGCTCAGGAGGCTGAGGGGGTACCTCAGCTCATGGCAGCGGGTGTTTGCGCTCAGCTCCCTGTCTCACAGCTCCGTAGTTCGGAGAGTCCTACTGGGGCACTGTCCTTTTCCTTTCCCTTCCTCCCCTTTCCTGTCTCTTCCGTTTCCCGTTCCCTGTTTCCTTTTCTTTCACTATAGCATGAGGGATGGGAACTAGAACCCGGTACAGGCCAGACAGGTGTTCTACCACTGGGATGCTGCCGTAGTCTTTTTACTTTTTATTTGGGGACAGGGTCTCACTAAGCACTCCAGGCTGGCTTGAACTCACTCTGTAGTACAGGCTAGCCTTGAATTTCAAGGGACATTAATCTTTCTCTGCAAAGTTTAGACTTCTGCCTGGATGGAGTTCATGGGACAAATCCTCTGGGGTTTCCCGTGTGAACGCCAAGTGTCCTTCAAGGGCGTCTTTCAGCGTGAGTCCACAGAAGGCGGCCCAGGTGCAAACTCAGAAGCAACCTAAAAACAACTTACTCGGGAAGTTTAGTGTCACGGGGGGGGGGGGGGGGGGGGGGGGGGGGGGGGGGGGGGAGCCAGAATTTGGACTTACAAGCGCTTCTCCGGGATTCTAACTGCCAAGAGCACATGCAAGGGACATTATGCTGTTTTGCACAGTCAAGAAGTCCACCCCTTGCTCTGAGAACAAAAGTCTGCTAGAAGCCCTGAGGGAAACAACAGCAGATCATCTTGTTCTCAGAGCCCAGGCAGCAGCACACTGCCTCGGGGGAAGAGCTTAAGCAGCTCCCAGAACACAAGTCCTTGGTAGTCCTAAGAGGCTGCTGTGGAGGGCTTGGAGAGGGCCAGGAAATCATCTCCATCCTACGATCTTCACTGATACAAGCAGAGGTGGGCCGCCACTCGGGAGGAGTGAGAACTTTTCCACCAAAGACTAACTGTGGGTCCAGTCTAGGGACACAGGCCTGTCACCCCAGTTACTTAGGGGGTTGAAGCCAGAGGACTGGGAGTTCAAGGCCAGCTGGTCAACTTTGTGAGACCCTGTTTCAAATTTAGAAAGTGAAAAGAGGACTGGGGGTGCAGTTCAGTGGCAGAATGTTTGTCTAGCATTGTGAAGCCCTAGGTTCAATCCTGAATCTCTGTGCAATGTCAGGTAGCTGGACAGATTCACTAGCTTCCTCCCCAGTAGTGTTTCCTACTACTGTAAACTCAGGGAAAGAAGAGGCCTTGTGAGTCTGCCAAGTTTTAGGGCCTTCCTGAGCCTTCTGAGTTATCTTCTTCCTGAGTCTTAAGGAGTCTCCTTCCAGGCTGGACTGTTTCAGGTGGAAGGAAGTTGCTACAAGGCACATATATAGCAAGAATAGTGAGGCTACATTCACTTAAAATTTCATGCACAAATGTTCATAGTAGCATTTTTCATGGTAGCCTAGAGGTAGACAGAAACTATATATCCATCAGCTGATGGACAGCTACACAGATGTAGTACCCACAAAACCAAATAACATGATTCTGAAAAGAAGTACAGTGCCATACATGCTTCAACATGGGTGGACCATGAAACTACATGAGGTGGAAAAGATTATGTGATTCAACTGCCATGAAAATGTCCAGAACAAGAACATACTGAGAGTAGGGAGTACAGAGTTTCCTGTTCAGAGCTGGGAGGGATGAGTGAGAGAGAATGATGGATTCATTCTCTCTCTCATTCTCTCTCTCTCTCTCCACTTGGCTCAAGGTTTCAAAACCATTTATGGTATGATGGCCAGAACAGCACATTTGCCGCTGTAAGCATCTGCAATGGTGTGAGTGGCACTCACCTCTGCACCAGCGGCGCTGGGTCTAACTCCAGAATTTTAAAATCCCCAAACAGAAACTCTTCTGTGATTTTTCCCTTACCTTCAGTTCCTGACAACGACAGGGTTTGGGGTTTCCCCCCTGTGATGAAATGTTCTATTGCATGATTCTGTGACATACTAAAACACTGAACTGTGTGATTTTAACGGTGAAATGCATGATGTGTGACTTATAGCTCAGTGCTGCCATCACAAAATGGGGTGTGTGTGGGGGGGACCAAGACACATCCCCTGAGGCCATCCTCAACATGAGGTAACAGCTGCCAACTGCTGGAAAAGGTTGCAATGAGTAGGCAGGTACACAGTGACAGACACAACCCAGAGCTGACCTGGTGACTCCGGCCTGTGTCCTGCCTGAGACAACGAGCAGCAGTGCCCATTTCCAGGCATCAGTTCTGCTTACCTCAGCTTTACTTCCTGTTCTGTTCCTGATGTTCAGCATTCCATCAAGAAGAGGAGGGGGGAAAACCCTTCCACTATCAAGAAATAAAGCACACAACAAAACCAGGTGGTCAGACGAGTGGAAATGGAGGGGGTCAGAGCTGTAAGGTAGAAACTTAACTCTAATTAAACATGAATGGTTCCAGTAGAAACCATAAATGTCCCGGGTGAGCTTATGGGGAATTTATAGAGACATGAAATCTATTTATAAAATGGTTACATGAAATACTAGAAGTAAATAATGTATCAAAGAAGTAGTGGTTTGACCAGATGGCTTAGTGGGTGAGGGGGCTTGCCACCAAGTGTGACGACCTGGGTTCAGTTCCTGGGATCCACGTGGTGATGAGACAGAGACGACTCCTGCAGGCTTTCCCCTGGCCTCCACACAAGCCCCCACATATGCACATATACATTAATACATAAATGTAAACAAGCAAAAAGGAGGAAGCGTTCACCAGCAGATTGGAAACAGCTGAGGAAAGAAACTGAACATTCACTATAGCAATAGTCACACCCAAAGACAAAAAGAGGACCATGTACGGGAGGAGAGATAACACAGCTAAAGCCAGGGGACAGTAGAAAACAGTCCAAATATATATGCAGTGGGAGCCCCAGGAGGGAAGAAGAGAACATATTCAAGGAGATAGTGGCTGAGAATTTTCCAAATTCAACGAGAGACAACAAATCACAGACTCAAGAATCCTGGCAAAACCTCCAAAAGGATAAATACAAAATATGCACATGCCTAGGATATATAGTTAAACTGCCAAAGACAAAAAATAAAAGTAAAGGTTAAAGGCAACCACAGGGGAAAAGTTATATCCAAAAGAGCAAAGACAATATTGACTTCAGGCTCCTGCCAGATGTTTGTAAGCGGCGCACAACAGAGTGACGTCTCCAATACGAGGAAGCTGCCATCCCACAATCCCACCCCAGTGAAAAGAACATTCCAAAAGGGTGGCTAAAAAAGAGTTTGAGCCATGCTTGGTGGCACATGCCTTTAATTCCAACATTCAGGAGGCAGAGGCAGAAGCATCTCTTTAAGTTTGAGACCAGCCTGGTCTATATATCGAGTCCAGGACAGATAGGGCTACAAAGAGACAACTCTCAAAATGTCTCAACTCTCAATGTCTCAAAACAACAACGACCATGACAACACTTTGAAATATAAAGGTTAAGTGTGACTACGTATATACGACAGCAGATGGAAATCTAGATTTACACAAAGAAATGAAGACTGCTGGCAACTCTAAAATAAAACAAAAGAAAGTAAATATAAAACACCATTTTTATTGCTCAAGTGTTTTCTGCCACCCAAATTCAAGTTGGGACTGTAATTTCTCAATGCAACAGTGTTGGGCTGTGTCTGGATCATGGAGGTGGAGTCCTCATGGATGGACTGCTTCCTTTTGGGGATTAGCTATGTCTTTAGAACACACTTGCTTACACTTCTAGCTTATGTCATGAGTTGAAACAGCAGGTAGCCCTCACTTATTACAGACACTTGATCTTGGACTTTCCAGAATCCAAAATCATTAACCAAAACAAATCTTGACTTGTAATAAATTATCCAGTTCCAGATGTTTTGTTACAGCAGTGGTAAGAAGAACAAATAACTGTTTTCATTTTAAATCACCTTGTAGCTCAGCCCTTACTTAGGACATGTGAAGCCATAGGTCCAATCTCTAGCATTGAAAAAAAGAGGGGGGGGGGGTAATGACTAAACCAAAAGTAATAATGGCATATTGTAGTGTTTATAATATCTGTAGAAAAACATAGTACAAGGGAGAGGAAGGAGGAAATGGAAATTACTTATCCTAAAATAGTACCTTATTACCCAGGATAGACTAAGCTTAAGCTGCAGGTGTAAAGCCTAGATTAACTTCTAATTCTGTTGTCAGCACTGGGGATCAAACCTAGAACATTCTGCAAGCTAGTTAAGCTCTCCACCACTGAGTTATATCCCACTCCTGTTTTGCTTTTTATTTTTGAGACAGGGTCTCACTAAGTTACCCAAGCTGGCCCTAAAATCTCTCTTTAATCCACACAGACTTTGAACTTGTGACATTTCAGACTTAGCCCCCTGAGCAGCTGTAGCACCCGGCTGGCCTTAAACATTTTAAAGAGGTATAACTAATAACCCAGCAGTGGAACAGAATGGAATAAGAACGAAACACTAATCCAAAAGCAGGCATGGAAAGAGGGAAAAAAAGATGTAAAAAGTTTGTATAGGGAAATCATACAACAGCAGGTGAAGTGGGAGGTTTGGAGCTGTCTTTCAGCAGCAAAGGGCTGACTTTGACAGGTGGATTTTTTTTTTTTTAAAAAAAAGATCCAACTGTATAGACTGTCTGTGGAAATTGCACTTTGGGTAAGTTCAGAGAAAAATGGAAAAAAGCTATATCACAAAAGTATTACTCAAACATATGACCACAAAAAAATTAGGTGGTTATGTTAATATCAGACAAAGGAGGCTTTTGAATAATAGTATTGGGAATAAAAAGGGTGTAATATGTAATAACAAAGAGTCAATTTATCAAGAAGTCAAAACAACCCTAAATATACAGAGCTTAGTAGCCGATCTTTAAAATAAGGTAAAAATCTGATAGAATTGAAAGAAAAAAATACACAACCCACACTTTTAGCTGAAAGATTTAAATTTTCTCTCCATTCTTGAATTGATAGAACAGTTGCTGTGGGGGCAGAGGGAGGCTTGGCAGGACAGATATAGCAAGACTCTGCCTGAAAAAACAATCCTCAACAAGCTTTTTAAAATTGAAGTCTTACAAATTATGTCTTATAACCAAAATGGAATTAAGAGAGTAGAAGCAAAGCTGAATTTCCCTTCTCCAGTGTTTGGAAACAACACAGTTCTGAATAAACAAACTCATAGAGGAAATTACAAAGGAAAAATTTAAGTGTTTTCTATTGAGTGAAAATATAAACATAACATCAAAATTTATAGGTACAGTTAGCGCAGTTTTTAGAGAGGATTAAATGTTTACATTAATCCCAGCACTTGGGAGGCAGAAGCAGATGGATCTCTGTGGGTTTGAGGCCAGCCTGGTCTACAAAGTGAGTTCCAGGACAGTCAGGGCTACACAGTGAAACCTTGTCTCGAACAACAACAACAACAATAAAACACACACATACACACCAAACAAACAAACAAACCAAAAAAGTAAGAAAGGCTTGGAATCAATAAAGTGAAGAAAAAAGCAAATTGTAGATAAGGCAAGCAGAAGAAAGGCATGAAGATAAAAGCAGTGGTAAATGAAATTGAAAACAGGTAGAAAAAATGAGGCTGGTCAAGGGAAAAAAGTAAAGGCGCAGACTCTCTGTGTGAGGATTAAAAAAAATAGTTATTGCTTTCGAGTAGAATTAATCCAGAAATCAAATTGAGGCGTTCTCATTACGATTTGAGCTAATATAAGAGATCTTTCACATCCAGAAAAAGGAAGCAATCTATAGGCAATACTGTGTAGTTACACAATGTGTGTAGTTGTTGGCATCTAATGACATTTGAACTATTTCAGTTACATTGAGAAACATTTTTTTTTCCCGAGACAGGGTTTCTCTGTGTAGTTTTGGTGCCTGTCATGGATCTTGCTCTGTAGACCAGGCTGGCCTTGAACTCACAGAGATCTGCCTGCTTCTCTGCCTCCGGAGTGCTGGGACTAAAGGCGTGCACCACCACCGCCCAGCAGAGAAACTAATAATTTAAGACACAAGAAAAAATGATATAGAGTACTGAACGTATGTTTTATCTTTCTACACCCAATGACGAGGACATTTTCACATTGCCCATGCTCCTGTCTCTGTTCCAGTGTTAAGAGTCCAAACTGAAATTACCAGTGGCTTTTAAAAATGGCAGCTCCTTTCATCAGTGAATGGGCTAATTTGCTTACATGAAAGCCATATTCACCAGGCGGTGGTCACGCACGCCTTTAGTCCCAGCACTCTGGGGGCAGAGGCAGGCGGATCTCTGTGAGTTCAAGGCCAGCCTGGTCTACAGAGTGAGTTCCAGGACAGGCTCCAAAGCTACACAGAGAAAACCTGTCTCGAAAAACCAAAAAAAGAAAAGAAAAGAAGAAGAAGAAAAAAAAGAAAGCCATATTCAAATGAAGACCAACGTTTTCTTTCTGCTACACATTCACTTAACAGTATCTCACTCTAAGATTCAAACAGCTGGATAACAAAACTGACTATGTTTTTCCCTTAAAATTCCCTCTAGACTGGTTCCAAAAAGTGTAATAGTAACAACACAGTTCCCTGGGATTGTTTCCTGGACCGTTTAAAAGAGCTAAAGGGAGCTGAGTGGAGGCATGTATGCATTTTTCCCCTCTCTGCTCTGGATGTGGATGTGACTAGCTACTCTAAGTTCCTACCTTGACTTCCCTGTAAAGATGAACTGTAACCAGCAATGGTAGCCAAATAAACCATTTCTCTTAAAATAAAGAACACACAAAAAAAGAAAGATAGAAGAGTTACCATCACAGCCTCTACAGAGAGTAAAAGAATAGCAAGTGGCCGTTACGAACAGCTGTATAGCAGGGTATTTGATATTTTAGACTACATGTCCCGGAGGAAGGCCGCAGAAGTAGCCAGGCCATTTCTTCCACAACTGCTCCTTGTATAATACTGAGTTTGAGGCCAGTCGAGGAGGGAGCAGGAGGGATACAGTGTGTCCATTGCTGTGGACAAGAAACCTCTGGTCCCAAGTGGGGTGAGGTTGACCTGGCAGACTGGGCTAGCTAACTGAGTTCAAATTCCCCTGAGTTTATCTTGGGGCTGAACCTATTTCTCAATCTCAGGTACACAAGAGGTGACAGCTGTAGCGCAGACTTAATTCTGGGGATTGCCCAACAGCAGTGTGGTAAAACTCCCCAAATCCTTCTCTCCACCCCTCCCTTTATCCTCTAACCCCTTCCCATCCGGTCTCGGGTGAAGAGAAAGAAGCAAAGGTCTTAGCATTGGCCTAACCAGGACGAAGCAAGTCCGGCTCCTCCTCTAACCAGTCACCTCTCTAAGCCTCAGTCCTCACCTCTAACCAGTCACCTTTCTAAGCCTCAGTCCTCACCTCTAACTAGTCGCCTTTCTAAGCCTCAGTCCTCACCTCTAACTAGTCGCCTTTCTAAGCCTCAGCCTTCAGCTCTGCTTTAAGGATGCTGTGAACTCAAACCTTCAAAGCTACTGTGATGGTCACAGAACAGGACCTTGGTGTGCTCAGCACAAGGTTAGATCCGAATTTGTAAGTCTCCAGCCCCTTCCCTATTGGAGTCTTCTCAGAAAACTCCAGTGCAGACTATACACTTTGGTTTCTACTTGACCTTGACCTTTAGAAGCTTCGACGGGGGCAGAGGCAGAGTCTTTTTTCTCCCTGGTTCACATACAGAACTTGGCAAAGAACTTGGTAGTGATAGATGGTCATGAGCGACTGAATATACATTGGTAGATGAATGAGTAGCACCAGCTGGCCTAAGTTCTATAAGATTTAAAACTGTGTGGTCCAAGTCCACTGAGTATACATGATGGTTGAAGTAGGAGTGGGCAATAAGATGGATAAGATCCATCCTTCATCCTTAAATTATTCAACAAATGTTTCCTGATCTCCACCTTCTGCCAGACCTTGTGCTGGGCCTGGGAACCTTACCGGTCATACTTCTTTTGGGCAGGTCACCACCTCCAGGCTCCCATTCTGCAGCTAAAGATCACAGATTTCTGGGCAGGGTCCCTGGCACACCAGTAGAACATTTGTTTGTTTGTGCTGGGAATGGATCTCAGGGCACGGTAAAGACAAGGTCTGTCATCCGCTTGCTGGAGCAATGTATCACAGAGCAAGCCCACACTCCACTAGAGTTCCCTCATCAGCACGGTTCACCTGCACTGAAAACCGGCAGCAGCACTTCCTGGGAACTTGTTAGAGATGCAAATTAAGGGCTCCCAACCCAGAGCCACACAACCAGAAACTCTAGGAGTGGGCCCCACCACCTGGTGGAGTGTGTGGTGTATGTATGTATGTGGGGGTGGGTGGGTATTGTGTGTGTATATGTGGAGGCCAGAAGTTGCGATCTTCAATTTATCATTATTGCCGTTGCTGTTATTTGACAGGTCTCCCACTGAAAGCCAAAGCTTACTAATGTGGTTAGGTTGCCTGGAGCTCACTGATTTGACCTGGTGGGCTGGCCATAGAGCTCCAGTGGTCCTCTTGTGTCTGCCTCCCCAGTGCTGGGATTACAAGCATGCACTGCCCCCCATTCCTGGCTTTGTATGTGGGTGCTGGGTCCTTGTGCTTGCATGGCAAGTACTCTGTCAACTGAAGCATCTCCCCAGCCCAATTTAAGGGTGATTTGATGCACCCTAAAGGTTGATAGACAGTACAATGCAGCAGTAATCATGGGCACACAGAGACGGGCTCAGTTTGCCCTTCCTTCACAACACATTGATTGCCCAGGCTACCCCTCCCTACCTTTACTGGCATCTCTAACTTCCTCCATCTGTTTACGTCATCCATGGGCAGAGGTGCTTCCCTGGGTTGTGGGTTTCCCATTTGTTGCGAGCGAGTCTTGCCCACTTCTCTGCAACTCCGCGCAGTCCAGAACTTACTAGAGGAGGCTTTGTTTGGGAAACAAGTCCTGAGGCTGTTATGGAGTTCAGTTTCCTCCTGTCTAAGGCTTTCATCATGGCATCAGCGCTTCCCAGGTCCCCCTCACAGTGTTTTCCTTTGTGAGTATCCGTCCTTTCCTGGGCTGAGGGGAGGGGACAATTCTGGTCTCCTTCACTTATACTGACTTCTCCGGACATTGCCCCCCATTTCTACTCCTGTTATGTTCGAGTGAAACCCTTTGAACGTGTTGCTGCATCTGCAGGCAGGAAGCTCTGTCCTGCTTGCTCCTTCTTCATCGATGATCCTTCTATGGGAGGCACTGTCAAGAACTGAGCAGTTTCCATCACTTCCTCCTTCCGTCAGCCCAAGGGGGCGGGGCACTGTACTTACTGCCAGTGAATGGAGCCTAGGAAAACTGAGGCCTGAACAGCATCATGAACATATGGCAAGGTCAGGGCTTTGTGGGTTTTGTGGGGAGGGGGCAACCCCGGTGAAGGTCTGGGTGTGTATAGATTAGAAGTGTTTGGATTAGAGAATACTCAGAACTACCATAAGAAAATAATCTGATGGCCCTGTCCTGAGTTCCTGCTCAGTACTATGGGTCTGAGAGGGGCCCAGTGCTTCAGAGCCTCACCTTCCGCCTTATGTAGGCACACAGGCATCATGATGTACCTTCAGCATGTCCCTGGCCCATGTTTCCAAATGGTGCTTCCCAACTCCTCGAGGACTCGGGCAAGAGGGTTAAACATGTATTAGGGGAGTGACCATTTGGAACCCTGGGGTCACCCTTGCTAAGCTAGACCATCCTTCTTACCCATGTCACCTCTTAGGCTTCTGAATAAAGCTGCACTTGAAGCAAAGGTTTCAATGGTGAAGAGCTGGGACAGCCTGTTATAGAAGGATATCCCAGCACTCGAGAGACTGAAGGAGGAATATCAGCATGGGTTTGAGACCAGCCTGGGCTATATTGTGAGACCCTATCTCAAAAAACCAAAACAAGTCAGGTAGAGCGGCTGGTACCTGTGATCCCAGAACATGGGACGGTGAAGCAGAAGGATTACTGGCAATCAAGGGCAGTCTGAGTACAGACAAGCAACAGGACCAGACTTAAGAGCTCAATAGTAGCATGCTATGTGACTGCTGCTTCCTTCCCTAGGATCTAAGCTCGGGAAGAGCTCGATAGAGTCTCAGAAAAGGTGGACCAGCCAGAAGGGCAGGTGAAAAATGCATGCACTGTGACTTCTCTGTAATGTAAGTGTGTAAGTCTCCCACCCCCATCCCTGTGGGGGAAAGGCCTTGGGTGAGTTGAGTAAGACTGTTGCAGTCAGAATGATGCAAGGGGGCTCTCTGTACACATTGCAACAGAACATTCTAAAAAGGGGCCTGGAGCTGCTTTGATGCTGTTTCTCGAGGGAATCAGCTCAACATGACTGGCTGTCAGTCAGACCTGCCGCACAAGACAGGACCACAGGCCTCTACTGAGCTCCCTGAGGGAGTGTGTGCTCTTGGCTGTGGTTTGAAACCCAGAGTCTCCTTCACTTAGCCCCTTCCCTTCCTCTGCACTCTACCCATGTCACTGAGTCTTGGAGATCCCCAGCCTTGGCACAACACCATTCTTGGTCCTTGAATTCCATTTTGTTCCAGCTATGTTCCATTATTCGCTCCTCCATCCCCCACTCCTACCACCAACATCGCCAACATCACCCAAGTCCCTTTCATGCACGACCAGTACTTCTGCCTCATGGCAGGCTCTCCTTGGGGAAAGATAAATATGTAGGCATTGGATGTTACAGGCCAGATGAAGGACAAAAGCTAGGGATCTGATTGGGCACAGGAGGGGACAAGGGTCTTCCCAGGGCCAGGGGCTGCATACCTACCATTCTCTCTCAGCCCTAGTCTCTGCCTTTGTCTGTTCTGCACTTTCTCAGGTGCTCAGCATGGCTGACATCAAGGGGCTTGCATCACTCTCTGGGTGGAAGGAAGCCTGGACATTAGCCTTGCGGGAGGAAGGGAAGGGCGGAGAATAACCCTACCAGGTTACCATGGGTCGTCTTTGCCCAGAGCTCCTACTGGGCAGCCTTCTCCTCTCAGCTCCCACTCTGTAGGGCTTTCTCCTTTGCTTCTTCTGTCCACGGGCCTTAAATGTTAATAGTTTTGGAGAAAGTCTCCCATATTCATGCCCACATCTTTGAAAACAGTCTTTGTATTAAACTTCCCTCATATTACCCAATTTGAGTAGGCCGTTCCCTGCAGGGAATCTAATTTAAGGCAGGGGTGATCAGGAAGGATGCCATGAAGGAGACGGCTAAAGGTGTGCTTGTTAGTGATCTTTCAGGGCATAAAAATGAGCATGCCTCCCCTCTGCAAAACCCTCCATGGCTCCTCATTGCTCTGAGGACAAAGTCCACATTCTATGGCCTGGGAATCGATACTGCACCCTCTCTGGCCCCTAATGACCAAGTGGCATGTAGGGATGTCTACTAGAAGAAGGACATTGAAGGGCTTAGAAATGGGAGGAAGGAAACCCAGGAGGGTGCAGCCCTGCCACATAGCAGCTCCAGCTGGCAACTTCCTGCCTAGGGAAGGAGATGGGTGAGTTCTGAGCCAGTGAGCCATGCCAGGCTGCCTTCTCCTTGCCCAAACCTCTGCCCTCCTTCTCTCTGCAAGTGAGGTGAGCCCGTCCTGAGTTGAACCTCAAAGGCCCTAGCTGTGGGTGTGAGACTGATTCAAATCCTACTCAATCCCTGATATCCATCATCTCCCTGAGATTTAGTCTTTTCAACTACAAAATGGGAATAGCCAACCTCACAGGCTGTGGGACATGCTTAAAGGGGGTGATGGGTGATGAATCCTTTCACCCAAGAGTTCTGTGTTCAAGGTGGGTCCTCTTCCAGGTAGCGGGGCTGGGAAAGCAGGGAAAGCGTGTGGGTTGCAGGCTGGAGAGGCTGGGGTGTGAATTCCAGCTTGCCCACAGGCAGAGCAACTCTTGTCTGAAATGCTAGGAACCAGAAGCACTTCAGATTTTTAATTAGGGAGGTTCCGCCTGTGTACATTTACTGTGTGGCACTGGCCATTTCTCTTTGCCTCTCGGCACCCCAACCGCAGAGCAGAGTGGTAATCACTCTTGCAATGGTTGTGAGGATGGATAGGATGCCATCAGCTGGGGCCTAGCACAGAGCAGGGTGCTAGGCAAATCCTCTATGCCTTGTGAACCCCCACTTATTCCCCTCTTCTAGGTGATGGAGGGGATAAGGTTCCCAACCAGTCTGTACACAGATTCATAGAAACACAAGGGCGTGTACACAGTTCCTGTCAGGCAGTGGTGACACACGCCTTTGATCCTAGCACTTCGAGTTCAAGGCTAGCCTGAGCTGCAGATCAAGTTCCAGGAGAGCCAGGGCTGTTACACGGAGAGACCCCCATCTGAGTGGCGGGAGGAGGAGGAACCTGACACTAGTGACTGTGGAGTATGAAGACTGCACACTCAGGAAAGCCCACCCTGGCCAAGCCCTTCCTGGATATGTGGCTTGACCTGTCTCCGGTTGTTCAAAG
The DNA here is from genome assembly GCF_007827085.1 of Peromyscus californicus insignis. NCBI lineage: Eukaryota > Metazoa > Chordata > Mammalia > Rodentia > Cricetidae > Peromyscus > Peromyscus californicus. The sequence goes on from NW_026294562.1 coordinate 103,667,910, forward strand.
TGTTCGTGAGCCGGGATGTGTGGCAGAGAAGGAAAGATGACACAGGTCTAGAACACATCTTAGGGCTGACCTGTTTGTCCTTGTGAAGAGCAGGCAGGCTACCACAAAGTTCTAGGGGTGTTTAGATGTGTGGAAAGGAAACCAGAAGTCACTAGCTGCTGTGAACCCCAACACTCACCTTCCAACAAAGGAGAAATTCAAACCAATGTTCTCTCTTTTTATTTTAATTTTACGTGTATGGCTGTTTGCCTTCATGTATGCCTGTGAACCATGTACATTCCTGGTAACCACTGAGGCCAGAAGAGTGGGTCTGATTCCCACTGGGACTGTAGTTAGGAACAGTTGTAGGCTGTCACGTGGATGCTGGGAATTGAACCTGGGTCCTCTGGAAGATCAGTTAGTACTCTTAACTGCTGAGCCATCTCTCCAGACACGCAATGTCTTCTTTTTAATGTTCTAACTGTGGGTCTGATTTTCCATCTAAATCCATTCTGAACCAATGTACATAAGCAGTGGGCATAGACATGGAAGCTGGATATTAAGGGAGCTCTTGGACTTCCTCTGTAGCCCTTGGTACGTGTTCCCACATATGAAGGGTCTAAACTAGGGATTAGATTTTTTTTTCAATAGAGGGTTTTTCTGTTTAGCCCTGGCTGTCCTGGAACTCTGTAGACCAGGCTGGCCTCGAACCCATAGACATCCGCCTGCCTCTGCCCCCCAAAGTGCTGGGATTAAAGGCATGCACTAGCACTGCCAGGTATTTGGGACTAGATTTTATGGCTCTGTTTCCCAACCTTCCACCTATACACTGCCAGCCCAGTCTATCTGGCTAATCTTATCCAGGACCTCACACCCTTCTCTTGCTCTGTACCACACAGGATGAAGCCAGATCCCAGTGCTGAACCACAAGGTCCCCCAGTTTCGGCTCCTGCTGTCAATTTTTCAACTTCACTTCCTCCCTTCTTCCTGCTTTGCTGTCTCCTTTTTCTAGCCATGCCAGGGTCCCACTCCTAGCCCTCTGCCCACACTGGAACTGGAATAGACGCCCTTCCTCCCTGATCAACAGAACCAGACTTATCTCCTATCCAGCAGCAGCAATATTGCTGCCTCTTTCCCATTTCCCATCCCCTGACTACTGCACATCACTGTTCACTGAGCCTCTTGGGTAAGTCAGACTCCCAGTGGGCACAGACCGAGGGCTCCTGAGCTTGGGTAGAGTCCAAGCTCAGTGGAGCCAGGCAGTGGCAGCCAGGAGGGAAGGGCTGACCTTGGCCTGGCCTTCATGTTCCCAGCACCACAGCCTGGCCATCCTTTGACCACTTGTCTCACCTCTTTGCTGGGTCTCCCCAACGGCAGGGACTAGGTCTGATTCTGGGTGTTCCAATCAGTACCTGGCCCAGAGAAGGTGCACAGAAAAATGCTGAAGGCCACAAACTTGGGATCTGAATGTTTCCAATGGGCCTTGTTTACTCAAAGTCTTGCCATTTGTTATCATTGAGATAATGATATCTTACTCTCATTGCATAATGGTAACACCCCTCCAGGTTATTTTAGTTGATCCATAGGTACTTAAGTACAGTCCATAAGATAGGAACTGTCACCCTTTTCTTTCCATGTCCCTCCTTCCCTCCCTCCTCCTATTTCTTTCTCGAGACAGGGTTTCATGTAGCTCAGGCTAGCTTCCAACTCACTATGTAGTCAAGGATAACCTTGATCCCCTGGAGGCTTCCTCCTCACGTGCCAAGTGCTTGGATTATGTAACAGGTGCGCACAACTGTGCCTGGCTTCCCACCTCCCCTTTGTGATGAATAACTAGTGATTTGACAGTCACTGATGGAGGACAGACCATACCTCAGGCCTAGAGCTTTCCAGCTTAATCTCTGCCTATTACACAGTATTAGAGTGATCGAGCCATGGTCCCAGCACAAGGCCTCCTCCACAGAAGATACTTCTAGAGAAAAGGAATATGCCATACAGTGACCTGAGGTCTTCCATGTCAACACGAGATTGTGTGTGTGTGTTGCTAAGTTCTGAACCCAGAGCCTCATGCATGCTAGACAGCCAGCAGGAAGGAGGCTTGCCTCCAATAATCCACTGGTACTATAGTACCATATAGCTGAACTCTTCTTTACCCCCAAATATGCTCCTGCTCTCCCCTCACAGTAGTCACATAGCATACGTCTATCCCGAGTCTCCTGAGGACGTGGGATGCCACTAACTAGCCTTCCCCCTTTCCCTAAAAGGTTCCAGCTCTAACAGAGAGCATTAGCACACGATGACCCTTCTACCCGGGGATATTTTCCTTCTACTCCGGGTTGACTCAGTTCTCAGGGTTTGGTAGCATTTTCTCCCTGAGATTTGTGCCCCACCCACCCACTGCGTCTTTGAAGGAGTTAAACAAATGCAAGTGTTTTAGGTTTCACTAATGGCATTTGTTACATGCCCTTTCCTGTTTCCCTCTTCTGTTAGAACTCACCTTTCTTTTCTACTCTCCCCAAGGCTGTGTGCCCCAGGCCCCCCCCACCAGGGCATTGTCTTTGCTTGAGGATCTTCCTCTCTCACCCAGCCCCTCCCACAGCCTGCCCTCCTGTCTCTCAGGCTGTCTAGAAGGCTCTTAGAATTCACCTCACTGCTACCATTTCCTTTATTAAGGGTCTTCCAAGAACCCAGTCCCTCCCACCCCAAGGTCTGGAGAGATGAGGCACTCGAGGATCTTCTAAGATCAAGCTCCAGCCCATGTCACTGCGGCCTCATCCCCACAGTTGCCTGGACTATAGTCATGATTCCAAACATGCTGACTCTTCAGACATTATGCCTGGCCTTCTGCTTTCCCTCACGCTCTCATTCTGTAAAAACTCCTACTCAGTCGTGGGCCGTTCCTAACCTTAAGTGCCAGTAACGAGCTGAGTGCCTTTCATACCTCACCTCCTTAGTTCCCAAAGCATCTGTTGTTTGTTCCCATTTTACAGACATGAAAATTGAAGTTGAAAACCGAGGGCGGTGGCACTTGCCTTTAATCCCAGCACTCAGATGCAGAGGCAGGTGGATCTTTGAATTCAAAGTCAGCCTGTTCTCCAGGGCAGCCATGGTACATAGAGAAACCCTGTCTCAATAAAGCAAAAAACAAACAAACAAAAACCAACAAGAAAGAAACAAAAACCCCCTGAGGTTGAGGAAAAGAGGGCGGGGATTAGACTTAAAGTGCATCGCTATGTTCCATAGTATTGCCTCTATTGCCTCTCTGTCCCTGGTGTTTTGAGACAGGGTCTCACTGTGTAGCTCAGGCTGGCTTCAAACACACACACACACACACACACACACACACACACACACACACACACACACACACCCTACCAATAGACTGGCTTCAAACACACACACACACACACACACACACACACACACACACACACACACACACACACACACAACCCCTACCAATAGACTCATCGCTCCATGATCTTCCTAATAAAAGGAAAGGCAGGGGCACGTGGGGTGATTGTGAAGCACAGCTGTAACCTAACTAATCCCAACACTACTGACCGCAGGCAAAGCCTGTCCTTCTGCAGCCAAAGGAAAGCAGAGACAAGAAAGAACACAGGCACCCGCACGCTCCCCATCGTCCCGCACGTGCTCAATTTCCCGGCCCACGTTCCAGCTGTTGGACTGTACAATGTCTACAAGGGAGGCAAAGGGAAGAAGACCAGGCGGCCGCCGGAACAACCCGACGTGCTTTCACGCACCGGTACTATAGCTCCCTTTGCCATACTCACTAGCACTCTGTTCCGCACCGGTCAGTCCATAGCGTGGTCCTGTGCTTTGCACGTAGCCTTGTCCCGGGAGCCTCACCCCCCCGCCAGAATATGGTATGGTCCGAGGCGGAGCCTTCAGCCCCGCCCTATTACGTCACGACACGCCCCGTTGTGAGGTTATAAAGTGCGCGCGCGGCGGCGCTAGGCGCCGTGGCCGCGCTTCGCTAGCTTTTCGCTTAACTAGGGTGGCAGTGGCTGCCTGCCTCGGCTCTCGTGCTGTTGCCGCCACGGCCTGGGCGCTGTTCCCCGGCTCCCGGAGCTCAGCGCGAAGCCCTGGCCCCGGCGGCCGGGGCATGGGCCAGGGGCGCGACGTGAGGCGGCTTTCTGCACGGCCGTGACGTGCACCGGCTTCAGCATGAAGACTCTCATCGCCGCCTACTCCGGAGTCCTGCGGGGTGAGCGTCGGGCCGAAGCTGCCCGCAGCGAGAACAAGAATGGAGGATCTAGCCTGTCACGCGAGGGGTCTGGGCGATGGGGTGAGTGTCAGTCACCCCGGGGGCTTTCATCCTAGGGGTATCCACGGCAAAGACGACTTCAGGAAGGGACTCTGGCTAAGGCATGCTTCTCTGTACTGGACGGCTAGCCACTTCAGATTGCTGTCCCAGACAACTACTTGCAGTTTGTAAAAAGGTCTCACCTCATAGCACAGGATGTCTTCCAACTCGGAATCCTTCTGCCTCAGCATCCCAAATGCTGTGATTGCAGGTGTGTGCCACCACAACTGGCTTCTCTTTGAGGGAACCCGACTCTGTGCATCCTGTCATTTTTGTCTGGGATGGGGGTTCCCAGTCTGAGCCAGGCAGCCTGGTACCCTAGTCAAGCCTGGGTTCATTCTCCATCCTGGTACTCACCAGTGTTGCAACATGTGTTACATCACTTCCCATCCCCCAGCTGATGAGGGCGACACCACCCACTCTCCCCGGTTATTAGTGATATTTCACTCTTCAGCCCCCAGTACTGTTCTTTCTCACAAGGTGGAGCAGAATTTGGCTGGGAGTAACTGGATGGAGCAGGGTGTAAGGGTTTTGCAATGCCCTGAAACAGCCATTGGATGGGGGACATGCCTACCTCGAACAGGTGTGCCCCAGCTTATGTGTGCCAACCCAGATTGTGGAGCCCACTCAACAGCAACCCTGAGTCTGACGTACTTAGAAGTGGGGTGGGAGAACCTTGGCTTCCGTTGTCATCGCCGTCTTTTTTTTTTTTCTTTCTTTGAAACCTGGGTTTCTCTGTGTGTGGCTCTGGCTGCCCTGGAACCTGCTTTGTAGACAAGGCTGGCCTCGAACTCACAGAGATCCGCCGGACTTGGTTTTCCATCTTGAAGGTCCATCAAGGGAGAAATGAGGCCTTCAGTGAACTAGGGGCAGCATTAAAAATCACGCCACAGCTTTTCCATACAAGGCAAAGTGTCTCACACTCCTTAGCTGTAGTTGGAGAAACTGAGGGAGGAAGAGCATGCTACTCAAGGTTTCCTTATCAGGGCAGTGGAGCACCCTGGAGGCAGACTGGTCTGGTCAACAGAGAGAGTTCCATGGGAACTTGGAATTCTGGGAATCTTAAAGTACAGGTAATCAGAAAGAACATAAGGTTAATCAGCTTTCTGGTGGTTACTTCTATTAGTACGGATTATATAAAGTCAGAAACATGCTATAGATAACAGTTCTGAATCCAGTTTTGTCTTAATATTAAATCGTGGACATTTCTTGCCATTTGTCAAAATCATTTCTCTAGTGCTGGTGGCTGCCAGGTAACCCACGCTGGAACTCCATCACAGTTTATCCAGTGACATTGCCCTTAGTCCTAGTTGACTGTGTGTGTGGTTATCCACCCCTGGAGAAGTACTGAACTGTTTCCGTCCGAGGGGCTAGCAGTGTGAGCTGCCCCATGTACCTCCCTATAGCATCTACTGTCTTCTCTCAGAATGCTCTTTCTTCGCTGTACCTGTCGATGCCCTTAACAGGGAAGTGACTTGCCTATGTTCATGCTTTTAAAATGTCCTCATGGCAGGGTAATGGGATGGGTCTGCTGTCTGTCTGCTGTGCTCCCTTTGGAGATACCCTTCCTGGGCTCTCCTCTGTCTTCCAGGGCCAGGAAGCCTGTTAAATACATGTTTTTGACAGATTTTTTTTTTTTTAACTCAGGGAGATTTGTACTCCCCAATCAGATGATTTTCATCAGGTCCTTACCGTCAACAGCAGAAGAATTTCTCCATGTTGTCCAACCTTGAAAATACAATGGGTGGGTATTCTTAACTCAGATTGTCACAGGACTAACGTGAAATGCAAACTAGTCAGTTTAGCTCTCTGGGATCTACTTTGGTGAAAGACTAGGTGGGGTAAGGGAGGGTGCGCAAGCAAATTTTATATTATCTTGACATCTCTCAGAGGCCTCTTGTGCCTCCTTGGTCCTTGGAGACACTCCCTAGTGGCCTAGTTTGCCTCAGATCGGTTCCCACTGAACACCCTGTTAGTGGCAGTGTTCAAGGAAGGAGAGAGCATGGATTCTGTGAAGGGAAGTTCCATGAGGGGTGAGCAACCACATAGCTAACTTGGTGACTGTTATTTTGTTGAAGCTTGGGTGGTGTGCCTTTGTTGGGAGAGAGGGGTCTTTGGCTTTTTTTTTTTTTTTCTTTGACTTTTCAAGATAGGGTTTCTCTGTGCATTGCTGGCTGACTTGGAACTCATTCTGTAGACCAGGCTGGCCTGAACTCAGAGCAACCCTACCTTCCTCCTGAGTGCTAGGATCAAAGGTGTGCACCACCACTCCTGGCTTGTGGTATTTTCTAATCTCTGAAAGACTGGCTTGGACTGTGTCTTGGAAGCTATAGTTAAATCCATGTCTTTGCCCTTGGATGGGAGCTTTTCATGGTAGAGCCCTTGAATGCTTATGGGTCCAGAACCCAGCATGAGGTAGTGCAGTACAATTCTGAGCTGGTACATTGTGTGGCCCCAAAGCCTAGGACAAGGGTAGAATCATAGTTTGGGTTTTAATAGAAAAATCCCAACAGCTATTGATGACTGCGTAGCCTGCATGGTGGAGATGGAGCTCCCCATTCCTGGGAATATGCTAGGTGGAGTCAGATTGTTGGGGGTAACTCTGGCACTGAGGGTTGGCAATCATCATCATCTGTGTCCACAGAATGAAAACCTCACTCCTGTCCTTACTCCCTCAATTCTTCAGAGACTACTTTTGAGTTAGCTCTGTGCCAAAGGCTCATCTAAGCTTGGCAAGGAGGGCCAAGTATAATGCTTTATTAGCAGGTGACTCAGTGGCAAGTGTGGAAATTCTGCCCCACCTCCAACCTCCCTCTCCTAAATTCAGTAGCAAGTACTTGGCTTAGCTGGGTGGTGGCGCACGCCTTTAATCCTAGCACTTGGGAGGCAGAGGCAGGTGGATCTCAGTGAGTTTGAGGCCAGCCTGGTCTACAAAGTGAGTTCCAGGACAGCCTGGAGTGTTATATAGAGAAACCCTGTCTTGAAAAACAAAACAAACAAAAACAACAGTTACTTATTGGCGCTGGGTCTGGCCCAACGTTCATAGTACAGATGAGAAACTGAGGTCCCTAAAAGAACTAGTCCAGGGGTGTGAAAGACACACTAGAACCCTGATCCATCTCTGTCTGTGCCTATTGGCCTCCTTAAGCCAGAGAGGTGTGGGGACAGCAACACTGAGAACTGACCAGCATGTGTGCTATGCAGTTGCCAAATGAGTGCTGATTGCTTCCTACCTCCATGATGGGGATGGCGTCTCCTTCCCCAGCTTTTTGAGGAAGGTCCCCTAAGCTTAGTGGATAGGGTTACCAACAGCTCACAGAACTTTGTCTGGCTAGATGAATTGCCCCCCTACCCCAAGTACTTCAAACTTCAGATCCCATGAGGCTCCTGGACACCTCCTACCACCTCATAACCTCCTGGCCACCATTCATGTGCTAGTAGTGGTCTTTCTGATCCTCCATCGTTGTCCATAATTCAGTTTTCTCTCAGGGTCTCTGCACTTGCTTACCCTTCCCAGATCTTGGCATGCCTACCCAGATTGTCACCCTATCCTGTAGTTCCCAGATCTTTTGTAGTCCTTATCATTACCTAGTTGTCGCATGTACTTACCGTTTGGGTAATTGTCAGCCCTTGGTGACAGGACCTCATTTGTCCTCCTCAGTGTTGTGTTCCTAGCGTCTAACATTATGCAGGCAGGTAGTGGGGACCCTGTAGATATTTGTTGAATGAATGAATCACTAGTGGGACTTCCCAAGTCCTCTTGGCAGGAAGTCCTGCCTTTGGCTTCCCTGTAATTCCGCAGCTTTCCCCAGGCCTCTTTGCCTGTATGTGCTGAGTGTCTCAGAGACACGCAGTCTGGTTAAGAGCTTGCCTTGAGGGCTGAGTGCCAAGTGGGTAGAGCCAGGTGAACCCTGATCCCCACATGGTTCCAGACTAGAAGGCCAAAGCCAGGATTCCTGCCTTTCTTCTCTGGGGTCCGATGGGTTCACTGCCTCTGGGGATTTCGTTTTCCTGTTTTGAAATAGATTCAAAGCTGGGTGTAGTGGTGCACTCAGGCAGAGGCAGGCAGATCTCCGAGTTCCAGGATAGGCAAGGCTACACAGAAAAACCATCTCAAGCAAACAAACCAAAACAACAAAAAAGAAATAGATTCAGACATCTCAGAATTAGCATCTGAGGGTTTGAGTTAAGGTGAGTGGGAAGTGTTTTGTTAACTGATTTGTGAGTGAGCCCCCCCACTTTTTCTTTGTAAGTCATTTAGGAAGTCCCAACACTGTAGACAGAGGGTCAGTGGGGTCCTTAGCAGTCATGTTATGGTCTGAGTTGTAACTCAAGGGTGTTGGGAACCTGGTATCCTAAGTGGCCAACTTCCTTGGCCTCATCATTAAAAATTCTACTTTATTTCATGAAAATGGAATATGTTCCTGGAATGGACTCTCCTGGGTATGGACTCACAGTTCGGTGGCTGAGCATCTCTTATGTGTCAGCCAGTATGCCTGAGGAAGCAAGGTCAGAGGGGTATGCACACGTTGAGATGATGTGCAGAGGGAGCTGAGCAGTAACCAGGGAGAGAGAAGAAGCAACTGTGGGTCTGGAGGATGAGGGAACTAAATCGCCTTGGAATGAGGGGAGGCTTCCGAGGAGAGGCCATGCTCAGTCTGGCTTGTGAAGGATAAAATGGCATTAGCAAGGCGCGTAAGAACACCAAACAGGGCTGGTGAGATGGCCCAGTGGGTAAAGGCGTTTGCCTTGACACCTGATCACCTCACGAGTTCAGTGCCCATCACCCGTGGTGGGATGTAAGTGCTTGCAAAAGTTCTCCTTGGACCTCCACACATACCCACACACACATACACACACAAAATTTTTAAAAGATGTCCTGGGCATAAGGAATAGTGTAAAGAGACATACAGGTTTAGGTGGAAAATGCAGTCTGACTGTGGCCTTTGAGGGGCCAGTCTGGTCTGCAGTTCCAATGTCCTTCTCAGGAAAGACAGATGAGACAGAGAATGTCAGGTCCTGGCCTGTGGGGGTTAATCTGTGTCTGCCTCAGAAGACTTAAAAGAGTCCCAGAAGAGAGAGGAGCCTGCGCTAGGCAGAGTTTCTTGGCCTCTGGCACTCCTAGGTACTCATGGTATGGAGCTAGTGTTGGCTCCTTTGGGAGTTTTGGACTGGGAGGCAGCCTAGGTATGTGTGGTCCTTACTCTACCTCTGAAAATCAGTGGAGCCTCAGCAAGCCACTGCCTCTTGCTGATTCTTAGTCCCTTCGTCTGTGAAATGACAGGGCTGTGACAGGCAAAGGGATTTTCCCTCTCATGGTGTTGAACCTGGAGACCCTTGTGCCAACCCACAGGAGCAGAAAGCGTGAGGGCCTGTTCTCATTAGAGCAGTTAGTAATTAATTCTGAGCCTGCACGGGAACCTTGCTCTGCATCTGCTTCTTACACTGCCTCGGATCCTCCGTGCAGTGAGGAGGGCTAGCTAGGTTGGTCGGTCCCTTTGGTTCCTTCCAGATCAGCTGGAGAGTGTTGCCAGACCTGGCCTGCCGCTCTTCCTCATTCTTAACCTCAGTGTCTGTCATCCCAGAAAATGGGGCTTGCATCCTCCTTGGGGCCCAGGTAAGTGCCCCAGAGGAACCTAGCTCCCCATGGATTGTCAAGGGTCTATTTTGGGGACTCCTTGGTGACGCATATGCAAGCTGGTGGTGTTGCCATAGCAGCCCCTCCTACTCGTACTCTTGAATGTGCTGGGTCAGAAAGTGGAGGTGGAGAAAGCGGGCCACTAGGGTCTTCAAGCACTTGTGTCACAGTCCTTGTTGGGTATTGAACCTGACATCCTAAAAGACCTACTTTTTTGTCTTTGTTTCCCAAGACTCTACCGTATTTAATGAAAAACTAAACATGTTAAGCCCCGAACCTCTGGAATAACCCTTGTAGGGGCCAATGTTCCCATTAGAAGGATCATTTGTAGATTAAAAAGCCGTTAGTGATTTCTAACTGAGTACAGAAGGTCTGAGTTGGCAAGACTTTAGACCTCATCTGCTCTCCTCTTACCCCTTAATTTAGTGCAGGGAAACAGAGACCTTTAGGGCAGGCAGGGTCCCAGAAAGTCTATGGAGACTTGGAATGCTGGGCTTCCTGTAGCAGGCTCCTGAAATGCAGGTCCTGATGGCATGACCAGGTATTTCCACCAGCACAGCATGTCTGGGGTTTGTCCTCCCGTTTGGGCCAGATGTCATGGTGGGCACTATTTTAGGACCATAATTTCCATAACAGCCCTCAAGGGAGCGTGTTCATCTTTCTGGGAAAGAACTCACCAGTGTGTTGGGACCAGGTAAATGACTACTAGCTTGCTGCCCTGGTGTTCAGGATAGAGGCCAGCATTTCATGGCCTCCTAGTCCTCTGCCTTCCTCTCCTGTTCTTTCAGATCTAGTCTCTGCTGCACCTTGACTAGACCTTTGCACTCAAGTCCTCACGTTTATGCCCCCTCTCCTTTTGGAGATGCCGTTTGCAGGGCCCGTGCCTTCCTCGTATCGGGCTGATGTCCCTCCCCAGGATAGGTTGGGGACATCCCTCTATTCCTGGTCCTTTCAGGCCCCTTGTGTATAATTATAGCCTTGTTTCCCCTGTTACGTCTGGGGCGGGTGGTCTAAGAACTAATAGCCTCTGGCAGGTGCCTGAGAAGCAGAAGGGAGATAGAGACTAGAAGCTTTCCTCTTGGTTCAGGATACTAGGTTTCTTTCTGGAACCTTCCCTGTTGTCCCTGGCTTAGCCCACCCTTCCACTGAGAAGAGACCTTTCCTGACTCCCTACGATACTCCCTTTGACCCACTGGCACAGGCCAATTATTTCTGTTTTTGTCCAGGCCCTTTTTATTTAACACGGTGGCTTCACACATTCAGGCATAGACCAGGCACCTGCTCTGTATGGCTCCATTCTGGGCATAGGAACCCAGAGTGAGACATAGTTCCCACACATGAATACACACCTCCCATAGTGAAAAGGACTGTGAGTGCAGGAGTGAGAGGCGGTCTGCCAGGCATGGCCAGGCCATCCTGAATTGGGCACGGGAACACTTCCCAGGAGGAAGGTGGATAGGCTAGTTGTCAAGGAGTTGGTGCCTGACAGGATTCCCCTGTCTGTACATGCTAAACAACTGACCAGACTTGGAAGTAAGAGAATGATACTTGGTGGCACTTCAGGCTGGCTCAAGCGAGTCCCTGGCAAAGCATGTGAGGCAGTGGCTGGTAACACTCTGTGTGCATGGGTTAACAGAGCCCAGCATTGGAGTTGGTAACACTCTGTGTGCATGGGTTAACGGAGCCCAGCATTGGAGTTGGTAACACTCTGTGTGCATGGGTTAACGGAGCCCAGCATTGGAGTTGGTAACACTCTGTGTGCATGGGTTAACAGAGCCCAGCATTGGAGTTGGTAACACTCTGTGTGCATGGGTTAACAGAGCCCAGCATTGGAGTGGGACTCTGATAACAGCAGGCATGACGGTCCACAGTTGTCAGGCAGTGGTTGGTAACGCTCTGTGCATGGGTTAACAGAGTCCAGCATTGGAGTTGGTAACGCTCTGTGCATGGGTTAACAGAGTCCAGCATTGGAGTGGGACTCTGAAAACTGCAGGCATGACTGTCCAGAGTTCCACCGTGTCTGGCCCTGTCACTATCCCATGTGTGGACTCTGGCTGAAAGTACCTGCCTGAGGCAGCCCAGAAGACAGCTCGCTCACCTCTGGCACTTGACTGGCTGTCTTGACCCTCCCAGAATGTCAGTATGTCAGCCCCTCATAACCATGCAGCGTGTGCCCAGTCCTCTGGTGTAACTTGAGGGTGGCTTCCTCACTCCTCAAACCAAGGCAAAGCTTCAGTCCAGATGGCCCAGATGTGGCATCCTTGGGGTCTGGGAATGTGGGTGGGCAGGATGCCTTCCTGCTCAGGGAGCCCCAGGGGCCCTTCATGCCTCTGCTCTCTCGCTCTTTCCAGACCTAACAGCTAGGCCAGTTCTGATTGGACTGTTCCCACAAGTTATTTGGGTTCCTCACAGGGACCCATAACTAAGGAGGACCCTGGGTCTGAAGGAGGGTGGCAATTTGCAAGAAGCATCAGATCCAGGGTTTGTATTGCTTTGAGACAACGGAAGGACACCGAGGCTGACTTGGTAACGAACTGCCACTCACACAGATCCTTGCATTTTAAGGAGCTCTGGCCTAAGCAGTGTCTCACTGAGTTTCCTTGGCAGTCTGGCGAGGTAGGAATTAGCCTTACTGTACAGGTAAGAAACTGAGGCCTGTATTGGCGGTGACTCATCCAACCATACTTCCTGTGTGTTAGAGGCCAGTGTTCCTGTTGGTTGGACTTCTCCTGGGTGTAGCCCCTCCACAGATGCTTGTTGTGGAGGTGGCAGAAAAGCCATGTAGACTGTCCAGAGGTATGACCTCCCTTCCACAGGCTGGGGACTCTTTGCCCCTGGCTCTGGCTCATTGCCCCAAATTACTGTCCTTTATAGCTCTTGTCTCCACCTGATATCACACTCTCTCCCTCAGCAGTCTCCGCTTCCAGACAGGTGGGGGCATGATCTCCTGCATTCGCCGGGACCTCCTACCCCACTAACCCCCTCCCCTCCCAGCAGCACTTTCCAAGTGCTGTGCTTCGGGTCCTTCTGTCATTGCACTTGGACTGACAGTCCTGTTTTCTTTCAACTTGTCTTTGGGGTATCCCGATACCCCACCCCATTTCTGGATTGTTGGTCATGTGCCTTGACCCTGCCTTCTGGGACCCCTCTTTGGTTTGGTGTCCCACCACCTGCAGCCTCTCCTTCCCGTCTTCCCTCAGAGCCCTGGAGAGCCTCCCTCTGCATGGCACGCTCTGTACTTTTTCTCCTAATGCACGGCCTTGCCACACCTAAGGCACACCTTGTGAAAAGCTGTCTGCTCACTATTTATACCCTTTCCACCTGGGGAGGTGAAAGCAGTACAGTCTCACCTAACTGGCCACATGCACCTTACCTACATTAAAAATAGTTTGTTACCTACATGCATCACACACACACACACACACACACACACACACACACACACACACGGTCACTACATACAGTCCCTGTGTGGAGGTCGGCGCACAATGTGAAGGAGCTGGCTCTCTCCTCACACCTTGGGGGTCCTGTTGGTGGCAGTTGCCTTTATCCATCAGGCTCCCGTATACTCTCATTTAATCCTTTCCAAAACCTCCTGAGGTTGTTCTTAGGCTCAGAGAGGTTTAATCACCCCAGGTCACAGAACCAGACAGGGCAGAGCTGGCCCTTTCCCCAGAACTGGGGGCTTAGATTCAGACTCTGCCATTCTTAGGCAAGAGTGAGAGAAAGCCAGGAAACTGTTTTCCTCACAAGGAGGATCTAACACAGTCCTCCTCACCACTCCCATTCTTGGGCCCTGAGATTGTTTTGCGGCAGTTGGGTCCACTGTGGCCTGCAGCTCTCATGACCTCAGCAGAAACTTGCCTATAGAAGCATTTGGGTGGGGCTCACCCTTGCACAGCCAGTCTGCACAGAACTGTCCCCATGACAATGAGATATGATGTAGGCAGAGCAGGCAGGTGCTAGCTTGGGGTTTGGGTGTGGACTACCATGTTGAGTTGGGGACCAGCCCTCTGTAACATGGCATTGTTCAAGTGATGAAGGGACTTGGGGTCCAAATATGTGTCTTGAGGAATGGCTTCCTGGACCCTAACCAGTGAGGTTTAATCTCTTCTGGTTTCGTCATGCCTTAGTTTCCTCCGTGCCTTGTCTGCCCTCCTAAGGAGTGCTGTGAGACTGTGGCATGGCCTAGAGTGGTAGGAAAGCTGCTCTGGGCCTCTCTGGCATCCCCTTCCCTCTGTCCTCCAGATACGGAGTGAAAAAGGAGCCGTGTGCAAGGATTAGTGCCTCAGGTCAGCCTACCGTGCGAGTCTTTGCTTCATAGGACTGGTCTATTTGTTCTACGCTCTGCCTTAGCTCTCCTGTGAAAAATGATGTCTGCAAATGGAAAACAGAACCTGTAAGTAGAGGTTCTGTTCTCATCGGAAGTCAGGGAACTTGTACTTACAGAAAGCAGGAGAGGCTCCAGCGTTTCCCACAGCAGGGCTGGCTTGGCTGAAAGCAGCCCAGTGCAACTTGGGCATCCAGCCTTCTCTGGGGCTGGCATTGTGGGATTTGTCCAGCTGTACAGCAGACCTCTATAGCCCTCCCCACCCCAACCAACCCTGTGTGAGGTTCTGCACACACAGATGGACCAGGCCCAATCTTGGTACTCACATGTCACTGTTAGAGGGGGGGTTGCCAGATAACTTTACATGGGATTCGGTGGGACTGGTGCTGTATGAGAGAGCAGAGGGCAGTGGGTGGGCCCAGGGAGGCTTGAGGGATAAGGAAGCTGGACTTGGCGGGATGCTAAGACTCCCTGCCACCCTACCCAAGAGTCAAACAGGCTGGGTGGGGGTGGAGGTGGTGGCATTTGATCATAGCTTCCTCCTCACCAGCTGGACTTCTGCCAGCCAAGCTGGAGTAGAGGAAGTGTTGACAACCAGGTAGCAAAGGCTGATTATGCCCTGGGAATATGTAAGGGGACCCTCACTTCCTGGTTCCCGGGTGACTGTTCCAGGGCTGCTGCAAGCTGGTGAACTTTAGGGCCCAAATTCTGGCCAGGAGGTGGACAGTAGGGACCATGAACTTGATCTAATTCATTCCATTTTAGAGATGGGGAAATCTTGTCTCGAAAAAACAAAACAAAACAAAAAAAGAGGCGGAGACTTGAGCAGAGGCAAGAATCCTGGGTTGGTTCTTTAGCTCTTTCTTTCTTTCTTTCTTTCTTTCTTTCTTTCTTTCTTTCTTTCTTTCTTTCTTCCTTCCTTCCTTCCTTCCTTCCTTCCTTCCTTCCTTCCTTCCTTTCTTTCTTTCTTTCTTTCTTTCTTTCTTTTTTGAGACAGGGTTTCTCCATGTAACAGCCCTGGCTGTCCTGGGAGTCACTTTGTAGACCAGGCTGGCCTCGAACTCGCGGAGTTCTGCCTGTCTCTGAGTGCTGGGATTAAAAAGGTGTGTGCCACCACAGCCTGGCTGTAATCCAGGGTTCTTATTCTACCTGGTAACCTTGTTCATGCTATAATGCATGATCCCTCTAGGGCTCAGGACGAAAGCTAAGGAGCAAGTCTGGAGGAGGAAAAGGGCCTAAGATAGTAGGAGAGTTAGAAAAGGGGTGAAGGAGCACTACGCCAGCCCTCTGGAAAGGCTGTGGGATCCAGTCTTGTGCCCCGCCCCCCATTCCTGTAGAGCGTTGGTGGTTACTGAGTACTCAGTATGTGATGGTCCTGACTTGATTCCTGGACATGCTACTCCCCGGGGTCACATAGTGAGTGGAGGCAATGTTTGCCTCTGCAGTGCCTTGAAGTCCGGCATTCCCTACTCATGCCTAAAAGTCAGATTGTGATCGTGGAGCTGAGATGAGGTATATTCCTTTCTTAACTAGGCTGTGACCTTGTTGCTACCAATTTTGACAGAAAGCAAAGGCTCAAATGTGACCCCACAGGCCCTTTTCTCCCTTTTCTCAGCTTGTAAGCCAGGGTGAATGGTCAGAGACCCTCAAGGACAAGAATGAGTGAGTCATCTGTCCTGGGCCTCGAGCAGTGGGTGGTAGGAAGGAAAGTTTGGGTTGCACACAACAGGCGCTTGGTAACAGAGAGACAGGCTCAGCAGGGTTGGGGTGTGAAGTTGCCTCTGCTTTTTAGTCTAAGGCTGATGGCAGGGTCTCACCTATGCTCTTACCTAGTGCCACTTCTCTTGTAAGCACCAGGCTTCACGGCCACACTGCCTGTCAGCTATTGGAGTCCAGGGGTCATCCTCGGGCACAAGGACAGAGCCAACTCACTGAGCACATTTTGTCCCGCTATCCGGTCTTGGCACTTGCTTAGACGCAAACATACGTATGACCCTAGATCAGGTGCCTCCCTGTGTCCTGTGTACCTTTCCTTAAACACTTGTTCCAACCACTGGCTTGGGATTCTATCTGCAGTGCTGGGGTACATAGCCCTCACTTTAGGGGAAGTAAGATACCCCCTGGATCCTCCCTAAGCCCCAAGCTTTGGGCACTACAGTGAAGATGAATGTAAACCTCTCTTTAGCTGATAATGGTTTAAGCCTAGTTGTTGGAGTGGGAATGAGAGTCGGTTCCATGGGAAGAGGCGTCCAGAATAAAGGGAGCGGGCCAGGGATCGGGATGTTCAAAGTACAGCTGGACAAAAATCAAAACAAAATATTGCAAATTGGATGTTGAACTTCTGTCCTTGGCCTCATAGACCCAGAAGCAAAGATTAAATATTTGTACTAGATCAGATAAAGGAAGATACGTGTTTGGGCATTGGGGATGGGAGAGAACTGGCCTCCCTATGGCCCAAATCCAGGACTAGCTCTTAGATTTCCAGCTACCATGCTCCCTTGTTTTATATGTAGAAACGGTGATGCAGGGAAGTCATAGCTTTTATGCTGTAAAGCAGCCATTAGGGAAGCATTGGTGGCAGAGAGGATTCAGTTTTTTCTGAATCTGTGTCCCACATTCACCTGTCTAGGAAGGTACCTGTGGGAGGTGGGTTGTACTGGGGTGTCTGGGGCTGGAGGGCAGGCTTATAATATAGACTGGCATCTTCTTCTCCTGCAGGCACTGGCTCCAGCATCCTCTCAGCCCTCCAAGACATCTTTTCTGTCACCTGGCTCAACAGGTCCAAGGTGGAAAAGCAACTACAGGTCATCTCAGTACTGCAGTGGGTCCTGTCCTTCCTGGTGCTAGGTAAGTACAGCTGGGGGAGGGGGGAGGAGGTAGGGGTGACACCGTTACACCCCCATTGGGATCATCTCCACAGCCTCTTTCCATTTACTCCCATCTTGGAGGTCTATGGTCAAGTGTTCTACCATTAGGCATGCCAGAAACCTTAATGAATTCGTGGAAGATGTAGTATGGCTTAATTTTGCAGATTAACTTGCTCAAAGTTTCTTGAATCTGGGTCTAGAGGATACCCAAAGCCTGCACCCCTCTAACCGCCTCCTTGACTACCAGCAAAGAGCAGGGGTGTTGCTTTGCCTTAGTGTGTGTTGTCTGGTCTGAGACCCCCTCCAGACAGGCCCTGACTTTACATAGGTTTCTTGAGCTCTCTCCTCCTGCATGCATGTGAAGATGGCGCTGCTTGTCTCACATGGGGACTGAAGGGAAGGGTTGGAAGCCACGCCACAGAGCCTGGTGGTGCTCCCCGTCACAGGAATGAAGAGTGTCCCAAGATCCCACTGCCAGTCCTAATCCCCTCTGCTGACTGCACTCCCCAGCCACCCCCTGCCTTTCAGCACTGCCTGTGGTGGCTTTGTGATGCTGTTTCTGCAGGCCTGGCTAGCTGCTTCACTGCCTGCCAGCTAGAATCTTGGGGAAGGGCAGAGACCGCCCTCCTGGGACCTTCTCTTCATGCTGTATATCCTCAGCACAGGTTAGTTTCTCAGCTCATGAGCACAGACAGACCTGCTGCAGAACACCCTGTGTCCAGCACTTGTGGCCAGGCCTCCAGCCACTCACTCTTCACACTGTCTGGGATGGCGGGAGCTCAGCAGACATCCACATGATAGTGTGAACAGCCACATTGCAGAATGAAAGGAGCAAATCCCATGGTGTGCGAGGCCCTTGGAGTGTCTTTTCTTAAATTCCTACTTCATGGCTGAGGAAATGGGGATTCAGAGGTTCAGTGGCAGACCATGACATCCCTTAAATGGCAAGTTGGAGTTTGAGTCAAGGCCCAGTGCATTCCCTTACCATGAGGGTCAAGAATTAATGGACAGAGCCCAGGGTGGGATTTGGGGAATTCACTGAACCCCTAAAATTAAATGCAAGACCAGACATACATTTTCATTGCTATAAGGCTGTAGCTATCCTCAGATTCTCACAAGGTCATATAGCCTCAGAAAGATAAAGAAATAGTGGTTTGGGGACAGATAGTTAAATTGGCTCCCTTAGGTCTCCAATCCTGAGTGTGACTTGCATTTGGTCTCTTATTAGAATACTAGGGCAGAGAAGACAGTGTAACTTCATCTTTGTTCAGACAGGAAGCAAGAACCTGTGGGGACAGAACCTTGTCTGGGGTTATAAGAGAAGGAAATAAGAGTGACCAAGACAAGAATGCAGTGACCCTGGACTCTCATCCCCTGTCTAGTCTGCTTTGCCCGCTCCAATGGTCCCTATTTGCCCTAGAAGTCAACACTTACCTTGCCTTAGTGGGTCAGAGCTTGGCTGTGGGGCACTGAGTAAATTGTGCAATCCCATACAGCATGTGATAGGGACTGGCCCCAAGCTTTGGGTTAATGATCTGTGAGGCCCAGCCACAGCCCAGAAACTGGCCCAGCGCGTCTTTCCAACATGTTGGTGTAGGTGGGAGCTAGACCAGGGCAGATGAGCAGCCCTGCTTAAGCTGCTGATAATTACTACATGAGCAGTCCCAGCCACTCCCTCCCACTGTGTCCCAAAACTGCTGGCAGCCGAGGCTTACTCTGTATTGCAAAGGCTGCTGTGGGGACCCTTCACGTTTCTCTTAAACAGTTTTTTGTTTTGTTTTTCTAATGTGCCATGTAGCCTTCTAGAATTCTGGTGAGAGCTGTGGGCCTTCTTGGTACTTTTAAATGACTAATGTAAAGTGCATTGGGGTTTTTAAAGGAACTAATTCTAATTATGCTGCAATATAAATATGTAACCTTTAAACCCAGTTGGACACTTAGTAATGCATGCTTTTGTTTTGTTTTGTTTTTTTGAGACAGGGTTTCTCCGTGTAGTTTTGGAGCCTGTCCTGGATCTCACTCTGTAGACCAGGCTGGCCTCAAACTCACAGAGATCCGCCTGGCTCTACTGGGATTAAAGGCATGCACCACCACCTCCCAGCTAATATGTGCTTTTTTATTAGGTTGTTTGGTTAGAAAGTAGCAGCAGCTATAACAATTATTAATCTTAAGTAATGAAGTGTCTTCAAGATTGCTGAGACTGCTGTAATGCAGCATGAAAATGCCTTTGCCTCCATTGGTATCGTGTCAGCAGGCTTTGCCAATGCTCCTGTGCTTTGTCTCTGAGTGAAGGAAATGCTCCATTTCCGTGGGGCTCTAGTAGGAAATTTAGATGTCACCTTGAGCCCCCATACAAGTCCATCAACACTTAACCTGTGCTCCAGACCATGTGTTACATTCCACCATCATGTCATTTTATCTTCCCAACCCTCTGTAAGAAAGCAGAGGCTTGGTGTGGGTAGTGGTCAGTATATGGCAGGGCCATGTCACCGAGTCTGCTTGGTCCTGTCCCTGTTCTCCACAGCCCTGCTGCTGTGTCTCCTACTGAAGAGCGCCCACACATTTTGTTGTGCCTCCAGCCTGGGGGCCAGAGCTCTGCACTTGTGGGTTGCTTGTGGCTACTATCTACAGGAAGGGACGTATGCAGGTAGTCCTGGTGTTCTCTACGAGGAACAAACAGGCAGTTTCAGTCACGGGGCTTATATGTCCAGGGGCCCGTTGGCGTTGGTGGGTGTCAGCCTCATTACCTGAGAATGTAGGACAAGGAGCTATTGTAGGTTTCCCAAAAGGAAGACATTTTATGGGGTGGCTCATAGTTGTCCTTTTAACCTCCATAAGGTGTTTTGATACAGGGTCTCACTGTGTAGCCCTGGCTACTTGTACATTTGTAGACCAGGCTGGCCTCAACTCACAGAGATCCACCTGCCTCTGCTTTCAGAGTGCTGGGAATAAAGTTGTGCGCTACCACATTTACTTAAACCTTTCTATATTGGTGGCTGCGGCTGGAGAGATTAATCTCACCTTGTTCTAGCTCCAAAGGGGCTCAGGGACTGAGCTGTTGTGCAGGAGAGACAGGTGGTGAGAGAAAATGCACACCCTGAGAGGGTAGGGGCAGAAAGGACAGATACGTGGGGACACCTTCCTCCCCAGAGTGACTAGCCTCTGGCTGGCAGCAAGGTCTTTAGGATATTCACGCTGCACCCTTGTGAACTCCATGGGCCTGCCTGGCCTACCTGGAATGCTTTGAGCCTTTCTTTGCTTGGACACCTGTGGAGGCTAGGGCTGGAGTGGACTCTTTTCTGGGACCAAGGAAGGGGGCCTGGGGCAAACTGTTTGATCAGTGCTTTGTATGAGGCCTAAATATAAGCAGGACTGTTTTCACAGCTGCCTTAGGGGACCCACATTATCTTCAACAGGGTGCGTGGGCTGCAGATGCTTCCCAAGATTCAACTCCTGTGTGTACCACTGCTAAGTTGTCTTGGGAAACTGCGTGCCTGTTCTGTGGTCACTGTAGCTTGGTTTTAGCTATCCCAGGGGAAGGCCAGCTCAGGAGTGGGACTGGGCTGAGGATGGTGAGGACCACAATTTCCCTGCTCTTAGGTCCACAGAGATCTGCATCTGAACTTATTCTTTCCCATGGATACATTCTAAAAATGTATTTTAGGCTTAGCATTGTGGCCTATGAACCCGAGTCCCTGACCCCTCCCCAGTTGTGTTGAATGCCAGGAGGAAAAGATGTGTCTCCATCAGTGTGGAGAATTCAGACTGTGTGGTGGGGTAATTTGATACTAAGAACACTCTGGAGGGAACAAGGCTCTGAGTAGGGCTTAAAGGCTGGATACAAATTGGAAAGAGAAGCCCTGATGAGGGTGTCTAGGGGTGGGCCATGAGATACTGGCTCTCCTTCCCTCTGGGTCCAGGCCATTCAGCCTTATGGTCAGCCAACAGGCCCAGAGGACAGTGACCACAAATAGAAGGTGTCCCAGGAGAGTCTAAGTGTTTGAGGAGAGGGGTCCTGGTGGGCTCTGGCTCTGGCCCGGGGCTGACTGGGGATAGCCCTTCTGTGACAGGTGTTCCCTTTTACCCCATCCCCGCTGTGACAATCTGAGATTTCTCACCTTTGGTGAACTTCTAAGGCTGATGATAGACCATGGACTTCCAAGTCTGAGTTTGAACCCTGGCTCTCCTCTGTCCTGCTGGGTAAGCTTGGGCAAGTCAGTCCTGCCAAGTTCTCATCTAAAAGGGGTCATTCAAGAGGAGACATTAAGAATTGCTTCACAAGAAGCTGAAGTCTCCCCATATTGCCTAGCCAGCTCAAGCCCAGGTGCCCCTAGCACTAGGACTCACCTGTGCCCGTTGGCCCTGCTCCTCTCCCTGAGTCACCCATCAACCGCTCCCAGTGCCTGGGCATCGGGGACCTCTGCCTAGATGAGTGCCATGGGAAGTGCTTCATCCTTTCTGGAGGGGAAACCATGGCACAGGCAGCAGGGCTGGGAGCCTGACCTGGTGTCCTGCTCCCCCAGGAGTGGCCTGCAGTGTTATCCTCATGTACACCTTCTGCACTGACTGCTGGCTGATAGCTGTGCTCTACTTCACCTGGCTAGCATTCGACTGGAACACGCCCAAGAAAGGTAAATGTTTGCGGCTCCCACCTGTTTCTCCCACACCCTGGGAAGCTCCCTGTCTGGCTGCAGCTCCTCCTCCTGGGCGCAGCCTCCTCCTTTACGGAACACCTACTTTGTGAAAGACCTGGGCTGGGCTGGGTTTGGCTTGGAGTGGGTGGTTTAAAGCTCCCCCAGTGTCTTCACAGGAGCTCCCCTTTCATTAGGGATGGCAGGGGGAATGTATGTGGGAAGGGGCACACTGGGCAGCTGCAAAAGTGCTGTGTAGGCTGATAGATGCCTCCCTCGGGGGTTCACACTGGCTCTGGCCCTCCTGTGTTGTTCAAATGGCCCTCACTTATACCTACGCCTTCCCAACATTGTGTTTTGTTTCCTGGAAGGTGGCAGAAGATCCCAGTGGGTGCGAAACTGGGCTGTATGGCGCTATTTCCGAGACTACTTTCCCATCCAGGTAAAGACATGGTGTGCTGTCTTGGGAGGACAGGAATAGGTGGAAATAGGAACAGCGGCAGTGTGGAGTTGAACTGTCTGGGATCCGCCACCCTGAGCATCTGTCCATGCCAGATTGAGGCAACTTCTGATAGACAGGCTAGGTAAAGTGAAGTCAAGAGTTTTAGAGCACATCACTGCCTCTGCAGTTGTCAGGGAAGCAGAGTGGCAGTCCTTGGACATGGCAGCCAAGGCAACGAGAGGAGCCTGACTTCTTGTTTAATTCTTTGGAGGAAGCAAGGTTTGTTAATCAAGATTGGTGTGGATCTAAAAGATGATTCTGCACCAAGGGTCTGTATGATGTGAACGTAATTGAAAACTGGCATCGGCGTA
Source organism: Peromyscus californicus insignis (assembly GCF_007827085.1). Classification (NCBI taxonomy): domain Eukaryota; kingdom Metazoa; phylum Chordata; class Mammalia; order Rodentia; family Cricetidae; genus Peromyscus; species Peromyscus californicus. Next base: position 103,690,495 of record NW_026294562.1, read on the forward strand.
TGTTTTATGGAATTGCTTCTCACACTGAAGGGAAAACTGAAGATATAACTTAACAGAAGGTGACCTGAGACGTGACGTACTTAGAGGGTGGGCTGCCTAGAATGTTAAGGATGTGTGGCACTGAGGGGGCAGGGAAAATGGAGAGGAGAAGCCCTGAGACTGAGAAACCACTGGTGGGGAGTGTGAAGGACAGGAAGCATCCATCCCTTTCCACACTGCTCCCTGGAAGGCAGCCATTCGCTTGATCCCCTTTCTAAAGAGGATCCTGGAGGTTAGAGGAGCAGAACTCGTGGAGCTGAGCAGAGCTTCCAGTTGCCACCCTGCTTCAGAGCCTGGGTTCCTCCCACCATGGGTACTGCCCACCATGGGTACTGCCCACCATAGGTACTGCCCACCATGGGTACTGCCTACCATGGGTACTGCCGCTCTCTTCAGCAGGTGCTCATATTGGGAGAGTGGAGGCCGGAAGGATCAGGGGGTGGGACTCTCTTCCCCACAGACGTCCCCTCTGGGCTTCCTCCCAGTGTGCCCTTGGCTGCTTGAGGGCACTCACTTTACTTTTCTGGGCATTTGTCTTCTCTGGGATGGACCTAAGTCCCCAGCAGGAACAAAGTTGTTGTCTTCTTGGCTCCAGCTGGCCCTGCCTGGTCTGCAGCCTGGGTGGTAAGGCAGAATAATCTAGCCCTGATACACTAGAGGACTGTGAGTGGGCCTGAAGGTTTATCCACGGGGGGAAAAGCCTGTCTGTCCAGCACTCAGCCCTAGCACACCCTCGCTGCTGAGGACCCCCCTGTTCCCCCGCGCCCCGCGGAAGGCAGAGTGCTGGAAATGGAGGCAGTATGTGAGCATGAAAGTGTTGTGTGCATGACGCAGGGTGGTGTGAGTCAGTTGTTGTTGTGAGTCAGTCATTGAGACATCCAGATGGGCTGCCCAGGGAAGGTGGTCAGGTAGCCCTGCATTCCTCCACTGCGCTGTTTTGTGGGAGTGGCCCTAGGCTGGGCACAAGCTCTGCCTATGGCTGGCATTCCCAGGATGTTCCTGTCCCCTGAGGTTAGGCTTCACTCCCCCAGAGGGCCAAGGCCTTGCTCCAGATGTCCAGCAAGTCCATGGCCGCGATGTCAAGCCTTCTGACATACAACCCAGGGTCCTCCCTGACTCCTAACTGCCCATTCCTCTGTGAGGGACTTGGCCCCACATCTGCCCCCAGCTAGAAAGATTCCCTCTTCCCATCGCTCCTTGACTTTGGGAACCAGGGTTTAAGCTCTTGCTCTGCCGTTCCGTTTACTGACCTGCCCTTTTGGGGGCCTGTGTAGTGCTGGGCTCTGAGGAGAGTCAGCCCCGGGCTTATGGTCTCGTGGGTCCTGCTGTACTCTCACTCTGTACAGCTTTCTCAGCTTTACCGAGTACCATGTGCCTCACCTGCAAATGGGAGATGCTGCTAGGTTTGCTTCGCTCTGTCTTCTCTGCCCTGGGTGCTGGTGTCTTCTGCCACTGTGGTCTCACTCCAGGAAGCCGCCTGCAGGCTGGTAGCTCCCCTCCCCCAGCAAGTGACCTCATGATTGTTGGTCAGACCTGAGCATTCAAGTGTCCTACTCCAACTGATCTTTACCCTTTCAAAAGACCCAAATGATGGACTAGAGAGATGGCTCAGTGGTTAAGGTGGCTGGCTGCTCTTCTAGAGAACCCAGGTTCAAATCCTAGTACCCATATAGCAGCTAATAACTGTAACTCCAGTTCCAGAGGATCCAGTGCCTTCTGGTCTCTGAGAGCACTGCATGTACGTGGTACATAGACATACATGCAGGTAAAACACCCATACGTGTAAAATAAAAATAAATAAATCTAGTGGGGTGGAGTGGCACATACCTTTAATCTCAGGCAAGGGCAGCTGGATTTCTGTAAGTTTAAGGCCAACCTGGTCTACCTAGCAAGTTCCAGGCTAGCCAGAGCTACATAGTAAGACGCTGCCTCGTATAAATAAATGAATCAATCTGAGCCCCGTATTTTCACTGTCTCTGTTCTGTGAGCTGCCCTGTGAGGTTCCTGGGCCACCCTGAGTGACAGGCTCTACTCCTTGCCCTTTGCCGCTTTACGTCAGGACTGACAACCTGTGCCCGAGAGCTGTGTGTGTGACCTGCCTGTCCCACCCTTTCTCCTGAGCTCCAGCTGGACCCGTGTGCCCACCGTCTGCATCGCTCTCCTTGGAGCTCCCTTCCCCAAAGTCATCTAGCTGGCCCAGAGACTAGATGCCTGGCCCCTTCAGCAGCTGCTGGGACTGCAGCCGCCTGTAACAGAAGTGGCCCATGTCCTGGGGTTCCTCTAACTGAAGGGTAGGCAAGACCTTTGGAGACTAGGAAAGGCTGTCTGGAGTTCAGATCAGCTATCTGTCCAACTGCCTCATTTCATAGAGTGTAGACTGAGGCTCAGAGAGAAGAGACTCTCCCAAGTTTACAAGATACTCTGCTGCCATGCCCTGCTGTAAGCCTAGGCAAGCTGCTGCTATTCTCTGGAACGGGGTGTCTTCCTCTGTATGGGGCTATGGGTAGAGTAAGCCTGTCCTCGGAGCAGGATGTGGGGAGTGACCTGCCAGGAATCTGCCTAGGCTTATGCTCACCAGCTGGCCTGGCTTGAACGCCATTGGACTGGGACTTTGCCACCCAGCAGGCATGTCAACAGAGCAGTCAGTAGCAGTGACCTTCGCCCTTGCTGCTGAGTGGACATTCTGTCCAGGTGGGAAGAGTAGTGACATAAGACAGATCAAAGCTGTATCAAATGTCTATTCTCCTTGGTACTGCATGGGGACCATTAACTGTACAGTGTCCCAAGGACATTATGAACCATGCATCCTATCAGATAAGAGCCTTGGGGAGGGAGGGAATTTATTTAAAGAGCCAGTTAGGTTTCCAAGAGGTGACGTCACTATCACAGTGTCCAGGGAAAAGTGAAACGGGAATGGCCGTGTGCATATGTGGAATTGGTTCACTATGACTTTCCTGGGGCAGTGTGTGTGTGTGTGTGTGTGTGTGTGTGTGTGTGTGTGTGTGTGGTGTGTGGTGTGTGTGTTGGGGAGTGACTCCTTTCTCTAGACTTGTTTAGCTTGTCATCAAGAAACGACCTAGATCGTCAGGGCTCTCCAATCCATTCTGTGCTTCGGCTCCCAGTTCAAGAGCTGGCTAGGTGGGCAGACCTACTTCCTGTGTCCGGCAGAGCCCAGCCGCAGCCTCGCACTGTTGATGTGCCCTGCTCCTTGGGGTTCCCTCACTCCCCACCCCAGCCCTGGCTGAGCCCACTGCCATTCCCTGGTTATTTGGTGGACAGCTGAGGGTTGTTTTCCAGACAACATTGGTCTGCTTGCCAAAGGCAAGTGAGGAAAGAGTACAAGTGTTCCATCCAACGGGGATGACACCAAGGGACACATACCACAGCCACAGAGCTGAGAAGGGCGTCAGATGCCCTGTGCCAGCCCTCCCCACCTCTGTCTTAGGGCGTGCCCTTAACAGCATTCCTCTTCCGAAAACTGAGCAGAAGGACCTTCGCTCAGCTAGGAGGTTCCCACAGCTGGAGTGAAGGAAAATTTGGTCTTTTAATCTTCACCCAGGAGCCAGGGCCTCTGCTAGCCAGCACCAGTACAGGAACAGGTACTGTCAAGCTCTTAGGTGGGGATGGTCTGAATGCCCCTCTCTGAGGCTGGGCAGCCTCAAACCAATATGTTCAGACTCTTCAACTCAGGAATTGTATTTCTGCAAGTTTATCTCACAGACACAGTTGGAACTATGGATAGAAGAAGCTTTTTACTACAGCATTATTCTAGGAGGGAAAGTTTGGATACATTTAAAATGCCTGTCAGCCAGGCGGTGGTTTCACACACCTGTGACCCTGACAATTGGGAGGCAGAGCCAGGCAGATCTCTGTGAGTTCGAGACCAGCCTGGTCTACAGAGCGAGATCCAGGACAGGCACCAAAACCACACAGAGAAACCTTGTCTTGAAAATCCACAGTAAAATAAAATAAAAAATAAAACGTCTGTCAGTCAAGATTTGAGTGAGTGCTGTCATAAGTGCATGGCTGTGGGATAGGGAAGTGCAGCTTTGAGGGGACAGTACTGAGGGCTTGGTAAGCTGGATGGGATGTTTCCTAGAAGACAGTACTAATGCTACAGCCTCGATTTTGTGGGATTTTTTAAAAATTAATTAATTTATTTATTTTTGGTTTTTTTAAGACAGGGTTTCACTGTATGTGGGATTTTTTGATATTGTTATTATTATTGACAGGATCTCATTGTGTAGCCCTAACTTGCCTGGAACTCAATATGTAGACTAAGCTGGATTTTTTTTTTTTTTTAAGAAAGACCTATTTCTATTTAAGTAGGAAAAGGACCAAGTGGTTTATCTCAATGGAATGAAAAAATGAATGTAGACACTTTTTTTTTAATTTCCTGTATTTAAGAATTCTGGTCAGGCAGTGGTGGGACACGCCTTTAATCTCAGCACTTGGGAGGCAGAGGCATGTGAATCTCTGTGAGTTTGAGGCCAGCCTGGTCTATAAAGAGAGTTCCAGGACAACCAAGGCTGTTACACAGAGAAACTCTGTCTCAAACACAAAAACAAACAAAAAAAGAATTCTGAGTATTTATGTTTCTAATCTAAGAGAGATGTTTTAGGAACAGAAAACCTGTCTTCCTCCCTCTCAGCACTCCATCGCCAGTATGCTCCTGGCGATGCTGTCTCAGTATCTCAGGCTTGGGGTCCTTCATTGTTTGGGGTTTGACGGGCACTCAGCCTCAGAGCAGGTGGTGGGCCCTTGGGAAGCCAGTTATCAATTGGAGCATTCCAGGACAGCTTTGTTGATAGTACAGGTAGTTCAGATCATCGACTGCCACAGCCACACAACCAGCCACCTCCTCCCAGAGGGCCGCCTGGCATGAGGGCTGTCCTGCCTGCCTGTCTCAGAACCCGAGCTGGGCCTGCCTACTTGGCAAGAACTTTGTATTGGTCCAGCTGTACCATCCTTTTGTCCATACTAGAGTATAAAGAGGTGGGAGGTGGGCTGCATGGGCTTGTCCTCTGATCTGTTGAAGAGCCTGTAGTATTCAGGGACCAGACAGATCATGCCTCCACTAAAATTCTTAGTGGAGGACCTGAAGCCATGGCTCTGCTTGCCAAACTCAGAATCTAACCTGTACCTAGTGAAGGCTGAGTGCCCTCTTTAGGTCTGAATGTTCCAGCTTGGATGTGAGTTTTAGGGAAGTCACTGTGTGTAAAGAGCCTAGAAGCAAGAAGACAGGAGGCTGGTTAAGCATGTAGTAGGTTTGGGCTGTGTTTGGGAAATAAGGAGAAGAGCTCCCGACCAGGGACTCATAGTCCAGTAACTGCCAACCACTAGCACTGCGCTTTCAATAATGAGTCTGAGGACGGGTTTGGAAAGTCTGCAGTCTTTTGTCTCTGAGCATAACAGGGCATGAAACATCAGGTCCCCTCCCCACTTGTTGGGTGTATCCTCTCCAGCCAGCTCTAACGCACGTTTCCTTACAGCTGGTGAAGACACACAACCTGCTCACCACCAGGAACTATATCTTTGGATACCATCCCCATGGCATCATGGGCCTGGGTGCCTTCTGTAACTTCAGCACAGAGGCCACCGAAGTTAGCAAGAAGTTCCCTGGCATAAGGCCCTATTTGGCCACATTGGCTGGTAACTTCCGGATGCCTGTGCTTCGGGAGTACTTGATGTCTGGAGGTGAGAATCCACTTCAGCTATTCCTGGGCTCCACTGTCAAGGCTTGAGCCTCCCTATTGAGCATAGCAATTCAGGGGACTGAAGTACCATTCCCACCAGCTACTGGTCCCATGCAGGTAGTAGGGAAAGACGGCAGCAGATATGCTAGGTCAGGTGAGCTGTCCTAGGCTTCAGGATTTATCATGGGTGGCACCTCAAGGGAGTTTTCTCTCACTTTTCTAGATATACCAGCCATTGTGTTGCCTATTATCTGGGTCCACCGACCCATGCTCCCCACCAGCTTGACTTTCATATCATTCCCCCCATTTTATAGATAAGTAAACTGAGAATCAGGAAAAATGAATTGCTTAGGTAGGAAGGATCATATATTTTCTAAGAGGGTAACAGGTCTAGTATCCACCTATAGAGATTTTTATTTATTTATTTATTTATTTATTTTGGTTTTTCGAGACAGGGTTTCTCTGTGTAGCTTTGCGCCTTTCCTGGAACTCACTTGGTAGTCCAGGCTGGCCTTGAACTCACAGAGATCCGCCTGGCTCTGCCTCCCGAGTGCTGGGATTAAAGGCGTGTGCCACCACTGCCCAGCGAGATTTTTATTTTATCCTTGATTTTATATATAAGGATAGGGAATGTATCCATGAGCAATCCTGATTGTGTGTCCCCTCACCCAGGCATCTGCCCTGTCAACCGAGACACCATAGACTACTTGCTTTCAAAGAATGGGAGTGGCAATGCCATCATCATCGTGGTGGGAGGTGCAGCTGAGTCCCTAAGTTCCATGCCTGGCAAGAACGCAGTCACCCTGCGGAACCGCAAAGGCTTTGTAAAACTGGCCCTGCGCCATGGGTAAGTGCCTACACACACATCTCTGGTATTTTCCTCTACCCAGAACAATGGGTCTCTGGAGGGGGTGCCCAGAACCTAGGAAGGCAATGAAAGAAGTCGGAGCCCACACTGCATGGCTTGGCTTGTCCAAGTGTAGCTGGTGCAAAGATGTATGTGACCTGTTGTCCCTGGGCACTTGCAAGTAACTGAGAGGCCAGGCTTATATGTAGAACATTTGAGAAGACTTATCACTTAAAGGGTCAGAGATGTGAGACTCAGTGGTAGAGCAAAATACTTGGTTTGTACAAACCCCTGGGTTCAATCCCCAGCATGTGTGTGCATGCACACATGTGCTCACACACACACACTCAGGGCCAAATGGAGCAAGAGACCAGGAAGGAGATGGCATCACTTGAAGCCCCAAGGAAAGCTTGCCTATTGGAGGGGTGATCTTTAGACAAGAGAAGCTGGTAGCTTGGAACCCTGACCTTTGTGGAAAACCAAGGGGCATGTCTGTTTGAGAAGCATATCCACCTCTGGGCTCCTTTAGACGTCCTAGCAGGTGGGGAGACCCATTTCCCACTGGAGAAGACTGAGGATACATGGTCTGGGGAGGCAGAGCAAGCTCCTTGTACCCTATGTCATTGCTTTCCTCCCACAGCTCAGCCCTGGGAGACCTTGGAATAGGGTCCTAGAATGATGGACTTCTGTGAGGCAGGTGAATTGCTGGGACACAACAGTCCAAATCATTGAGGCCCCACCTTGATCATGGAACATAGCTGTGGACAGACTCTCTGTCTGTGTGTCCCAGGGTCTCCCTTGGGTTTTGAGTTTCAGGAGAGGCTGTTCTACAGTCTGCTGTCAAGTCAGGCCAGACCAATGGCAGGAGGGACGGGCAGATAGTGTGCTGAGGCTGTGACAGGAGGTGAATCAGGCTGAGGGAGTTGAGTTGGGCAGGACAGGCAAACAGCAGAGCCAGGCCCTGCTAGACGAGGTCCTCTAGGGTGATAGAAGGAACGGAACCCAGTGATTGGGGGTCTGACTGATCTAGGCCTTTCTCTTGCAGAGCCGATCTGGTTCCCACCTATTCCTTCGGAGAAAATGAGGTATACAAGCAGGTGATCTTTGAGGAGGGCTCCTGGGGCCGATGGGTCCAGAAGAAGTTCCAGAAGTATATTGGTTTTGCCCCATGCATCTTCCATGGCCGAGGCCTCTTCTCCTCTGACACCTGGGGGCTGGTGCCCTACTCCAAGCCTATCACCACTGTTGGTGAGTCCCTAGCCTGCATGCTGAAGGCCATCCTGGCATGGCAGGATCCTGGGCGAGTCACCTGGCTCAGATGAGAACCTGTCCTAAGGACCTTGATGAGTTGGATACTGGTGGGAGTGATGAGGGAGGTGGAGTTTGAACCATTGCTAGGAGCCAGGGCACCACGGCAGTGATAAATACAAACCTGTTCGGTAAAGGTTGAGGCAGTGACCATGCTGCTGTGACCATGCTGCTGTGGGGATGCTGCTGCTCCTCTACTCCTCATAGTGGACCCTCTCAGGAGACGGCTCTTACTGCTGGCCAATGGGAATTCTCAGCAGAAAAGGGGGAGGAAGAAAGAGCCAGGTATAGTCCTGCATACCTGTAATCCCAGTGTGGAAGGCAGAGACAGGAGGATTGCTGCAAGTTTGAGGCTAGCTAGGGCTACACAGTGAGACCCTGTCTCAAAATAAAATAAAAACTGCCCAACAAAAGTTATAGAAACAAGGTTTTTTTTTTTTTTTTTTGAACAGAAAGAAAATATAATTAGAGTATAGACCTGTGGGAACTAAGAAAAAAAACTTGTAATGTTATATGTTTATATTTGGGACAAGTTAGAACATTCAGAAAATCACCTGTCAGGTGTAAGCCTGTATACGTGTATGTGAGTGTGTGTTTAAGGTCACAAGCCAGAGGCTGAAATGTCCAAGCCTGAGTATCTCGGGCAGGCATTTGCCTGGGCTCCATGCAGGGCAGCACTTCTTAGAGGGTGGCTGGAGACTGGGCTTGAGCTGGTGCCTCTTCAAGTGCAGGGAGGGGAGCTGTGCAGCCCAGCTGGGAGGGAGCTCTGGGCACTGTTTATTTATTCACTCTAGTGTTGCTTGTGTCTAACGATTTCAGGGCTGATCTCTTGGTGTGGATTACCAGTAAGGGCACTTATCCCTGGGGAAGACTTCTTTCTTCCTCTTAGCAGTCACTAGTTGCCTATGTTTATTTGTCTAGGAGTGCCACCCCCAAGACTTCCCCTTCCGTGTTAACGTGTCTATTGGTTTTGTCATTGTTCGGGTCTTGTTCAGGCAGCCATATTGTTGAAGTATCATGGTTGTGGCTTCCCTGACATTTTCAGGAAACAGAATCTCTCAGCAGACTTCCTGGTCCTCTGGCTCTTACAGTTTTTCTGTCTCCTCTTCTGAGATGTCCCTGAGCCTTAGGTGTGGGGGTTGTGTTGTAGATGTATCAGTTAAGCTGAGCACCCCAGGGTCAGATTTTGACCAGTTGTGGCTTTCTGTAATCATCTCTGTCTGCTTCAAAGAGAGTTTTTTTGTTTGTTTGTTTGTTTTTTGTTTTTTTTTTGATGAGGGATGAGAGCTACATTTATCTACAAATTTAAGTGATCCCTGGAGCTGCTAGGTAGAGGGGAAAATAAAGGGTTAGAATGGGCAAAATACAGAAGGGCACTCTGGAGGTTTTCAGTGGCCTGGACTGAAAGAGTGCCAATGGAGATGGGTGTGTATACATCTGAGAGAAAGCTCAGAACAGCACTGAGGACTTTGACATGGGCTGGCCTTGAACATGAAGCAGGATGAAAAAATAAAGCAAAGCACAGATGTGGGAGGGTATTCTCCCTTCTACAGGCTCTTACCAGCTGTGCAAGCATGTTCTGTTCTTCCCAGAATCCTTAGATCTATGAGACATGCCAGGTGGCAGATGAGAAACCGAGGCTGCTAGAGCAAAAGCAAAGCCCTGTACTTGGTCCTACATATCACACTGGAGTTCGTAGTGGAATGTGGAGCTGGATCTCCCCCACTCAGAAGCCACAGTCTTAGGTGGGGTCTTCTTGCGGCCACGCTGTAGTACTCTCCTCTGGACAATAGGACAGTTCCTAGCAATGGCCAACACACAGCCCAGGGTCATTATCACACTGGGCCCCCAGGAATGGAATACTCAGTGACATTGACTGACCTGAGCCTCTGCCCCTCTCTGCAGTGGGTGAGCCCATCACCATCCCCAAGATGGAGCACCCGACTCAGAAGGACATTGACCTGTACCACGCCATGTACATGGAGGCCCTGGTGAAGCTCTTTGACAACCACAAGACCAAATTTGGCCTTCCAGAGACAGAGGTGCTGGAGGTGAACTGACCCAGCCACGGGCAGCTCCTGGAAGGAACGACTGACTGCAAATCCTTTTCTGCCAAGTTCTCAAGCGCATTCTGTTCTGTAAATTTGGAAGCGTCATGGGTGTCTGTGGGTTATTTAAAAGAAATTATACTTTGTTAAACCATTGCAATGTTAGATCTTTTTTAAGAAGGAAAGAGTCAGTGTTTTAAGCTCCCACTTCTAGTGTGTCCTGTTCAAGGTGGTGGCTGACATTTCTGGGCCTTGATGGTTTCTTATCCACCCCCTCTAGGGTTCTCCAAACAACAGACACTTGGCCCTGGTTAATCAGGAAAGGACAGCCCTATGACTCTTAGATAATCCTCTTTGCTCCAGGGATTCTCAAGAGGCAGAGGCCATGTTTAACCAACATCTCCATTCCCACCACCTCACATGTGACTGCAGGTCTGGTCCTTCTTGCCAAGGGGAGGATGCAGAGGGCAGATTTGGCCCCATTTGGGGAAGGTGGTAGACAGCATCTGGAATGCCACCCCATCCCTTTTTTTCCAATCTGAGCCTACACTGGCCTCCTGTATACTGTGCTAGGGGCAAGGATGTCCCACAGGTACCGTCTTGGGTTATCGAGCTGCTGTTGGCTGGTTTTACGCATGGACTCAGCACAGCTCAGCCTTGGTTTGGAGCATCTTCTCCCGGCCACCTGAGCTCTCCTAAGCCATACCCCAAGTCTGGTGTGAGGAAGGGTCTCTCTTCTGTTCACAAAGGGGCCTGGCTTTCTGTGTAGCACACTGGGTCCAGGACAGGAGGCCCCCTTACCCAAGCCTCACATGTGTGCCTTCCCGAGGCATTGGGCAGGGAAGAAAGCCACCCCTCCTGTGTGTTCTGTTTTCTCTCCATGAGACTGTTATGCCATGTCACACTTTTGTATATTCCTAGACTAATAAATGGAAACAAGAACTGCCTGCGAGTCGTTGCTTAATGCTCTCCTCACCCGCTGCCAAGTCTCCTGCACAGGGCAGACTGCAGTTCCCACTGCACTCCCTTCGCATTCCATTAGCCTTGGGCCTTCACTGGCTGGGTAACAACTGGCTTCAAAATGTAGTGCCTGCTGGACTGGGGAGATGGTTCAGTGGTTAGGAGCACTGGCTGCTTAGGACCTTGGTTCAATTTCTAATATCCACATGGAATTAGATATTAGTTCCTATCTGTAACTCCTGTCCTAGGAGATTTGACAGCCTCTGTGGGCACAAGGCATGCAAGCTGTGTAACAGACAGACCCGTGCAGGTAAGATACCCATACATATTTTTTTTTAAAGAAAAAAGTAGTGTCTTCAAGCATTTGCCCTCACCATCCTAAAGCAGGTACTGATGCTTTACTGGGCCTTCTGCTTACTGTCCCTGCCAAGGCCGCAGTCCAGGGATAAACGCCTCTCAGTCTGAGAGAGATCCTCTTTCCCTGTTCATGTGGGTGATAGCAGGATCTCTCTCTCTCTCTCTCTCTCTCTCTCTCACACACACACACACACACACACACACACACACACACACACACACTGACTTGACCAGAGGCCATTCTCAGCAGCTTGCCCTGTATACCTTTCCACAGGGTAGCTCCAGCAAAGCAATGAGAAGAGCCAGTGTGCAGAGAAGAGTGCGAGCCACAGCCCTGTGTTACTGACCTTGGGAATGATGTCTTACTGGTCTTGCTTTAATTAGATGTGAGAAGGAGGTGAATGCCGAGAGGCAAGGGCCAGGTTGCCTCATTGCAAGTTCCCACCGTGTGTGGGCAGGTTCTAGAACAGCTGAGCTGGAAGGGTCCTAATGAACTATTCAAACAGCCCCCTATGCTTACTCTCAGCTAAACTAAAAAGGTGGAGACCAGGCCTGATGTCACCTCCGTGGTTACAGGTTTCAGAATATGCAACTCCACTGTTCTTGTTCATTCAGTTGGTGACTGCTCAGCAACCAGAAACCCCGCTGTTAGACCACAGACCTCACGTCCACCTCCTAACTGCCAGCGTCTCATCCCCCACCCCAGGGCATCTTCTCTCCTGAGCCCTGAGTGGGCGCAGAGACCATGGGAACAACGGAGTACACTCAGCTGTGACAGGGGCCCAACCTGGAGCTTCACTGAAAATGTAGTGACTAAGCTGGGCCCCAGCAGAGCTGAAGGCAGGGTGGGGGGTGGGGTGGGGTGGGGGATCAGGCGTGCAGAGGGGCAGAGCAGTGGACGCAAAGATGGAGAGACCCACACTGCACTGCTGCTGCTCTGGAGCCAGCGCTTGTGGGCAGCTGGGTCTGTGAAGCTTGGTGTTTTTGAGGGCAGGGGGAACATTTCTTTAGTTTCCAGTGGGCAGAAAGGATAGAGTAGGAGGAGGAGGCCTCTGCTGACTTCTGTTACACTAGTCAGTCCTTTCATGTTACAAATCAAAGCTTAGGCCAGAAAACAGCCATTTCCTTCTGGTGGAGACAAGGCCTATTTTCTGGTGAGAGCCTCAGACCCACACCAAATTTCTAGTCCCGGTCCCAGTGTGCAGCCAGCTGGACGATAGATATGAAAGCCTCTGGCTCCAGACTAAGCCCTGACCTTAACCTAGGCTACCCCATTGTGGGAGCCCGTTTTCAGGTTCCTCGTGGCTTTACCCAGCAGGTCCCCATAGAGGATGATTAGGACCACGGGCCTGAGTGCAGGTGTCTGAGATGGTCTGCACTTGGCTGTGCTGGGGGAGGAGGTCTTTTGCTCCACCCCTTGGCATCTCTATAAATACCCTGGGGCAGAGACAGTCGGGGCCCATTGGAAAAGGTTCCAGGCCCTCTTGAGGCTATCCTTTATTTTCTGTTTATCTCCACAATATTCTCCGCAATGTAAATCCTTCTATCTAATATTTCCTGCTTCTCACACTCAAGAAAACTCTGGGGAGCTGTGGGGTTGGTGGGTAAACGCCCCACACCCCATGACAGAAGGGGCACTCCTAAGGATTAAATTTCTTATTAGTGAGTGCATACTATGTACTAGGAAACTCAGCTGCCTCAGTGTGGGTAAAGGGTCCCCTTCCCCGTGACCATCTAGCAGCATTGTGTCCAGAGCTGAGCCAGCCTGATCTTCAGCTATAGCTGGGTGGACCCTGGGAAGGTTTGCCTTGGTAGAAGGAACTCCCCTTCACTGCTGTCCAGTGAGAATTAAGATTGCAGGCTTAGCCTACTGAAGAGTGTCATTTCCTGGATGCTTCTTGTGGATCCCAGACATTGCCACAAGGGGGCGCCGAGATCGGTTCCATGGCAGATGTGGCAAGGCTGTCTGGACGCCTCACGTGTTGATGCTCACCTAGCTCCGGTTCCAAGCTAGAAGCTACAGATCAATGGACCCAGAGGGCTGGACAGACACTTAGCCACCATCTGGAGTACACTGCTGGGAAAGGTGGTGTGGAGGGGCCGAAGGACCTGCCTCCATCACACAGCCAGTCAGCATTCACTGCCTGTTTCCTCTGGACTCAGACTGATGCTCTTGGTTCTTAGGCACTCGAAACAATAACATTAGGGACAAAACACCCACATTTCTAGCCCCCACCCTCTATTTCCCCACAGTTCTGAAAACTGAATTATTTCCTTCTTCATCCCTAAAATCATAGACTACTGAGGTTGGACCGCTCCACCTAAGACAGATGCCATCAGAACCACCCTGTCATGTGACTTCCGAGTGCCTCAGCGTCTGCACCTGTAAAGTGCATAGATCTCTACCCATGACTAACAGAGAATACTGATATCTGACAAATGAACTGAAAGTGGTCACCCCATGGCTTAGCCCATAGGCCCTATCCAGAAAATGTAATTCCAACACTGGGCAGTGGAAGCAAGAGGTTCAAGAGTTCAAGGTCACCCTCTACTACATAGTGGGTTGACAGAGAGAAATACCTGTCTCCTTGCTACAAAATTCCCATAGCCCCAACCTTGAATAAAGTGGCTGACTGTCCTGTAATACATCAGCAAATTAGCAAGTTGATTAACATTAAATCTTTTTTTTTTTTTTTTTTTTTTTTTTTTGAGACAGGGTTTCTCTGTGTAACAGTCCTGGCTGTTCTGGAACTTGCATTGTAGACCAGGCTGGCCTCGAACTCACAGAGATCTGCCTGCCTCTGCCTCCCGCTGTCCAGCATGGCACAGGCCTTTAATTCCAGCACTCGGGAGGTAGAGCCAGGTGCATCTCTGTGAGTTTGAGGCCAGCAACAGGCACCAAAACTACACAGAGAAACCCTGTCTCGGAAGAAAAAAAAAAAGAGTTGCCATGGTCATGGTGTCTCTTCAGAGTATTAGAAACCCTAAGACACCATCTCACTGATGCTCAGAGTGACATTTCTTTTTTTTTTAAGATTTATTAATTTGTTTTTATTATGTATACAGTGTTCTGTCTGCATATATTCCTGCACGCCAGAAGAGGGCATTGGATCTCTTTATAGATGGTTGTGAGCCACCATGTGGTTGCTGGGAATTGGACTCAGGACCTTTGGAAGGCCAGCCAGTGCTCTTAAACCTCTGAGCCATCTCTCCAGCCCCAGAGGGACATTTCTAAAACATGAATCAGATCATGCCCCTGTTTAAACCCTTCAATGGCTGTCCCTTCAAAACATGCAAACCCTGTAGCAGCCTACAACACTCAGAGGATTGCCCCTGCGAGATCTCCAGCTTCATTCGGTGCTGTGCAGGGGCCAGATGGCAGCGTCAGCAGTGCTAGGTCCTGAAAAGAAGGTGTTGTCTCTGCCTTGTGAATGACGAATGGGAGCAATGTAAACTAGATCAGATGCAAGGCCAGCTTCACGTTGGGTTTTGCACTTTGATTTTTGGCATATGTTCTTTCTTTAAAAAACTGACCCACCTCCTCCCACTTCTCAGCACTGAGTGCTCCCCACCCGCTGCACCCAGGCTTCTCTTCAGTTCTCTGGTCCATGCCCCTTCTTCAAGCCAGTGCTCCTGTTCCTTCAACCTATGCCCTTCCCCTGCTCTCACCAGCCTTTGCACAAGTGACTCCTCTGTGCCCTTCGGGCCTCACCATGAAAGCCCCTTCCTCGGGACTGGACTGTTTCCCGGGACTGTTTCCCCGGGACTGGACTGTTTCCCGGGACTGTTTCCCCGGGACTGTTTCCTCAGGACTGTTTCCCGGGACTGGACTGTTTCCCGGGACTGTTTCCTCTGGACACCTCTTGCTAGCTCTGCACTGGGCTTCTACACGCTTGCCGTGTTGTCTTTGTTGCTTCCCTGGCTTGTCACACGTCCCCAAGCCCCTGTGCACACATCAGCACACTGACGGGCCTGGCCATGAGGCTGTAGGAATGGAGCCGGCTGGAGTCTCTGTCTTTGCTCTGCTCCGCTTTCCTCTTTCTCGCTCTGTTCCATTTGGGGGAGATATGGAGGTGTTATAGTTTGGATCTGGACCCCCCCCCCCCAGAGGCCCATGTATTGAGGGCTGCTCCTTAGGGCTTTTGGGAGGTGATTAAGAGGTCGGGCCTAGTGAGGGGAGGTGGGCCGCTGAGGATGCACCCTTGAAGCAGATTTCTCATTCCCCTTACTTTGTGTCTTGGCTGTCATGAAGAGAACAGGCTTCCTCTGCCACACACACCTGCCATGATGCACTGCGGCTGTTCTAGGCCCAAAGCAACAGGGCTGAAACACGGGGCAAAATAACCCCCCCTTTTTTTTTGTACTAAATTGTCTTCAGGTATTTTGACCCCATGAGAAGCTAACACACGAGGCCCTTCTGTGATCCCAATACTCAAGCATTCATCCATTCATTCACTGACTTTATCCTGTCATTTGCTCAGCGATGCTTGTGAGGCCTCCCTCATGTCTGGATGCCAGGGGTTCAGAGAGAAATCAAAAGCGGAGGTTTACACAGAGTGAAGGTGACTGACTCACCCTACCCAGTATAACTGGCACATGGATAAATCCATAAAGACATGCCAGGCAGCCATGAGGGGTGCAGAGGAGGTGGCCATCAGAAAGTTCCAGAAAGGCTTTTCAGAAATGTGATTGGAAGGGAAAGGAGAAACGCCATCAGGTCCTGCCTCCCAGGCCAGCTGGACGTGTGCAGGCTCCTTAGGAGCCTGTCGGTCTCACAATTCTAACCTGGTCTTGGACAAACCTGTCTTGTCTCATCCTGCTCCTCCAAGCTGCCTCTCCAGGGCTATCTCGCCATCACCCTAAAAGTGACTTCCTATCACCAACCAGCAAAGTACCTTCTTCAGCCAGTCAGTCAGGCTCCCCTCACTGGCCTGCCACCTTCTCCTCACCTCCTTGTCCTCCATCTTCTCCTCACCTCCTTGTCCTCCATCCTCTCACCTCCTTGTCCTCCATCCTCTCCTCACCTCCTTGTCCTCCATCCTCTCACCTCCTTGTCCTCCATCTTCTCCTCACCTCCTTGTCCTCCATCCTCTCACCTCCTTGTCCTCCATCTTCTCCTCACCTCCTTGTCCTCCATCCTCTCACCTCCTTGTCCTCCATCCTCTCACCTCCTTGTCCTCCATCCTCTCACCTCCTTGTCCTCCATCCTCTCACCTCCTTGTCCTCCATCCTCTCCTCACCTCCTTGTCCTCCATCTTCTCCTCACCTCCTTGTCCTCCATCCTCTCACCTCCTTGTCCTGACATCTTCTCACCTCCTTGTCCTCCATCCTCTCACCTCCTTGTCCTCCATCCTCTCACCTCCTTGTCCTCCATCTTCTCCTCACCTCCTTGTCCTCCATCCTCTCCTCACCTCCTTGTCCTCCATCTTCTCCTCACCTCCTTGTCCTCCATCCTCTCACCTCCTTGTCCTCCATCTTCTCCTCACCTCCTTGTCCTCCATCCTCTCACCTCCTTGTCCTCCATCCTCTCACCTCCTTGTCCTCCATCTTCTCCTCACCTCCTTGTCCTCCATCCTCTCACCTCCTTGTCCTCCATCCTCTCACCTCCTTGTCCTCCATCCTCTCACCTCCTTGTCCTCCATCTTCTCCTCACCTCCTTGTCCTCCATCTTCTCCTCACCTCCTTGTCCTCCATCCTCTCACCTCCTTGTCCTCCATCCTCTCACCTCCTTGTCCTCCATCCTCTCACCTCCTTGTCCTCCATCTTCTCCTCACCTCCTTGTCCTCCATCTTCTCCTCACCTCCTTGTCCTCCATCCTCTCACCTCCTTGTCCTCCATCCTCTCACCTCCTTGTCCTCCATCCTCTCACCTCCTTGTCCTCCATCCTCTCCTCACCTCCTTGTCCTCCATCCTCTCACCTCCTTGTCCTCCATCTTCTCCTCACCTCCTTGTCCTCCATCTCCTCCTCACCTCCTTGTCCTCCATCTTCTCCTCACCTCCTTGTCCTCCATCCTCTCACCTCCTTGTCCTGACATCTTCTCACCTCCTTGTCCTCCATCCTCTCACCTCCTTGTCCTCCATCTTCTCCTCACCTCCTTGTCCTCCATCCTCTCACCTCCTTGTCCTCCATCCTCTCACCTCTTTGTCCTGACATCTCCTCACCTCCTTGTCCTGACATCTTCTTCGCACCTCCTTGTCCTGACATCTTCTTCTCACCTCCTTGTCCTGACATCATCTCCTCACCTCCTTGCCCCGCATCTTCTCCTCGCCTCCTTGTCCTGACATCATCTCCTCACCTCCTTGCCCCGCATCTTCTCCTCGCCTCCTTGTCCTGACATCATCTCCTCACCTCCTTGCCCCCCATCTTCTCCTCGCCTCCCTGCCTGATGCTCTCCTTGCAGCCTTTGCTTCAGCCAAACAATGCAGATGCCAGGTCCCTGCTGTGGGCCTTTGCTCACCATTGCTCTGTCTGCCTAGAGCACCCTGTCCGCTCCCTCCTTCCTGTACAACACCCCGCTTTAGGAACACTCCTTTATGCCCTCTCATTGTACTTCATATGCCGTTTTAATGATTGCACTCAGCACTGAGGACTGAGCTGAGTGAGGAACTCTCCCCAGCCAGGGCTGCCATTGGCATAGTTTTCTTAAGTGGGGGACGGGGGTCTCAGGCTGTGTGCCTGGTGAAGGTCTAACGGCATCTGGTTGGACCAGTGAATGAATAGAAGAGGCTCTGTTGAGAAGAAGGGATACACTTAATTTAACTAATTTGGTTTGAGCGAGAATGGCCCCCCATGGCTCATACATGTGAACACTTGGTCCCCCATTGGTGGGACTATATGGGAAGGCACAGGAAGTGTGACTTTGTTGGAGGAGGTGTGTCACTAAGGGCAGGCTTTGAGGTTTCTCTCTTTGACTGTGGTTGTGAATCAAGATGTGAGCACTCAGCTGTTCTCTGCTCTGCTGCCGTGGACTCCGACTCTGGAACCATAACCCCGGCCAAATGCTTCCTTTTCTAAGTTGCTTTGGTCGTAGTGTTTTATCACAGCAATAGAAAAGTGACTAAGACATCACACTTTGAGACTTTTCAAGTCAGCCCTGACCTTCCCCTCCAGCCTCTGAAGAGCCAGTCATTGTTCCACCTGACCTTTAACCTTCCTGCCATGGCATCTATGCCGTACTTGGCCACTTAATGGTTCTCAACCTATGGGTCACGACATCTTTCACAGGGGTCGCATATCAGATATCCACATTATGATTCATAACACTAACAAAATTACAGGTAGGAAGTAGCAGCAAAAATAATTTATGGTTGGGGGTCACCACCACATGAGGAACTGTATTCAAGGGTCACAGCATCGGGAAGGCTAAGAACTACTGTCTTAGTTCCATGTTTCCCTGGGAAATACACACAGGGCTGTATAAATATCATGATGATCCTAAGCAATTTGAAGTATTTTTTTAATGTTGAAATGGTCACATTCCAGACTAAGTTCCAAAGGATACAAAGTGCTTTAGAATAAAATAGCATCTATGAAGATAATTATAGGATGTGCTTCTTGAACGCTTACTGCTTCTGAGACACTATCCACGTGGTTGGTGTGCATTTTCTTGAATGCTTTGCAAGCAGCAGGCTGAGTTTCCTTCCCACTAGCGCTTGAGTCACGCAGGCTGAAAAGTCTGAGATGGGACACGTATTCGAGGGATGCGTTTCTGGTGTCCAGCAGACAGCCTGTGAGGAGCTGAACCCCAGTGAAAGCTTGTGGGAAGATGGACTGCACTGATGGGTCTCCCTCTGCTCTTATTGGTTCTTTAATACCCTTGTTTAAATGTGCCCTCCAATGTGAAGTTTGTCTGGGTGCTACGGTCCTTGGGATTCATTCAGGACTAGTCTAGCATGAGTAACGAGTACTAGCTCAGTGCTGTACTGAGTGACCAGGCTATCACTCTTCACTTATTGGACCCTTCTATAAGGAGTTGGCTAGGGAAGGGTCTGATTTCCTGGTACCCAGCAGAGGAGTTCTCTGGGCATTTGCTGAGTGAATAAAGTAATTAAACTAGCTGATGGAAGTGAACCCCTAAAGGAAGACCAAGTGACTCTGTGTTCTCTCTCTAGGCCCCCCTTTTTTTTACATTTATATGTATGTATTATGTATCTACGGTTATGAGTGTGGGCTCCTATATGCTATATACAAGTGTGCACCTGAAAGTCAGGAGACAACTTATGGGACTGAGCACTCTCCCTCTGCCAGGTGGGTTCCGGGGATCAAACTCAGATCCTCAGGCTTGGCAGCGAGCACCTTTACCTGTTGAGTCAGCTCACTGGCCCACAGACTCCTTTTCCTTAACTTGTGCTGTAGGCTGAATGACAGCCCAGGTATTCAAATCATTTGAACCGGTGATTACAACTATATTTGGAAAAAGGTATTTACATATATATTTATTTTTCTTCTCTTCTCCCCTCCCGTTCCCTGCCTTTTCTCTTTTCTTTTTTGAGATAGGGTCTTACACTGTAGCCCACGTAGCTGGCCTGGAACTCCTGTGTAGTCCGCTCATGGCAACCGTCTGAGTGTTGCTGTTACAGGCATAAGCTACCCTGCCTGGCTCTGCCTTTGCCACTAAATGAAGAATCTCAAGATGAAGTCTGGACAGGGCATCTAAACTCAATGTCAGTGTCTTGATAAGAGAAAGGAGACACAGGAAGAAGGGGAGAAGGTCAGGGGATGACAAAGACTGTAATTATGCAGCCAAGGGAGTTGGAGAGCCAACAGAAGCTAGAAAAGCAAGGGGGGACAACACCCCAAACTGTGAGAGAATGCATTTCTGTTGTTTTCAGCTACCAAGTCTGTGGTAATCTGATATGGCAGCCTTGGCAAACAAGCACAACTCAGAAACAGAAATATGTTTTCTGTGAAATTCCACTGCATCTTGGCACTATATGGGTTGAGCTGCATGCAATTTGGAATTTCCCAACCACTCACTTCTCAACAGACACCTGACCCTTCATTGAGGCTCCAGCCATGAGGAACTGCTCAACGTTTCACAACAGGAGACTGTGACATCGAAGCAATTCCGATGCAATTCATCTCCCCCTGGAAGTTACTGTGCTTACCTTCTCTTTTAAGAAGGGGGAGGGGCTGGGGAGATGGCTCAGTTGGTGAAGTATTTACTCAACAACCATGAAGACCCGGGTTCCAGCCCCAGTATCTTAATAAAAATGTTGGGCACAGCAGTGCATACCTTTAATCCCAGCTCGAGGGAGGCAGAGACAGGAGGATCCCTAGGGCTCATTGGCCGGCCATCCTTGCCCTACCTACTTGATAAGTTCCAGGCTAATGAGAGACCCTGTCTCAAAACATGGTGGATGGCTCCCGATGAGCAATTCTCAAGGCTGACTTCTGATCTCTTCATACACACACACATGTGCATGTACACATGCAAACATGTGTACACACACACATCAATTTTTAATAATGGTGCTAGGGATTGAACCCAAGGCCTTGTGAATACCAAGCATCTACTCAACCACTGAGCTATACTCCCTCCCACTCAGTAAAAGATTCTAAATCCATCTATTATATGCTAAGGTTCATGGGCACATATTTTGGCCTACCTAGCCCCCACAGTGACACTATTACTATTCTACAGACCGATAAACTGGAGAGTGGGGAGGTGACCTGTTCGGTGACAGCTGGAAGGTGGCAGTCAGAATCCCAAACTGCCTGCTTCCTGTTGTGTCTGCCTCTCTGAACACTGTGTTCTTTCTGTCCTATCAGGACAGGTGGTGGAGAAATTCACATTCTAAGGGGGAGGGGGGAATCAATATCCTGCAAAATGACTCAGAGCTACTTATAGAAGCGACGGCTGTAGCTGCTATTATGATCAAAGAAGTCCTCAGGAAAGAGGGCATTTGAGCTGTACCTTCATGTTCATTCCCTTATTCTCTGCAGGCAATGGGGATCCAGGGATGAATCAGACAAGGTCCTTCGGTTGAGGAATTCACGTGTGCATGTTTGTGTTCAGGGAGGCAAAGTGGCGGTTTGTGTGTGCTAAACGCCTATTAAAAGACAAAGTGGAGGCTGATGTAGTGGCACACACCTGTAATCCCAGCACTTGGGCGGCTGAAGCAGACTGAGCTACCTGGTGAGTACCAGGTCAGCCACGCCTCACCCCCCCCCCCCCCCCCCACAAAAGACAATACAATAGAATAAACTGGACGGCGGTAGAGGTAAGGTTCCTAATTCAATCCCAGAGAGATGAGCGAAATCTTTTTGAAGAAAGGACTCCTGCCCCAGCTGAAATATGACGGTTTAGCAAGCATTAGTCACAAGCAGTAAAGTCTTTCTAGGCAGAGCATAAGCATCCCACCCGCAGAGGTGAGACAGTCTCCTGGGTGGCTGGCACACTTTGTAGCTAAGCTTACTAGTACTAGAAGCTGGAAGGGGCGTGGACTTGCGGGTCTGAGTTGATCGTTGAAGAGCTGATGGACTGCCCGACGGATCTCTGGTCTTAGTGATCTCTCGGTGGCGGTTCCCCTCTCAACCATGAAGCATGGCTTTTTTGTAAGTGGATGAGAACAAGACAGACCATCCATCCCGACTCAGCTGGTTCCAAGCCGGTCCCCGCCCTCCACTGGAGGCTCTGTTACCATGGCAACTAGGTTAGGGCGGAAGTGGCTTAGAAGACTGACTCTCACTAATCAGGTGACTCTCCAGACTTCTGCACGTGACACAGGAGCCCAGGCGCGCGCTCTACCTAATCAAGACGCCGTCCCTCTTTCACCGACAACTGACAGTGCTCTAGAGCAATGGCCTATGAGGCTCCCCTAGGAGACCCCACCTCTCAATAGTGAAAGGACCAATTAGAATGAGGCAAAGAGAAGTAACGCCCCAGGTTTCGCCCGGGTTTGACAGACGCAATTGAGGCCATCCTAAGAGTCCCTCCGCCCCTAGCCATTGCGGCCCGCGACGGACGGACTCGCTGCCCAATAGCACGTCCCTTGGCCGCCGCCGGGTCCCGCCCTCTCAGGAACGGAACCAATGAGCACGCCAGCTCCCGGCGGGGTGGAGGGGTTGCACTGCGGTAATATGGCTCTTCCTTAGCCAGCGGCGGTGGCCAGTGCGGGCGCCGAGCTGCCGGGGCTCTCGGGTGGTCCGTTTCTAGGCTGCAAGGGCTCGGCGGATAGCGGCTCCGGAGGCGGCGGCGGATGCAGGAGGAGTGCCCGCCTGGCCGCTCGGCGGCCCAGGGGTCCAGATGAGCTCCTGTGCCTCTCTCGGGGGCCCGGTGCCCCTGCCACCCCCGGGCCCGTCCGCCGCGCTGCCGTCCGGTGCCCCCGCGCGGGCCCTGCATGTGGAGCTGCCGTCCCAGCAGGTGAGCCAGCCGCGAGCCGGGGCCGGAGAAGGCCGGGAGAGGAGGTTGGCTAGGCTCGCGGGACTGAGGAGGGCTGACAGGAGGAGGACCCCGAGTCCTGGGTCGGGGGAGCCGGGCGTTCCCGCGCTCAGACCTCCGCATCCCTCCCGGAAGGCGCCGGGGAGCCCTGCGCCCTGCTGGCGGTCGCCGCGCTTTCTCTTTCGCTCCCGCGCCGAGGAGTCGGTTTCTGCACTTATTCCTAGCGTTATGGGATGCTTCTTTCTGCTCCTCCTGAGGAAGGTATTTGGGACGTTGGGGTTTCTTTCCCAAGTCTCAGATCCTCATGGCACACTTCACTCCCTCGGGTGAACGCCTGGAAGGAGGATTTGAAGTATGTATTCATATCTTGGATCTTAGGTTGCCGGGGTATAAGGACGAGAGAACACTGACTTTGGGGATCTGACAAATTTCTTGGTGACACCCGCCTATCTATAAAGTACGTCTTCCACTGCCCTCCCGCAGTCCCTCAGGGGTGAGACTCTGCAGGGACCTTAGCATTGAAGAGGACCAGGACAAACTGTCAGGCATGGAGAGGTTACCGTGCTAGGGCTGTGCAAAGTGCTCATTGAATCCTCACAACTCCATGAGACAGCTGTTTTTATCATCCTGATTTTTCTGTTCTAGAAACAGGCTTGTCCACTGCCTTCCCGTTACTGTTACTGGTGGGGCTGGGCTTCCTAACACAGCGTCTGACTGCAGACGGTGCACCCGCATAGTTTGCTTGAGACTTGAGCAGCGACTCCACCACAGTCCACTCAGGACAGAGCAAGCTCCCTTAGACCCTTCCTGTAACTTTCCATCCTTGCCAGAGACAGGAAGGAGCCACACAAGAGCGCAGAGGCTATGGGAGAGAGGGCCAGGCATGAAGTGGATCGGAATGTAAAGGAAAGAGAAATGTTGCTCACACATCCACACTCCCAGCCTCCGCTACCCGGTGCCCTACGAGTAGGGAAGCAGCATTAATTGCAGAAGCAAGACTCTGTAGTAGGAGAGAGCTTAAAAGATCAGAAGCCATGTGCCCTGATTTTGCGGTGGACTTTGTGGAGAATATTAGGAGTTGGAAGGTAGTGAGGTTTGGATTGCATTTCGAGGTCGTAGGAGAGGATGAGAGCGTCACTGGGAGGGCTGTTTGTGGATTGGGCATTAATGTGAATTTTTGTATGTGTGGGAGGTGGATTGCGAGGGGGTGCTGGGAGAAGCAATAGTGGGTACTGTTAGAAGCAGCCTGGAGAAATCCTGGAGTTCTGGGATCTAGCTGGGCATAGTCTAGGGGAGCTATGAGAACATGTGGGGTTGGAGAAGAGAAAGCATCATTTACTACACAGAGCCTGTTCTATTAGTAATAGTTCACAGTTTAACACTAGGGGACGTAACCCAAGCAAACTGTCCACAGACTCAGTTCAGCTCCATTTGTTAGTGTTTGTCAAGTTTCCGGATTGGTGGGTAGTGGCCTACGTTTGCAGCTGGATGCTGCATGAGCTTGGCATGCTCTTTACCGTTTTCTGGGAGTGTCATCCTGTTAGGCAGCCTATGTAACAAAACACATTCCTTCTGTGGTTGACATTAATTTCCCTTTCTAGATCAAAGTTGCTCAGGTTTTGGGAAACAAATATATTTTAAAAATAGCATTTTGTTAATTAATTGTATTAATGTACTATATAACACAAGTTTCGATAGTATTAGCCTCTTTCCACCCTAGCTACTTCTAGAAAGATTTGGGTTTGCCCACGAAAGCCCACAAAATTATTTATAAAGATGTACAGTTTTATCTTTTTAAAAATTTAATTAATTAATTTTTTAGCAGGGTCTCACTGTGTAGCCCCTGGATAGGTTGGAATTCACTATGTAGACTAGGCTGGCCTTGAACTCACAGATAAACACTTGCCTCTGCCTTCCAAGATGCTGGGATTACAAGTATGCATGACTATACCTGGCTGGAACTACAGGCTTGTGCCATCACGCCAGGGTTAGTTTGTTTTATTTTGCATATCTAATCTGGAACCTTTCTTTTCATGGTTGAGTACTAGCTATGGTCCACTTACCCCTCCACTGGCTCTAATGTGACCGTACTATAGCTCTTCAGTCACCTCTGCTTCTGGGTCCTCTGTGTAACTGTCATTTAAGCAAGAAGCTGTGGTCATACACTTTGAAGACTCTGTCATTTTTGGTTGATATTTGTCATTATTCGGTGAATCAGCAGAGGCTCAGCCAAGGAGGAGCATGCTGCGCACCCTTGGATTTAGGAGTCTTAAGATAAAACTTTTTTTTTTTGGCAGAGACCTTTAATGTGCCCTTAATATTAAGCTTAACTGAGAGAATTTCTTTCCTCTTCCAAAGCTCCTCAGCCATGTTCTCAGAGACTCAGAATGCAGACATTTTTAGAGGTTTTTAGTGATTACCCTTTTTGGAGGTCACATGTTCCTTTAAGAATTCATAAAAGGGGAGCTGGAGAGAAGGATCAGCAGTTAAGAGCACTGACTGCTCTTCCAGAGGCCCCGGGTTCAATTTTCAGCACCCACATGGTGGCTCACAACTGTCTGTAACTACAGTTCCAGGAGATCTGACACCCTCACAAAGATATACACGCAGGCAAAACACTAATGCACATAAAAAATAAAAATAAATAATTTTAAAAAATAAAGAAAGAAAATAAAACATTTTAAAAAGGAATTCATAAAAGAAACAGACTCTTAGAAAATGCACTTACACTTACTCTTGCATGAGTCTTTGATTTGTTTAAATGGAAAACTTCAGATTGAGTCTTCCTAAGTTGGCTTAATCCTTTTCAATTAAAAATATTACAAAATGTAGCTATTGGACTTTTTCTTGGATAGTCTTTCATATATATGTGTATCACCTACATTTTTCGTCTGTCTATGTATGTGGGTCTGTGCACATGTGTGTAGAGGTCAGGGGACAACTTCTATGTCAATCCTGAGACACTGCCGGCCCATTGTTTGGAGACAGGGCCTTTGTCCACGTTGCTCTGGAACTCTTGCCTTACTTTGCTGAGTGCTAGGATGCTGGTGTGTGCTATCACACCTTCCTGATTTTTTTTCCTCCTGTGACACCCCGCTTCCCGTTGAAGGGCTTTTGGACTATTTCCAGCAATTCTCTATCCACTGCACTGGATGGCTATGTTGAAGGATCTCTCAATACCCACGATGTTCTGTAGGATAAAGTTAGAGCAGTGAAAACACAGGATAGGTAGTGTGTTTGTGGTTATTTATTTGTTTGTTCGGCTGGCCTCAAACTCACAGGGATCCACTTCCCTACTTCTACTCCCTCCCAGCTCTGTGTGTGTGTGTGTGTTTGTGTATGTGTGTGTGTGTGTGTGTGTGTGTGTGTGTGTGTATTTGTATTTAAACCCATAGGAATCTTCCTATTTACACGTGTACCATTATAATAGAGCCGATTTCTCTTTATTTTTGCCAACTTTGGACATTGAGTGTTTTCTCACCTGAGTTTATTGCTTCAGACCACATATGTATGCTCATGTGTGTGCGTATGTATTTGTTATTTAAATGTGCATTTCTTTAGCTGTTGGTTATATTTTAACAGCTTCCTTTATTGCATATTAGACAGTTTGTTAAGCACATGGTCTCAGTTTTCCTGACTAACCTTATGAGTTTCAATATCTTTGCATGTATTTTCTTGCTACCTGAATTTCTTCTGTGAAGCGCTTGTTTGTGTCCTTAGCATTCGCTTTTCTTTTTTTTTTTTCTTTTTTGGTTTTTTCGAGACAGGGTTTCTCTGTGTAGCTTTGCGCCTTTTCCTGGAACTCACTTGGTAGCCCAGGCTGGCCTCGAACTCACAGAGATCCGCCTGGCTCTGCCTCCCGAGTGCTGGGATTAAAGGCGTGCGCCACCACCGCCCGGCAGCATTCGCTTTTCTAATTGTTGTGCTTAAGAGTTTTATAGTCTGGAAGAATCCTTTTCTTTCTCTCTCTCTCTGTCTCTCTCTCTCCCTCCCTCCCTCCCTCCCTCCCTCCCTTCCTTCCTTCCTTCCTTCCTTCCTTCCTTCCTTCCTTCCTTCCTTTCTTGTTTTTATTTTTGAGAGAACTGGGTTAGAGCTATTAGCCTTTATTATTATTATGAATTTTATCTTAGTGTGTATGTGTGTATTTCTGTTTCTGTGTTAGTTGGGGAGCATGGTACTAGGAGGTCAGAGGACAGCCTCAAGTGTTGGTTTCCACCTTAAGAAGAAGAATATTGTTTTCTCTGTGGCATATGGCAGGCTAGCTGGCCTGCATTTTATAGGAGTTTCTGGATTCCAGAGTAACCGACCCTTGCTTTATGTTGGTTCTGAGGACCTGAACTCAGGTCCTCTCACTTTTAGGGCAATGCTTGCCCACCATCTCCATCATCATCATCATCATCATCATCATCGTCGTTGTCGTTGTCATCTTCATCAAAGTACTGGGGTTGAATTCAGGACCTTGCACATGCTAGGCAAGTCCTCTGTCACTGAATTATAGCCGCAATTCTTTCTTTACATTTTTTTTTTTTTGAGACAAGGTCTCATTAAATTGTCCAAGCTTGCCTTGACTTGATCTGTAGCCCAGATGGTCCTTGAGCTTAAAATTATCTTAGGTTTATTTATTTTATTTTATGTGTATGAGTATTTTGCCTGAATGTATGTGTGTACATCACATGTGTGTCTGGTGCTTGCAGGGTACAGAAGAGCCTGTTAGATCCCCTGGAAAGGGAGTTACATATGGTTGTGAGTTGCCTTGTGGGTGCTGGGAATTGAACCTGGGTCTTCTGCAAGAGCAGTAGTAAATGCCCTTAACCTCTGAGCCATCCATCCAGCCCTGCATTTTAATATTTTGTAAGCGAGGAATTCAGTACCATCAAGAACGTGCTCAGTGTTGTTCAGCTTGGAACTTTTTCATCGTCCCAAGCAGAACCTGCAGACCAGTAAACAGCTCTACGTTTTCCTCCACACTCGCCCTTTCATGGTTAACTCTCTTCTACTTTCTGTTTCTATGAATTTGACCATCTAGGTTCTTTCGGTACGTAAAATTCTTAGTGTTTGTGCTTTTGTGTCCGCCTGATTTCCTTCAGCATAATGTTTTCAGGGTTCATCTTCGTCGTAGCGTGTGTCAGAACTGGTCTCTCCTGCGAGGCTCACCCACTGTGTGTGAGCCCACCTCTGAAATGCTCATCTGGCCAGTCAGTGAGCCTTGCTTTTCACCTGCTTGTTTTCCGGGCGTAAATACCACGCAGCATTTAGTTGTTCTGGCTCCTTTGGCTGTGACAGTTTCTGACACTTTCCCTTTTTTGATGCCCTTGACTGGTCACATTTTTAGGATGTTTCTGTGCTAGCTTTAATATGAATTGTCTTTCATAGTTACCCTAGGGTTGTAGGCTTTTAAGAGCAGGGTTTAAGAGTGAGGCACCATTTTACTATGGCAGATGTCCATACTATTACACTATTTTTTTTGGCGGAGATGAACTGTGGTCCCTAGCTGAGATGTTAAGGGACTGAAAGCGTTTTTTCTCCTAGTCCCCTCCCTGGCTCCCAACACAGCACTTTTGATACCAAGTGTGGGAATTTTCCTCGGAACCACCACGCAGCTCTCCAGTGGGTACCAGCAGTGTGATCTATAATTAAATAGTGACACTAGCTACCTGGAATTCACAGGTTAAAGGCTTAGCCCCACCCCCATGCCCTTCAGATGCCTATCTCAAACCTGGGCTTTCCAGAACTTTTGGCCAATTGGGTGTAAACTGAGGGTTTTTACAGCCCCCTCTCCTCACCCCCCAGTTTTGATCATCCGCTAGAATGGCTCACAAGGTCAGGAAACCCTTTCAGTTTACTGGTTTATTTATTGTAAAGGAAATGGGGAGCAGTCAGATGGAAGAGAACGGTGTAGGAAGTGGGGGAAGCTTCCCTGTCCTCAGAGTGCTCACCCTCAGGTTTTCGGAGATCATTATGTAGACACTGTTGATGTCTAACTCAGTTGCCAGTTCCTTTCCTGAGGTGAGTGGGGCTGACAGATAGGCACCCAGGAGCCTGCCAAGCATCACCTCCTTAGACTAGAGGCGCTCCTAGGAAATGATCTGTGTCAGGAACCAGGCTCAAACACCTAAACCAGAAAGGAGGATTTCCCTTCGAACTCCTTGTTGGGGGAATTAGGAGGTGAAGGTCTAGGGATTGAAGACCAAGATAAGTGTTTACTGTGCATCACCACAGGTAGTGAGCAGGTAGTGCTCACCTAAGACATCACCACACAGCAGGTAGTGCTCACCATAGGTTTCACCACACCGCAGGTAGTGCTCACCATAGACATCACCACACAGCAGGTAGTGCTCACCACAGGCATCACCACACAGCAGGTAGTGCTCACCATAGGCTTCACCACACAGCAGGTAGTGCTCACCACAGGCATACCACACAGCAGGTAGTGCTCACCATAGGCAACACCACACAGCAGGTAGTGTTCATCAGGCCCTGCTGGAAGCCTGCTCATTGTGGAATATTATTTTAACTAGGCAAAGATGTGTTACATTTGTTTATGCTGTGGAATATTACTTTAACTGTGTAAAGGTGCACTGCATTTGTTTAATTATGTAAAGATGTGGGTTTTTTTTTTTTTTTGTTTTGTTTTGTTTTTCGAGACAGGGTTTCTCTGTGTAGCTTTGCGCCTTTCCTGGAACTCGCTTTGTAGATCAGGCTGGCCTCGAAATCACAGAGATCCGCCTGGCTCTGCCCCCCAAGTGCTGGGATTAAAGGTGTGCTCCACCACCACCCAGCTGTAAATATGTGTTTTTTAATTATGAAAAGATGTGTTGCATTTGTTTCCCCTTGCCTGCCTAAGGCACCTGATTGGTCTAGTAAAGAGCTGCAGCCAATAGCTAGGCAGGAGAAAGAATAGACAGGGCTGGCGGGCAGAGGAGAAGGAGGAGGAGAAATCCAGGCTCAAGAAGAATGAGAGGAAGAAGAGAGAACAAGGGAGATATCAGCCAGCCAGACATAGAGACAGCAGGAAAGTCAGATATACAGAAAGAATGAAGGATAAAAGGCCCAGAGGCAAAAGGCAGGTAAAGAGAAAAAGGTTAATTTAAGTTAAAAGAGCTAGCCAGAAATGAGCCTAAGCTAGGCCGAGTATTCATAACTAATAATAAATCTCTGTGTGATGATTTGGGAGCTGGTTGGTGGCCAAAAGCAAATGCCTGGTGACCTGCTCATGCTGTCCCACTCTTTCCTAATGTGCTCCTGGACCAATCCCTCTGTGAAGTACACGTAAGGAGGGGGGATTCTGGTTCCCGCACCCCCTTAAGGACAGGGTATCTACATAAATTATTTCCAGTGATTCCATGAATATTTCAATCCTTTTACAGATGAGGAACTTGAGGTCTATCTAGGTAACTTTCTTAAAAGTCATGGGAGCATCCACTTTCGAGACTCTCATTCCCATCCACCAGTTCCCATTTACTGTAGCCATCCACTCTGTAGGGTCTGATGAAGAGATTCTAAGATGCTGAAATATTGCCACCATCATAGTTTATACTTGACTCCAACAGCAGCTGGACTTAGCAACGTGTTGCTTAGAAGGTAGTAACTCAGTATTTAGTTGCTTATGTGACTTCCCTTAAAGACTTTAATAGCTTACAGAGAGTGGATTGAATAAGATTGAAACATACTGTAACAAAATGACAGAAACAAATAGAATCAGATAGAATGTTTAATGTAGTTGTCAGTGGTATTCACTTCCCCTTTACATGCTTGTGTTTATGTATTTGTCTCTATATTGCCTAGGCTGGCCTTGAACTCATAGAGATCCACCTGCCTCTGCTTCCCAAGTGCTGAGATTAAAGACGTGCTCCACCATGCCTGGCCATATATACTTACTTCTTTTTTTTTTTTTTTTTTTTGGTTTTTCGAGACAGGGTTTCTCTATGTAGCCCTGGCTGTCCTGGAACTCACTCTGTAGACCAGGCTGACCTCGAACTCACAGAGATCCGCCTGGCTCTGCCTCCCAAGTGCTGGGATTAAAGGCATGCACCACCACCACCCGGGCTTATACTTGCTTCTTAATAATCCAATTTATGTTTCTGATTTTTTTTTTTTAATTTGTTGTATTGGTAAGGCCAGGGCGGGCTCAAGAGAAGCTGGATCTTATTGGGGACAGATGCGTTTTGCAGCAGTTCTCTGCCCTGTACTACTCATTCCATAAATGTTTATCAAACTTCTTTGACTCAAAGAAAGGAAATGCAATCTATAGTCGTGTATCTGTAAAATAAAAGCATGGAAACCCTGAGCAGGGTTGGCTCTTGTGACTAAACCATGAGGAAATGTTGGAAGCTTCCGATGTCCCATCATTATTTTACGTGACAAAATGCCATCAAGAATTTAAGTGCTTATTTTGTTTGTTGTTATTTCTTTGTTCTTCACGTGAAAATGTTTAGTTTTTCTTTGAAGGGAAAATCTATGTTCTTATTTTGGGTTTACGTAAAGATTTCTTCACAGAATCACAGTTCTTAGTTCTTGGGTAGAAAACCCAGAAGTGAAACTGTCTGGAAATAGAGCAGAATTGAAAGTTGGGGCAGCAGTTCGTGCTAAGATGACAGAATTTACATCTTCACAGTTTCCAAATGTACATTTTACTTTTATATTGATTTTTGAGACAGTGTCTCTCTATGTAGCCCTGGCTATCCTGGAACTTACTGTGTAGACCAGGCTAGCCTTGAACACATATTCACCTGCCTCTGCCTCCCAAGTGTTGGCATCAAAGGCCTGTGCCAGCAGGATGGCCCACAGATGTTTTTTTTTTTTTTTTTTTTTTTTTTTAAAGACAGTTTTTCTGTGTAGCCCTGGCTTTCTTGGAACTCTATTTCTGTAGACCAGGCTGGCCTTGAACTCACAGAGATCCATCTGCCTCTGCTTCTTGAGTGCGGGGATTAAAGATGTATGCCAACCTCTGCCCAGCCTGATGTGTATTTTTAATACACTGTGTAATTCTACCTGCAAGCCAAAACATACTTCTCCTGTGGCAAACAAATAGTGGTCATTTTTAGTGAACTAGGATGTGTACAGTTATAAACTTTGAGTTATTTTAGAAAAATTAAAGACATATGTTTTAGAAATATGGGTTAAATATTTGCAGTTGTATACTTTAGGTTGAATGGCATTGGTTTTGTCTTGTACTGCTAGAGTTATTTTTGATTGTATCTGAAATGATAGTGGAAACCTCAGCGACTTTGTGTAAGGAATCTGTAGGGAGCTCCCTCTTCAGCTCCTTCTAAGCAGGTCTGTGCTGCTGAGAACCTGTTTCTTTAACTCCTTTCTGGGCCTTGACATGGTGTCCCTCCAGCTTTGGTGACATTAGGCTGGAACCAAGATGGAGTGGTGGCATTGTTTTAAAGTTCCCTTTAAGGGCGGGGTTGAACACTCGGATTCTGCCCCTGCCCCATTCACGGTGTGAACCAATGAAGCTTTGAAATGGTCCCCCTGCCCTCCCCTCTGGACTCCAGGGCTGGTCTTCCTGTTTTGTCTCTGTGCTTTACCAGCCTGTCCCTTTTTGAATATTTAATGCAAACAATAATGGGTCCAGTCTATATTGTTTGCTCCCAGGGTCCATGGAAGAACCTAACCACCAGCTGAGGAGTCTAGTCTGAGGGATGTTCAGTGAATCTAAGCACACTGAGTTCGTTAGTCCATTCACTTTATTCTTCTAAGTCAATTCTTTCTACACAGTTTCTTTTCTGTTCTCATACTTAGCTCCTCTCCGTCCCTCCTGCCCTCCTGCCCTCCTGCCCTCCGTCCCTCCGTCCCTCCTGCCCTCCCTCCGTCCCTCCTGCCCCTTGTCCCTCCTGCCCTCCGTCCCTCCTGCTGTTCGCTCATCACTCTACCTAGTTCTTTCCATCTCGGTCATCATCTTCGTTCTTCTCAATCAATTCTTTTCTTGCAGTTCCCTCATATCTATCTTCTCTTCTTCTTTGTTCCCCCAAGTGTGTGTGTGTGTGTGTGTGTGTGTGTGTGTATAAACAACAATGTAAAAGTAAACTCTCAGGGACAAGTATTCTGATAAGAGTCACACTTGGCAAAGACTTGGTCAGCTTAATTGGTGATTGACCTCAGCTGTAGGTTGTAAAATGTTCTGGCTATCTCTTAAAGGGATAGCTACAAAGGTTACAAGGAAACAAACCAATGAGAGACTTAAGGAAAAGGCAAAGAATATGTGTACTATTTTATGTGATTAATAATATCCAGATATGGTTAATCAGTTAACAGCTTTTTTCTGTTAGTCACTTGAATGTCAGGACCTATATATAATTAGTCTACTGAGCCTAAAATCTTGCATTAAAAACTGGTGTAGACATAAATACAAAGTGTTAATTGTTTTTTTGAATCAGAGTGGGGAGGTGCCGGTGGAGGAAGCTTAGGGCAACATAGGTGCTATTGATCTCTTGAAGGACTAAGATATACCAAGGCCAGACACCTGCTCTATCACTTCTGGTTCACTATAATTCTTCTGAAGGGTTTTGATCTAACAAGGCCAGGCACCTGCAATTCCACTCTGTGAAAGTTCTACGAAGACACTTTGTTTGGCCAATATTTACCTTGTCAGTGGCTAAGGATGGAGATGTAAGATCTCTAAGTGTCTACAGTGCACATGGAACAATAGACCTAGTATGAAGCATATTTTAGTGTGTTTCTGTTCATAAAAATTGTACAGTTAAATAAGAAACCATCTTCTAGACTATCCACAATTGTGGATAAGATTGAGATGCAGTCATGAGATTACATGTACACATAACATGGAGATGTGCGGTAAATGGGGAGAATCATAGCTGTTATTGCACAAGAAGTTTACAAGAGACAGCCAGTTCATTCAAAAGGCAGTAATTCCATAACGCCTTGCATGATGGTTTCCTCTAACAGAACCCTTCCTTAGTTCTGATAGGTTGACCTTCTGAACTCTGGTTGTCACTGCTGTATACTCTCATGGACTTTCACTACCAGCGGCTCTCAATAAATATTCTTGGGAACAATGACTTCTCTACCTCCTTAAGTTTCAGAAACAGCAAACATCTGGTAACTGGTTTTTCTCCATGCCAGCAGCTTGATTCTGTGTAATATTTAGCACTGATTGCTGTATACGCTACTTGTGATGTTATTAGACATTTTTAAAAAATGAAAACTTGCAAAGTGTGTTTGTGGAGCCTGAGATAAATAATCCTGAAGTTGAGCATTAGAACCCAGCACTTGGTGCTCCATGGAAATGGTAGCATTTTTTTCTTTTTCCTGTTATGGTGGTTAGAATATTCTAAAAGATGTGACCAGACCTTTTAAAATAACAAGATATATCAGGAAGCTGAAACTAGTGTCTACCTTTGGTAGTCTATAGGTTCCTGAGCAAGGAAAAAGGGAACAAATAAAAGAAACTGGGAATCAGGCTTCTGGTTTATGTTTTTCTATGAAAAACTTGTTGACTTTTGCCATGACGGTACTTTTCGTGACTAGCGATTTACCTTGAACTCTGAGGAATTCACTATGTTCATAATAGCCAGTGTTAAACCAGTTCCGAGTGCTGAGTAGGAAAGACTGCCCAGCTGGCCATTTACTCAATGGATATTCGTGAAGTGCCGTCTCTGAAAGTGCTAGCACTGGACCCGGAGCTGGACGTCTTGATTTAGTCGTCCTGACTGTGTCTTGGAGAGGATATGGAGTATTTCCTTCCTCAATTCCAAACATTCTTTGTATGAGAGCTAATCTAGAAAAACCTTTAAACAGTCTTCAAGATGGAAATGGTTTTATTTAGACTTATGAGGGATGTTTAAAATTTTGTCCCTTTTGAAAAGAGAAGAGTCTTTGGAAATACTGTTACTGCTAATGTGTTAGCTTCCATGAGGAGCCTGCCAGGGTTTGATCCGTAGACTCAAGCATGGTAGGCAGGTGGGCCGTGGGCATTCACGAAAGGTTGAGGGTGGGTTACGGGACCACACTCTTTACAGGTGTATGATTGTACTCATAGGAAGGCATTTCAGGCTTCTTTTCGTGAAGTATTTAAATGGAGTTTATTCTACGTGGAGGATTTTTAGGACAAATAGAAAAATAAAGAGCCAGCTGCCTCTCTACTCTGGAGAGATTAATTTATCTCCACCAGAAGACACCATGTAGTTATTAGATTTGTAGAATTGCAGAATTTCTTTTATTTTTTAAAGATACTTTTTTCTTTTCTTTTTTTTTTTTTTTTTTTGGTTTTTCGAGACAGGGTTTCTCTGTGTAGCTTTGCGCCTTTCCTGGAACTCACTTGGTAGCCCAGGCTGGCCTCGAACTCACAGAGATCCGCCTGACTCTGCCTCCCGAGTGCTGGGATTAAAGGCGTGCGCCACCACCGCCCGGCTTAAAGATACTTTTAAATTACGTATCTATTTGTTTTGTGTACGTATGTGGTGGTCACAGGACCACTTTCAGGAGTCGGTTCTCTTCTTCTACCAGGCAGGTCCCGGGGATTGGACTTGGGATGTTAGCCTCCATGGCAAGAACTATCTTGTCCTTTTTTTTTTTTTTTTTTTTTTTTTTTTTACAGATATGGTCTCATTTTTTAGCCCAGGCTGGCCTGGAACTTACTATGTAGTTTAGGGTGGCCTCAAATTCCTATCAGTCCTCATGTCTCAGTCACCGTGGTGCAGGGATTGCAGGCCTTGCCTCCATGCCTCGTGTTAAACTGCATTTATTGATGGAATGATTGTAAGTCTGGGGTGGAACTAAGGGGCTGCCTGCTTTGTCCCACTGACCCATCTGCCTATAGGAGCGGGTTTGCCTGTCCCTCTGGTTCAGTTCTGAAGCTGTCTACCTGGAGTTAGTCTTAGATCCTGGAAGCTGAGGATTGATTCTTACAAGACTTCTGCTTCAGACTGACTGCCTCTGCAAGTCTCGGGCCGCCTGCACTTCTAGCTGGGATCAGGGAGCTCCCATCGCCCTCGCCGTGGGTTCATTGTTTGCTGGAATGGCCCCTGGAACTTTACAAACCAGCTTACCATTACAGCATGCAGTACAAGAGCTCGAAATGGAGAGAATCGCAGAATAAGGTTTGGAGAAGGGTCGGGGGGTGACCTGTGGGGTATACCACCCTCCCAGTGGCCCCATGTGTTCAGGTCAGAACCTCCTGTACTTAGGGCTTCACGGTAATTCTGTTATACAGACATGCTTATTAAACAAGTCATTGATGACTGCTCCGCTCTCTAGCCCTTCTCCCCCTTGTAGGGCAGGGGTTGGCGTAGAAACTTCTAGTCTCTGTTCATGCCTTGGTCTCTTTCTCTCTCCTCCCTCTTTTTATTTTTTTGGGTTTTCAAGACAGAGTTCCTCTGTGTAACAGCCCTGGCTGTCCTGGAATTCCCTCTTTAGACCAGGCTGGCCTTGAACTCAGAGATTTGTCTGCCTCTGTCTCCTGAGTGCTGAGAGCAAAGGTGTGCACCACCACCACCCAGCTATGCCTTGGTCTTTTGTGTGGAAGCTCTCTGGGGCTCATATCCCTATTTAGTTAGTTGATTGACTGTCTTCTTTTTTTTTTTTTTAAAGATTTATTTATTTATTATGTATACAGAAGAGGGTGCCAGATCTCATTACAGAAAGTTGTGAGCCACCATGTGGGTGCTGGGAATTGAACTCAGGACCTCTGGAAGAGCAATCGGTGCTCTTAACCTCTGAGCCATCTCTCCAGCCTCTGATTGACTGTCTTTTACAGAACATTTCCTTTTGTTAGCTTCCTGTTTAAAAAAAAAAAAGACAAACCCCTCCAAATAATTAATTTATAAAGAGATTTGACTTTTGAAGATTTGGAGTTTTAGAGGTTTCAGTCCATGATTGGTTAACCTCATTATTTTGTCCTTATGGTGAAACAGCTTGGGCTCCCTGAGCACAGTGGCACAAAGCTATCCACCTTTGATCGGGATATGGAAGGAAGGGACTGGGATCCCACCATCCCTTCAAGGGCACATGCCTGAAGACTCCCACTAGATCTTAACTCTTAGAGTTTGTTCCACTTCCCAATAGTGCCATACTGAGGACCAAGCCATTAACACACAGGCCTTTGGGAGATGTTTTAGAACTGGTCTCTGGTCCCCCATCAGTTCAGGATCCAGCCACTGTCCGGATATTACATTTAGTCAACTTATCTTTTTTAAAACAAAGAACACAGGCTTCCCTTTAAAAGTGTCAGTGCTAGGGAGTGGCTCAGTGGTAAAGCTCTTGCCTATCTTACATGAAGCTCCTGGGTTTTCACTCCAAGTAGTAGAAGGAAGGGGGCAGGGGAAAGAAAAAAAAACCAACCAACCAAAAAAACCTCATCTTTGTCATGGTACTGCACACCTGTATCCTAGTACTTGGTGTTTTTCAACTTCTTTTTGTAGTAGTGATATTCAAAAGTGTTGCTAGTAAGTCATGAGTAGTTAGATACTGAACTATCCTGGTTTATTAGAATGTGGCATGTAAGGGGAGCTTTGTAAAGATGAGAACATCTGTGGGTGGTGAGGGGCTTGGGGATGAAGATGGCACTGGAGCTCTGGAGCCTTTGGACTTTAGTAATGCTTGATTAGGATGAGAGGAATTGGGTTAGTTTCAAAGAAAAGGATGTAGCAGAAAAAATACAGAAAGGAGAAATCAAAGTTCTGCCTTAGAAAGACCAACTTCTGGCTTGCTGTAGTCTGTGCCTGGGACCAGCATGTTCAAGTTAAATGCATCTCAGTGACTTGAACCTTCTTAAATTGTCCGTAGCTTGATATTTGCAACTGAACATTTGTTTTCAGAAGAGGAAGTTGATACACAGGCAGGAGAAGGAAGCTGCTTTTCCTAGTATGACAATAGCTTTGAGGCAGTGAATGAAAGACGTCAAAGGAAGAGATGTATACCCATCATGCTGAGACAACAGTAATGAGCATGGCTGGCTGGCTGCAGCTGTGTGGAACACAGGAGACCTGAAAGGCCAAGAGGCCTCACAGGTTTTGAGGCAGGGTGTCTGGGAGGCAAGCGTGGTGCACCCATCTGGGAGATCAGGCCTGTGGCCCTGGTTTGCTTTTGCTTCTTACTAACAATGCGAATGTGAGTGTTCCCTTTACTTCGGTCTCAACTTTCTCATTAAGAAATAAGTCTGACTCTGTAAATCTCTGCTTCCGTTGAAAATCTGTAGACCCTTCCTTCATGTCCACGGTTACTGGTTGTAGTTAAAGCTCCTCTCACTGTCACACTCAGTCAGGGGATGGCCATGACATATATCTGCATTTAAAGACTTGTTGCCATCTGCTTTTTTAAATGTAAATTTATTTTCATTTAAAAATAGGGAATAAATTCCTATGCTTTCTCATGTAAAGTGTGTATAAAAGAATACAGTGCCCAGTCACCCTACCACTGTGTTCTCTCCTGGGACAAGTAATGTTCTCATTCATACCTAAGCCTCTCCAGGAGTTGCATCATTGTATTCTTTTCTCTCTGTGAAACACAGATGGCAACACAGTAATTATATAAACTAGTGAGAGACTATAGTGTTCTTCATGGCCCTGCAGGATTTTTCACTATAGGATCTATAACTTAACTACTGGTGGACATCAGTTTTTTTTACTGATATGAGCCATGCTTTATTATATTTGCGTTAGTTAGCTTCGTGTTACTGTAACATACCTAAGACAATCAGCTTACAAAGAGGAGTGGAATATTTTGGGTCATGGATTTTGAGGTCTCAGTCTGTGGTGAGGTAGCTTTGGTACTGTGGTGGTGCTGCTGATCGTGGTAGGGAGCATTTCCTACAAGCAAAGAGCCACTTCCCTCTTGAGACAGACTCTAAAGAGGAAGGGGAGGACCTGGGGTCACACTGTCTTCAAGGACACACCCCCAGTGACCCTCCTCCTAGGCCCTGCTGTCTCTTAAAGCATCATTCTGGGGGACAAATCTCTGAACTTTGAAAGGGCACCCCAGATCCAAACTATAAGTTGGTAGAAGCAGGAGGGTCAAGAGCTTGAGGGAAGCCTAGTGGGACCGCATAGTGAGTTCAAGGCCAGTGTGAGACCTTGTCTGTCCCCAACCACTGCAAAAGAAGAAAGATCCAAACTCAGTGGATCATGTTGCATATCTGCAAGTATATTTTTAGCCCAGATGGAGAAGCGGAACTGGGTTTTGAAGGATGTGTGCATTTGTCGTCTAGATGTTGCCGGGTGGCTGTTAGCGTAGGTTTTTACCAGTTGCACTGCTGTCTGCAGAATGCCAGCTTTGCCAGTGTTTTTCCTCAAAACGCTATTAGCCCCTTTGACCTGTGCCAATTTTACTGACGTTTCATTGCATTTATTTTGTGCATAAGGTTTTTTCTACATTTAAGTACTCTTTGTATTTCCTCTGTGAATTATCTATTCATATTCTTTCCCATTTATTGGAATTTTCTTGGGAATTGCTAGGAATTCCTTATGTGTCAGTGAAATTGCTTTTTTTGCCTGAGTTTAAATATTTTTCTCAGGTTGTTTTTTTTTCCTTTTACTTTGTACTTGGCCATTTTGTCACATAGAGTTGCTTTTGGTTTTGTTTCTTGTGTTTTTTGAGACAGAGTCTCACTCAGTAGCCTAAGCTGGCCTTGAACTCGGTGTGTAGCTCAAGTTGGCTTGCAACTCATTATAATTTTCCTGCTTCAGTCTCTTAAGTGTTGGGATGCTAGGTGTGAACTGCCATATTCTGTTGTTGTGTATAATTTTAAAGCATTAAAAATTTTGTGCTCCTTTTTTTAAACTTCTTAAATTTTATTTGTTATTTTGTGTGCATGCGCGCACACATATGTGCACATGTAGTGTAGATGAGTGGAGGATTGTAGACTACTTTGGGGGTTCCTCCTTCCACTGAAGGTCCTAGGGATGAAACTCAGTTTGTCAAGACAAATACCGAGTGTCTTTCTGACCTTGAAAACATTTTTTATGTAGTACCTTGTTTTTCTCATATTGCATCTAAATTTTGTGTTATTCTTAGATCTTTGAACTTACAAAGTTTCTTTGGGTACTTTTATGCTTGAACTATTTGCATTTCAGTATTTTTAAATTGTTTAAAAAATTAAAATATTTTAATATAAAGTACAAATGTACATATTTATGGGGTACTGTGTGATGTTCTGACATAAGTATACTTGTGTATGTTACTTCTTTAGCCATTCACATGAACAGTGTGATGTGTATGTGGGTGTGAGTACGTGTGAGGACAGTGTGATGTGTGTGTGTGAGTAGATGTGAAGGACAATGTGATGTGTGTGTGTGTGTGTGTGTGTGAGTATGTGTGAAGGATAGTGTGATGTGTGTGGGTGTGAGTATGTGTGAAGGACAGTGTGATGTATGTGTGGGTGTGAGTAGGTGTGAAAGAGTGTGATGTGTGTGGGTGTGAGTACGTGTGAAGGATGGTGTGATGTGTGTGTGGGTGTGAGTACGTGTGAAGGATGGTGTGATGTGTGTGTGTGGGTGTATGTGTGAAGGACAGTGTGGTGTGGGTGTGGGTGTGAGCATGTGTGAAGGACAGTGTGGTGTGTGTGGGTGTGAGTACATGTGAAAGACAGTGTGTGTGTGTTTGTGAGTAGGTGTGAAGGACAGTGTGATGTGTGTGTGGGTGTGAGCACGTGTGAAGGACTGCTCCACTGTTCTAACACCTTTATTGATTAGTTGTCATTTCTCTAGAAGTTGTCTTTAATTCCTTTTTCTTCTTTTTTAAAATAATTTTCTGTGTCAAACACATAGTTGAATTTGTCGCCCTATTAAACTTGAAAAAGTCTTTAGACTCTAAGATCCTTTCAGTCCTTATTCGGTAGTATTTTATTATGGAAATTTCAGTGTACTGAAAAAAATATGGCAGTATAAATAAAGGTGTTAGGATTACAGCTGTGCATCATCATGCCTCTGCCTTTTTTTTCTTAACAGCTCTGGCTGTCTTGAGACTTGCTTTGTAGACCTGGCTCTTTTTTTTTTTTAAATTTTTTTATTTTTTAATAAGTGTTTGGAGAGAGGTTCTTGCTGGCCTGGAACTTGCTGTTGCTTAGGCTGTCCTCCAACTTGGACCTCTACCTCTGCCTCGTGAGTGCTGGGTTTACTGGGTTGTAAGTGTGGGCCCCACACCTGGGCTCGAATTTCTATTCCTTCTGTACCTTGTATACTGTGACTTGAGGGAGTGCCATGTTTTTTTCCCCACAGTGAGGTTTTTCTGTTGGCCACATGAATTTATTGATATTTTAGTTATTATCTTAGGGCCCCCGGCCCGCAGTCAGTGCCCCACCGGCCAGTCAGCGCTCCCAGTCACAATATATAGGTTTAAATTAAGTCTTTATCCTTCTATTTATCAATAAGACTGGCGTGAAAACCTGCTAGCTCGGAGAGGTTGAGTAGCACCTAGCTGACCTTGCTTTCTGGCCAGAGACACTGCAAGAGACAGGTCTTTTCCCTTGTCCCAGACCCGAAAGGAAGTGCCAAGCTGAAGTCTTCTCCCTTTCCTTCCTGTGAGTCTTCTCTACTCAAATTGCTGGCTCCTCTATGGCCGATTCTGGTCAGCTAGTTGCTGGCTCTGCCCCCTGATTTAACTTTATTGGCATCAGAGTGTGATCAAAATATCCCACAATACCACAGTGCCTAAGCATAATGTGTGAAGACAGTATCAGTGAGATGGGAGGACTGAGCTGGGGAGGAGGGGGAAGGAGATGTAGATGGCTGTGCTGGTTGTCACCCCAGCGCCCTGTTCCTCAGAGCAAGGCAGAGGGTAAATGGAGGAAAGGGGCAGGTTCGAGCCTAGCTTGAAGGTGAATAGGGTAGAGGTAAGAAAGTAAAGAAATGCCCGACGTTCAGAGGTCTTCTCTTTTTGCCATGGAGGAGCCTGTTTCATAATTTAGTAGTGTTCAGTTAGTGATGTCATTAAACTAATGCTTGGTCTGATTTGAAGTTGGAAAGCAGAGTTAATGTTAAAGGTTCCAGTTGAGAGCTGTGTAGTCTGTGCCAGAGGACGCGCTCAGTTATGAACAAGAACTGTGAAGTGGTTCATGGGGGATGTGCTGTGGGGTTAAGTCTGTGACAGCGACTCTTGGCACCATTTGATTAGGGCTGGAGGGCTAAGCCCTCATTTCTAAAGCAGTCATCTCTCAGAACTTTCCCAGGGAGTCTTTCAGGTGGGACCGGAGGCTGAGAAACTGTGGAAAGTGTTGCAACACCCAAGGGGCGTTTCTGGTTTTGAAAACTCTGTCTGACTTGATATTGAGCTTACATTCCTGTTTCAGTGACTGAGTGTCTTTGTACTCTTTGGAAACGTGGGGAACAAATTTTCTTCAACGTTTCATTTTCTTGTCCTCCATAAAGTTAAAGCAGATGAACCAGAATCTGAATTTACCTGAGCTAACGTGGGTCTTAGCCCTTACCTGCCAGTGAGTGTGGCTCCAGGCTGAGAATAAATGCCTGAACCAAGGAAGAAATGAAGCCAGGAGTGCAAGTGTGAATAGAGAAGGGCCCCGGGACAAGTGTGAAGACAGTTGTAACGCAGCAGATGCTGGGAAGAAACCTTCTCACAGCGTCTGCGCTAGCAGCCAGCATACCAGAGTGGCTTTTCCCACAGCTGGTGAGCTGAGGATGGTATTTACGTCATTAAAGGGCTGTAAGCAGATCAGAAAGAAATTGCAGAGAGGCTGGATGTGCCCTGGAAAGCTTAGAAGTCCCTCTGTGACCCTTTCCAGCTTGCAGACCCCTGATCCCTGATATTCAGGAAATATAATTGTATTCTTTCTATGAATAGTTAACATTTTTTTCCTTGGCATTTCATACCCGTTCTTAGTGACCTTTTAAAAATGGTAATATGTTTTCCGTCGTATGGGTGTATTAACATTTAGGCATGTTTACTGAATTTTTGCTTTTTAAGCAGTACTGGAACATTTTGGTAATATCGAAGTGTCCTTGCTTCAAGTGAACAGTTTATACAGCTTTTCTTCCTTGTGTCGGCCTTGGCCTGGCTAGTCAGGTAGACCTCTTTAGGTATCTGCTGCTGTGTAACAACTAAAGAAATTAGTGGCTTAAACCACTTATTTTGCTCCTAAATCCGCAGTCTGGCCAGGGTTTTGTGGAAACAACTTGTGTCTGCCGGTGTCATTTTTGGAGGCTCAGAGGCTGCAGGTCTGGCTGCCTCCTGGGATCAGCTGGGGCTGTGAAGAACACAGTG
Organism: Peromyscus californicus insignis; assembly: GCF_007827085.1. Lineage (NCBI taxonomy): Eukaryota > Metazoa > Chordata > Mammalia > Rodentia > Cricetidae > Peromyscus > Peromyscus californicus. Next base: position 103,733,309 of record NW_026294562.1, read on the forward strand.
AGGTCCCTCCATGCAGCTCTTGTCCTCTGTGCTATATGATGGTGGGATTCCCAGGAAGAGCCTCCCAAGAGGATGGGGGAAGCCGTACTCTGTTTATGACTTAATGCCATCATAGGCATCCAGAATTCTTTGGGTCATGGTGACAGATCTGCCATGTGTGAAGGTGCTGGGAATATACGGCACACTTCTTCATTGTGGTGTGATCGCATCACACGGTATGCAAGAGAGTGTGGGCATGGGAGGCACCAGTGAGCTGCGTTTGGAATCCAGTCTGCCACATAGAGGAGTGTTTGGTTTTTATATGTTTAATGGTGGTCATGGTTCTTTTCGTGTGTTCAGTGATGGTTTATTTTTTCTCCCATGGTCTGTCTTTTCGTAATCTTCACCCCCACCCCCCCTTTTTCTGGGCTTTGCATTAGCGACTGCTGTGTATGTCGTTGATCGGTAATGGCTCTTGTAAAATTAAACAAACTGGATTCAAAGTTTGTTTTGGAAATACCTCACTGATGACTTGAGAATTGTGTTAGACTTTTTGTTGCTGTAATGAACGATCAGGCAGAACATTCTAATTATCCTCTGTCCATCCTTCTTCCTCCTCCTTTTGGTACAGTCAGGGAGCCCAGGCTGGCCTCTAACTCCTGATTGTCTCCACTTACCAAGTGCTAGGACATTTGCCGCTGTGTCCAGCCTCACAGGACAGCTGAAAAGGAGGAAAGATTCATTTGACTCAGAAGTCCTAGTTCACAGTTCTTGCTCCGTTGATCCTGCACCCATGGCTTACCATGCTTTTATGGCAGCAGAGGTGTGTGGCCGAAGCTAGTCACCTCATGACTGACAAGAAGCTGGGAGAGACAGGACTGAGACAGAGATGAGACACCCGTAAGGACATGACCCACTGACCTACTTCTAGGCTCTACTTCCTAAAGTCCCCAGAACCACTGAGAATACAACACTAGCTGGGGACCAAGCCTTCACACATGAATCTCTTGGGGGCACTTCATATCTAAATCATAACAGGAGTCATCGAAATTGCCTATGGGATGGTTTTGTCTGGTAATGGTGGGGACCCACAGTCCTTTGGCCTTTAAACAAGAGCACAGGAAAGGGATGGTAGAAGAAAATCATCGTCTTTTGCTCCTCAGCCTCCCTGAGTGAGTCTCCATCAGTGATGAGGCACGAGATAAGGATGCCTCAGTTCCTTTGGGCACCATTACGCCTGAGAAGCCAGAACACTTCAGGTACCAGGGAAAGATGACAGCTGGCAGGGACAGAGAAGCCCAGTCGGATATTGTCACTACTGAAAATTGCTTTGGGTTTCTGTTAGTCTAGTGATTTGACTGACTGTAAAGCCTTGTACGCGGTGTGCGCTGAGGTTCCAAATCATATAACAGAAGTGGATTCACCTAATAGAGATAGGGATATTTAAAAGCATTTATGTGAGCTGGGCTTGGTGTCTTGTGACTGGAGTCTGAGAACTGAGACTGAAGCAGGAGGATCTCCGGAGCCCAGGAGTTGGAGACCCACCTGTTCAATATAAAGAGACCTTGGCTCAAAACCAGACCAGACCAAATCAAATTATTTTTTTGTGCTTTGCTACTAAGTGCACTGTGGGATTAAAAAATAAAAACAATACAAAGTCAAAACTGTCTGTCTTTTTGTCTGCAGTGGTGAAGATGTAATCTAGGGCCTTGGATTGGGTGTGGATGTGTTAGGCAAGTAAGTGCTCTACCACTGAGCTACACGCCCAGCCCTGGATAAATTAGTTAACAGTTACTGTACTAAGTCCTTTCCAAACCCGTGGTCTTTGACTGATTCATAGTGATGAAATTACTGTGACTTCGTAGGGTTGTAATGACTACTTGTTGATATGACTGAATCCCAGTCTTGACTCTTGTGGCTCTTTGGTTCTCTGGTTGCACTGTGATGGAAAGGTGGCAGCCAGCATCTCTGGTCCTGGACCCTTCCCAGCTTCAGGGCCAGTGGAGTAGGCCGAGTCATCCCCTCCAGCCCCAATTATTTCTTTTTTTGAGTGCTGGGAATTGAACCCAGTACCTTGTGCATACTCAGCAAGCACTCTGCCACTGGACTACATCCCCAGCCCTCTGCATGGTCTTTTGATTGATCCTTGAAGAGGTCAGATTGCAGAAGCTTCACAGACAGTGATGGGGTATATGCACTTTCTTGTAGAGAGTTTGGCAGTGTTTTCCATTGGCAGTCATGTAACAAATGAAATGTGGTTGTTGTTTACAGAAGATTCTTGTCACCGGGTGGTGGTGGTGGTGCACACCTTTAATCCCAGAACTTGGGAGGCAGAGGCAGGCGGATCTCAGTGAGTTCGTCTACAAAGCGAGTTCTAGGACAGCCAGGACTGTTAGACATGGAAACCCTGTCTTGAAAAAAAAAAAAAAATGCATCTGCTATGGCTAATGTGTGGAAGTCAGAGAACAGCTTGAAGAGTCGCTTCTCTCCTTTTACCATGAAGGTTCCCAGTGTTGAACTCAGGTCATCAGACTTGGTGGTAAATGCCTCTACCCGCTGAGCCATCCCACTGCCTCCCAGTTAAAAGTTCTGAATGAAGGAGTTAGTAAAACAGGTAGCAGGAAGTGGCTATGATCTAGGGTGTGAAAGGCTGTTAAGTAAGCAGAAGCCCTTGAGAAGTTCATAAATATATTTGGAGCTTTTCATACTTAAGCATTAGGGAAGCTCCCTAGACAACGGCCTTCTTTCTTAAGGAATTGTGGTCTGTACACAGGGAAAGAGCATTTAGTTGGCATGTGAATGGACAGAAGGTCTAGGCTCTTTTAGCTGATGCCTGCATAGATGAACATGGATGTTCCTCAGGAGAATGGGCTGGCTGTCAGCTGGAAGGGAGGGTGTGAAGTGTACTTAACACTGAGTACTAAGTGCCTGTTAAAAATTAATTTATTTTTGTGTGTGTGTGTATGATGTGTGTGTGGGCATGTCAGGGTCAGAGGACAACTTTGTGGAGTTGATGTGAGTCTGGGGATTGAACTCAGGTTGTCAGGCTTGTTCAGCAAGTGCTTTATCCACTGAGCCATGTTGCTGACCTCTATTAAGTCTCTAAGAGAACTCACTTTGAGGGTAAACATGATTTGCCCAGGCTTCAGCGCTGGCATCATTTTCTTTTGAGAAACTGTCTTGAGATGTAACCCTGGCTGGCCTAGAACTTGATAGTAGTCCAGACTGGCCTTGGACATGTGGTGATCCTGTCTCTTGTCTGCCAGGTGCTGGGGTTCCAGGTGTGTGCCACTATGCCTGGCTCTGCCAGTATGGTCTTTCTGCTATGCCATGATTAGGCTAGCTTTTCATCTTCTGTATTCTCGTTGAGGCTCTACTTGTGGAGTTTTTGCGTTTCTCACACAGTGACTCCACATAATTCAAGCATTGTGGCTAGTGAAATTGAAGGACGTTAGCCTTCATTAGCAAATAGAAGCTGGCCGACTGCTGCTGAAGGGGACTATTGGCTGCCTGGAATATCAGCAAGTGACTGCTTTTAGACTTTTTTCTTTGCCTATAGCCTCTTGTAGTTGTACAAACGATCTGGTATCTAGACTGCACTAACAACAGCGGAGTATGTTTGTCACAACTATCTGAAGCCTGTGGGGAAAAGCCAAGTCCCCGCTTAGTTTATGTCCCAGGGATATGAACACTCTTGCAGGTGGATTGCACTTCCATAGTATTTGTGCTTTCTCAACAAGGTTTCGGGACTGAGAACATGGATCAGTTGGTAAAGTGCTTGCTACCCAAGCGTGAGGTCCTGGGTTTGGGTTCCCAGCAGCCATGTAAAAAGCTAGGTGTGGTGGAGTGCCCCTGTGGTGCTCGTTCCTGTAGTCCAGCTCTGGGGAGATGGAGACAGGCAGATCCCCAGAGCTCACCAACCAACCAATCCGTCCAGCTGAACAGTGAGCCCCAGGTTCAGGGAGAGACCATGTCTCAAGAAATAAGGTGAAGAAGTGATTGAGGAAGACACTCACCATTGATCTTTGGTTTCCACTGCACACAGAACAAAATATTTCATACGTGTTTCCATTCCATGCCTGTAACTGCTCTTTAAGTGAGGAGAGGCAGGTATGCTTCCTGTTTGGCGGAGGACGTGCTGAGGCATAAGAGCGAGTCTGGGTTATGTTATGGGCTCAACAAACAGTGCCTGGGACAACCTCTCATGCTCCATTTTTATTTGAACTGCTGCTTTCAAAACATAGAGGACTGAAAAGCTGAATGCCTGATCACTTGTGGTTCCGTTTTAGCGGCGTCTTCGACATCTCCGGAACATTGCTGCTCGGAATATCATCAATAGGAATGGTCCCCAGCTCCTCGATACCTACTTCACTCTTCATTTGTGTGATAATGAAAAGACATACAAAGGTAAGGGACTCAAGCCTTGGCAGTTGTCACAGTTGTACTGTTGTAACTCGAGTGCTTTGCAGTGTCGCCTTTTACTGTTAGGAAGTTCATCTCGAGTAGGCGATGTATGTTAGAGACATGGCCAGTGGGCAGTTCCCTGGGGATAGCCTTTCATTGCTACGTTCGTCTCCCCTTTATTAAGATTACTGTTACTGTTCCTGTTGCTAGGTAAATTTGTTACTATTCTAGTTCCTAGCATTATAAACAAATGATGAGAGTCCAGTGTCTTATACTAATTTTATATTTCTTTAAAATATTGCCCTTTCTAGTGACCAAGTTTATATAACCGAGTTGGTATATTCTCATATTTAGATTTATGTATGTGGAGTCATTTTCAGAATGGCTTGGTTTCTTCCAATTCAGTTTTTTTTTTTTTTTTTTTTTTTTTTTTTGGATTTTTCGAGACAGGGTTTCTCTGTGTAGCTTTGCGCCTTTCCTGGAACTCACTTGGTAGTCCAGGCTGGCCTTGAACTCAGAGATCCTCCTGGCTCTGCCTCCCGAGTGCTGGGATTAAAGGCGTGCGCCACCACCGCCCGGCCCAATTCAGTTTTTTTTTAAAGATTTATTTATTTATTATGTACAGTGTTCTGCCTGAATGTATGCCTGCACACCAGAAGAGGGCACCAGATCTCATTTTAAATGGCTATGAGCTACCATGTGGTTGCTGGGAATCGAATTCAGGACCTTTGGAAGAGCAGCCAGTGCTCTTAACCACTGAGCCCCCTCTCCAGCCCCCCAATTCAGTTTTTAAATTAGATTTATTAATTTTATTTTATGTGTGAGCATTTGGTCTGCATGTATGAATGCATACCACATGTGTGTTTGGTGCCCTTGGGGGTCAGAAGAGAGCATCAAATCCCCTGGAACTGGAGTTACAGACAGTTGTAAACCACAATGTAGGTGTTGGGAATTGAACCGGGATCCTCTGCAAGAGCAGCAAGTGCTCTTCATCACTCAGCAATCCCACCAGCCCCCAATTCAGTTTTACAAATTATACTGAGGATTCTTCTAGAAGCGACAGTTTTTTTTTTTTTTTTTTTTTTTTTTTTTGGTTTTTCGAGACAGGGTTTCTCTGTGTAGCTTTGCGCCTTTCCTGGAACTCGCTTTGGAGACCAGGCTGGCCTCGAACTCACAGAGATCCGCCTGGCTCTGCCTCCCGAGTGCTGGGATTAAAGGCGTGCGCCACCACTGCCCGGCTAGAAGCGACAGTTTTAAGAGGAGATCAATTTTTTTTTTTTTCCCCGAGACAAGGTTTCTTGTGTAGTTTTGGTGCCTGTCCTCCTAGATCTCGCTCTGTAGAACACACTGGCCTCGAACTCACAGAGATCTGCCTGGCTCTGCCTCCTGAGTACTGGGGTTAAAGGCGTGCGCCACCGCTGCCCGGCAGAGATCAATTATTTGAGTCAAGATCACAATCTTCTTTGGGACACACACTGAATGGAAAGTACTAGAGTGCTGTGAGTTAGGTGGGATGTTCTATAGGACTAGGGTGCGGTGTAGCTTAATCCTGTCACTGGGTGAAGATTGAGGACAGTCGCCCTGTCTCAGCCACTGGCTTCATGCTTTGGGTAAAAGTTGGAGATTGAATGAAAAAATAAAAAGGAAGGACATGATAGCTCCTAGGTGTGGTGGAGGAGAAGGTTTATTGCAGATAAAAGGGAGAGATAGCCAGAGGCAGGGACATCTGGGAGAGCCCAGAGTGAACATGACCTGAGCCATGTGAGGGGACAGGGGAGGGGAGAGGGAGAGCCAGACCAAGAGGCAGGAGGATAAAGGGTAGATGGGAAAAGCCAGGTAACCAAAGTGGTTGGACTATTATTATAGGAAAGGGCACTTTTGGGCAGGGAAGCCTAGCCCAATATCTGGGCTGGAGAAGTTTAGAGTAGGGGCGAGGTATGCCAGCCAGGAGGGTCTTTAACTGGTTGTGATTGAGGCCCAGGGAGAACCTGGCAGCCAGTGTTCGCTTTGATATGTTAAATAGGTGCCTCAGCAGTTTGTCTGGGGTTTGAGACCTAACCGAGATAACCATGTCTTATACAGTAGGTAACTTGGATTTCTATGAGGATCAACATAGAAATGTGATATGCTTGGTAAGATGCATTTATTAGCTGATTTATGCAAACAGAAGACAAGAAACATAGTAAGAGGTAATCAAGTCTTATTTTGAAAGATGGTATTTATTTTGTTTATTTCTTGTGTTTTTGAGACACGGTCTCACTATGTAGATGTGGCTGTCCTAGAACTCATTATGTAGACCAGGTTGGCCTCTAACTTTGATCCTCCTAAGTGTTGGAGTTACAGGCCTGTACCACCATATCCAGCCTTTATTCTGATTTTTCATCCTAACCATTGCATATTTTAAAGTAGCGATTAATCTGGACGATTCCTGTTGTCATGACAGTACCACAGACCTCGGGGCTTACCATAATTAACCTGGTGAACTTGGCATGCTAAGCAGGTTCTCTTTATGAGGTACTGCCTTGCAGCTCCTGCCAACTTGGTAGTGACTCAGCTCCCTTGGTCTTGATGCCACGCTCCTCTATATGTGATCTCTGGCAGGCAAGAAAGGAGGATTATTTGAGAGAGATTTGAAGTGGAAATGGTTGCTGTTCTTACCATCACATTTTACTGGCCATGAACCAGTTGGGTTATACTTTTAGATGAAGAGGGAAATGCAGTCTCCCTATGTACCCAGAAAGTGAAGTGTAGCAGTTTGCTCACGAGTTTAAGGGAAAGGCATTTTTTTTTTTTTTTTTGTAGACCTTAATACCTTTAGTTCACACTTGCTGATTGGTTATATTACTGCATTATATGACCACACTGGAGTGTTTTAACTTTGTGTGTGTGTGGTACTGGGGATTGAAGATAGCGCTTAGCTGGTGCTCTAGGAGCACTATGCCCCTGAGGTATACTTCAGCCCTCTCTTCACTTTAGGTTGAGACAGGGTCTTTCTAAGTTGTATAGACTGCCCTTGAATTTGCTTTGTAGCCTAGGCAGGCCTTGAACTTGTGATTCTCCTGCTTCAGTCTCCTGAGTAGCTGGAATTATAGACCTGTGCTACCAGGCCCAGGTCTATAATTTTTTTTACCTGCAAGACATGGTTTCTCTATGTAGCCCTGTCCATCCTGGAACTCTCTGTAGACCAGGCTGGCCTCAAACTCAGAGATCCACTTTCCCAAGTGCTGGGATTAAAGGTGTGAGCCACTACTACCTGGCAAGTAGTTTTAATTTTTGATGAATGTCTATCAATCCTTGCTCATCTTTTTTTCTTTCTTTTTTTTTTTTTTAAAGATTCATTTATTTTTATTTTACTTGCATGCTTGTTTTGCCTACATGCCTTTCTCTGCACTGCTTTGTGCCTGGTGCCCTTGGGAGCCATGTAGCACGAATCTTAAACAGGTCTTATTAATAAAAACAAACCTGAAGCCAGGTACTGGAGTCAACACTGGAAGATCAGAGAAGCAGAACAAGCCACAGCCACCTCACCTTGCCAATTCCTCAGCTGATTCTGTTTCCTCAGACGAGAAGCCTCTGAGTCCTCATCCAGAATGGATCTCAGCTGAACTACTGCTAAAAGACTGTAAAGCTTAACCAGCTCTAGTTCCTGGTCCTCACGCCTTATATACCTTTCTGCTTTCTGCCATCACTTCCTGGGATTAAAGGCATGTGTGACCATGCCTGGCTGTTTCCAGTGTGGCCTTAAACTCACAGAGATCCTCATGGATCTCTGCCTCCCAAGTGATAGGATTAAAGGCGTGTGTGCCACCATTTTCTGGCCTCTATATCTAGTGGCTATTCTGTTCTCTGACCCCAGATAAGTTTATGAGGGTCCTCAAAATTTTGAGGAACATAATATCACCACAAAGCCAGAAGAAGGCATATTGGCTACCTTAGAACAGGAATTGCAGATGTCTGAGCCATCATGTGGGTTTTGGAAACCAAAACCAGACCTTCTGCAAGAGCAGCTGAGCCATCTTTCCAGCCCCAGTCCTTGATTATCTTAATAAAACTGTGTCCTTGCTCCAGTGTCAACTGTGTTAGCAACAATGAATGGGCTTAGTGCATTCTGAGAATGTGGAAAATGGTGGCCATTATTACAGGAATTGCAGTGTTATTTATACTGGTTTCTAAAAAGAGCAGCCATGGGACTGGCTGGTGACTGTGATCCAGCCCTGGTGGCAGCAGAAGTAAGCATTGCAGTTTTGAGGTTGCCTGAGTTACGGATTTTGCTGTGAAATTTCTAGTAGGTTCCTGAGAGATAGTGTGATGCTTTATGGCACTGTTTTAATCTTGATTTTCAAGACCTCTGCTCTGACATTGTTTTGATAGGCCAAGAGCAGTCCTGAGTACATGATGTAAGATGGAAGCAGAGTGACTGTGTTTACTCTTTTGTCTCAATTTCCTTTCCTTTTCTTTCCCTTCCTTCCTCTTTCTCTTTCTCTCCCTCTCCCTCCCCTTCTCTCCTCTCTCTCTCCTTTCTCTTCTCTTCTCTTCCCCCCCCCTCTCTCTCCCTCTCTCTCTCTCTTAGCTCTGGCTAGCTTAGAACTCACTGCATTGACCAGGCTGGCCACGAACTAACAGATCTGCCTCCTTCTGCCTCCCAAGTGCTGATATTAAAGGCGTGTACCACCACACCTGCCTTGGCGATTATAGTCTTTTGAAAATCCGTAGACTTTCTTGAGGTTACCAATGAAAAGATCTTAGTACACATAGTGTCAGTGCACTGGCATGCCCCTGGTCTGCAATGGGAGAGCCTGTCACTGCCTCAGAAACCCCTTAGGTAGGGCTTTATTTCCTCCCGTGAGCTTTAGTTAATTCATCATTAAACAGACTCTGGGATTAATCCCATTAGAGATGACTGACGTCTTCTGGGACATCTTTCTGCTTCAGCCGGTCATGATGGAATGAACTGTATCTGAGTTGTCTGGGCTTTTGTGCCTCTCATCGTGGGAGCTGGGGAGTCTTTCCAGTAGGCCTGGCTAATGTTACCTTATCTGGTTGGATCCGTCATGACGGTCATCAATAGTTCATGGTCCTTCTCTGGCCTTTGGTGCAGAATAACCATGAAAAAAGACCAACTGGCTCCTCTTCCTCCACCACCTGGACTGTCTGTTTCATCTCCCGCTTTTACAAGAGAGGGCCTTTTTGTTCACAGATTATCAGAAATGCTGGCTTCTCAGTTGCTCTTTATCTCACCTGAATTCATAGTAGATCTCAAGAAGATAAGGGTCATTTTTTGGCCTCTTTTTAGTTTTCATAGATTGTCTTCATTCAAGGTAGTTCACATCAAATAGTGTTTGATATATGTTCAGAACGAAGCCTGTGTTGGTGAATGGAGACTCAATTCTAATCCTGCTCCCTTTTAAACTTGGAAGTTTCAAATCTGTAATTTTATTTTACTTTCAAGACAAGGTCTCTCTGTAGCACAGACTGGCCTAGAAATTACTGTGTAGCCTAGGTGTCCCTCAAATTCGTGGTAGTTCTGCCTTGGACTCCCAAGTGTTTTGATTGCAGATATGAGCCACCATACCCAGCTAGAGGGTTTGTTTGTCTTTAAAGATTCATTATTTTAAAATTGTGTATATGTCTGTGTGTCGGTCTGAGGATGCGTGCGTGGGAGTGTAGGTGTCTGGGAGGCTACAAGAAAGGTGTCGAATCTCTTGGAACTGGAATGTTGTAAGTAACCTGATTGGTGCTGGAAGCCGAACTCAGATCCTGGATGAGCAGCGCATGCTCTTAGCTGCTGAGCCATCCCTGCGGCCCTCTAGTTTGTTTATAGTTATTTCCTCACCTGTGAAGCACTAAGTGCCGCCCTCTTCTGGAATACCAGCTAGCGTGAGTACTTCAGGGGTAGAGCTCTGTGCAGAGATCTCACCCATGGTCCATCCTCTGATGACCTTTCCTCTGAGGTCATATTCTTCATCCAGTTGCCTGCTGTGTCCCCTTTGGAGTCAGTAGGTGACTTAAACTTGGTATGTTCAAGACCGAGTCTCTGAGGTGCCAGCTTACTTACTGATCCTGTGTTTTTCTCTCAGAAGATGACCACTCCATTCCCTGGGCTAAAACCCAGGGGTTGTTCTGGATTGTCTTCTTTCTCTTAATTCCCACATCCAGCCTTTCAGCAGATGCTTTTTTGGTGACTTTTTTGCCCCTCTATACCACTGTCCTCCTTTGCCTGGATGGCCCAAGTGCTCTCCTGACAGTCTCTCTGCCCACATCCTCCCTCCCAGCCCGTCTTCAACCCAGACCCAGTTCAAATGGAAGATCATGTTATCCGTCTCCAAAGAATGCCCTCGTGGGGCCAGGCAGTGGTGGAACACTCCTTTAATCCCAGCAGAGGCAGGTGCATCTCTGAGTTCAAGTCCAGCCTGGTCTACAGAGTAACTTCCAGGACAACCAGAGCTACACAGAAAAACCTTGTTCCCCCGCAAAAAACCCCAAAAGTGTTGGGGGATGCTCTCATGGCTTCTTAGCTCATTCTGAATAAGGCCGAGATCCTTGTCTTCTGTTAATCACTCAGAACTCACTTCTTGCTGCTCGTAAGCATCAGTCCCCGAAGGTCTAAGCCTCCTCCTGCTTTCTCTGTTCCAGCCACACTGACAGCCTGTCTCCTTTTCTTCCATGTAGGGAACACTTGACACTTGGTGTGCACTTTGCCTGACCCATGGCACCTTCCTCCAGGCCCCTACCTGACAAGCCCGTCCACATTCCTGTTGGCCTTTACTCCACATGCTCTCACTGATTGCTGACTAACCAACCCTTTTACAAATTCTGACTGTTCTCTTTGCTTGGGTTTTTTTTTTTTTCTCTTAATTCTTCTTGTAGTTACTTACGATTACCTGACATTGGTATGTTTAGTTAATGTCTCTTTCCTTCCTGTAGACATAAGGTCCACAGAACAGACATTTTTAACCGCTCTGTCTCTTTTACTCAGAAGGATGCTGGGCACATCTTCTCTCTCCTCCAGTTACTTTCAACTTAATTTTTTTTTTTTGGGGGGGGGGAGTAGGTAATGCAGTCTGTGGTTCAAAGCATAAATGAAGTTTTCACCTACGTTCCATCAACCTCCTTTCCCTCTCCACCATGGTGACCGCTGTTATCTGTTTCCTGTTTGTCTTTCCTGAACTGTTTGCACAAATAGAAAGATAAGACGTTCTTACTCCATTCCCAACAGTCCCCTTGCACAGATACTGGTGTGTGCTCAGATTCTGTGCACTTAGCCTTTGTCACTTAGCATGTCTTAGAGGACGGCTCTGGTGGACTGTTCCTGGCTTTGCAGTGACTAGCTGCGCTGCATTTTCTTCAGTTGGCCCTGAGCAGCCTGTTAGGTGTTTTTAGTCTCTCGTACATAATACCGCATTGGCTAATTTTACAAGTGCATTGTTTTGTGTTAGGAAGCCTTTAGGGTAAAGTCTAGGAAGTGGAGTTCTTGGGACATGGAGAAGGTGTTTTTTGTTTTGATAGACATTACAAAATTGTACTTGGTGGAAAATGTTTTAGGTGTGTCTTTCCCCCTACAACCTTATCAATAGATGTGTGAGCTATTGAGTCTTTGCCAATCTGATAGGTGAAAAATAGTTTTGCAGTTTAGGTCAAGCTTGTATTTCTTCTATTGTGGGTGAGGTTGAGGCACTCATAAAACACTTACTGAATGAAGAAATACAGCATAACAGCCAGCGTGTTCCATGACCTCGTGCTCTGCAGTCTCTTTATTGCTGGTCCTTTAGGTGTGGACATGGCTGTCTGGTCCTTTAGGTGTGGGCGTGGCTGTCTGGTCCTTTAGGTGTGGGCGTGGCTCTCTAGAAAAGCTCTTGCATGCATTGGCTCATGTGGACATAAGGCTCTGATAGGACGCTTTGAGGATCTACTTGGCATATGACTTTATTCAAATGGAAAGGATAAAATGAGTAGAAGTTTATTAATAAGCATTATGACTCACAAGGTGTTTTTAATCTAGTATTTTATTTGAGCCTCATAACAACCCTCTTCTCTCCTGGGTGCTATTCTTTTTAGGAAGGTAATGAGACAATGACTGACCTGTGTAGGTTATTAATCTTACACATGAGAGATTGAGGGCTGAACGTGTTTAATTTATTCTCAAAATTCTGTATTCATTCTTTTCAACCCCTGTTGCCATTCTGTTATTGTAGATGTAACAGGATGGTGGTATAGGTCAGGCTTGGTGTGCTAGAGGTCATCTCACACCCTCTGGTCTCTTTATAGAATCTGGTCCTTCTGTTGAACAGAGTCCTTTCAGTCAGCCGGTGCAGTTTGGAGCATTAATGGAGATGGCAAATTGTGTGGTTAGTTCACACAGTCAGCCACTCGAGGGTATGGAAGAAATAGTCCCGTTCCTCTCTCAGAAGTGGAGAGATGTGTTGTGAGAACTGTCTGATTCAGATACTTTGCAGAGGAAGCTAAATCATTCTTTTTTTTTTTAAGAACTAAAATATATGAACATATATACTTACAGTTGTGTGATAAGTAGTGATTGATTAAACGTTTGAAGATGAATTGTACAATTTAGTTAGAGAGTATGTCTTAGTTAGGGCTTCTTGTTGCTGTGCCCAAAAATCAGTTGAGGAGGAAAGGGTTTATTTGCTTACACTTCCAGATCATAGTCCATGATTGGAGGAAGTCAGACAGAACAGGAACTCAGACAGGGCAGGAACCTGGGAGCAGGAGCTGATGCAGGGACCATGGAGGGAAGCTGCTTATTGGCTTCCTTCCCCTGGCTTGCTCAGCCTGCTTTCTTAGAGAACTATGGACCACCAGCCTGGGGATGGCACCACCCACCATGGGCTGGGCCCTCTCCCATTGATCACTAATTGAGAAAATGCATTACAGCTGAATCTTATCAAGGCATTTCCTCAGCTGAGGCTCTGTCATCTCTGATGACTCTAGCTTGTGTCAAGTTGACACACAAACACAGCTAGTACAGAGTGACTTGTCATTATCTATCGTAGATCCTATTTGTCTTAGATCTCACAATTTTGTTTCTAATGGTTTGTTCTAAAGCCACACAGTTTATGCTATACATCTTTAAAAGACTGTTTATTTCTAGCATTATTTGAAAGATGTTAAAATTCATAGCAACTTCAGGATGTTCCCTTTAGAAACATAGAATTTTCTTATTTCAAACAGTTATGCATAATAAAAAAAATTCAGCTAGTGAATGTAAGTAACCCAAACCTGTAAGCTAAGAAGAAAACTTAGCTTAATTAGAAGAATTGGATCCTGTTGTAAATCCTCCCTCAGAACTTAATGTGTTGTGAATAGTTCTCAAAACATACAATAAAAATGATCTTTTGTTTGGAAGATGAGGATAAAGTAATGCAAGTAGCCTGTCTGCTAAGAAATGCCATAACCCACAGCAGAGGCGGGCAGATCTCTGTGAGTTCAAGGCCAGCCTGGTCTACAGAGCACGTTCCAGGACGGCCAGGGCTACACAGAGAAACTTTGTCTCAAAAAACCAAAACTAAACCAAAACGAAAATGCCTTAAGGACAAGAGCTTGCTGGAAGAGCTCCCTTAAGAGACAAGAGTTTCCTCGAAGCACCTCACACGTGAATACCTGGGGATGCAATTGTTCATTCATCAAAACAAAATTTGTTGTGGTCTGCCCCTGCCCCAGGGACAGTTCTAAGTGACAAGGAGATGGTAGTTGTAGGATACAAGCTCTGTTATTATGGGTCTACAGCTCCAAGTGGGATGTGCAAGGCATCTATTTCAACTAGTAGAAACACGTTTGTTCCCGTGTCACCTGAGATCATCTCAAGTTCCGTGGTGCATGCATCACACTTGGGAAATCCCGCCCTGCGGTAGCAAGGAACTCAGGAGTCCCTCAGGCTCTGCATTGGCAGTGGCATGGAGGTAACTTGGGCAGGTGGCTGGGGAACACTGGAGGGTTGTTGGGAATGTCTGTCAGAACCTCTAACTCATTTTTATTTTGTTTTTGGATTTTGTAACATTTACTAATATATATGAAGGTTTGTGGAATCATGAACTTTTAATGCTTTCAGAAGAACTTCAGTTATCTGAATTTTCCAAGCTGAGACTGGACCTGAAGAAGTTGAAGAGATGGAATGTTAGAGACAAGTAGAAGTCAAGCTCAGGCCACTTGGTTTCTAGATCATTCTATACAACTGTGAGGGAGTGCTTTAGAGGTGCTTGAGGAAGAGCAGAAAGTATCCATCATAAAGAGTAGAAGGGGGGGCTGGGGAGATGGCTCAGCTGCAAAAGTTCTTGCTGCCCAGATGAGAGGAAACTGGGATTTGAATCCCTAGGACCCATGTGGATGCTAGGTGACTGGCAGTCCACATGTGGTCCAGCCTCAGAAGGCAGACATGGAATCTGGCGGGCCACAGTAGCTGTGTTGAGGAGCTTGGAGTTTGAGATATCCTACCTTAAAGAGAATAGTGGAACGCTCCTGACCTCAGCGTCAGGCCCCTACATGACCATACACATGTATGTGCATGCTTACTGTGTACATGTGAGAAGAAACGAATGGAGATGGGAAAAGAAGGATTTTTAAGGGCTTAAATTAGAGTGTGCTGCAAAAGGAGACAGGTAACAATTATGAAATTAAATGTGAAAAATTTGTAATCTGCTTCACCGATGTTTTCCCCCTTTTAGTCACTTCCACTTAATCTTTGTTTCTATATTTGTTTTTATTGATAAAGATAATAGAGGGCCTCCCCGCCTCAGCCAAAAAAAAAAAAAAAAAAAAGATTTTTCCAGGCAGTAGTGGCGCACCCCTTTAATCCCAGTACTCGGGTACTCGGGAGGCAGAGCCAGGTGGATCTCTGAGTTCAAGGCCAGCCTGTATCTACAGATAGAGTTCCAGGACAGCCAGGGCTACACAGAGAAAACCTGTCTTGAAAAACCAAAACAACAACAACAACAAACCAAACAAGAAAAATAATAATAGCGGGACCAGATCCCTTAGGTCTTTTAGATGCCTTACTAGAATGTATCGTCAAGTTTTACAGGGCTTGGTTAGTGAGCTTGTTTTCTTTCATATCACTTATTGTTCTTTTTCTTCTTTTTTCCAGAATTTTATAGAAGTGAAGTGATTAAGAATTCCTTGGTAAGTTTGTTTTCTGACAGGTACGTGTGACACAGCCTATACCCCCGTTTCAGAAAGTCTGAGTGGTGTAAGTTGAGGTCTGGTTCTTGTGTTATGGTACATGGATGGATCTGCTCAGTTGTTCAGTCTTTACTAAATTTTTTTATTGTTGTTGAAAACTTTATTGGCATCATTTCCATTTATAAAGAGCTTGACTAGTTTTGATTCTGTGTTTTTTCTTGGCAAAATTCATAAGAATAGTTTGTGCCTTTGCATACAGGACCTTATTTCTTGGGGATAAAAGTTTTGTTCAGTGAGAAAGCTGAAAGTGTCTAGCTGGGCATGGTGCATACGCCTGTAATGCCAGGATTTGGGAGGAAGAGGAGGATTGTGAGTTTTTTTTTTTTTTGGTTTTTCGAGACAGGGTTTCTCTGTGTAGCTTTGCGCCTTTCCCGGAACTCACTTGGTAGCCCAGGCTGGCCTCGAACTCACAGAGATCCTCCTGGCTCTGCCTCCCGAGTGCTGGGATTAAAGGCGTGTGCCACCACCGCCCGGCAAGGATTGTGAGTTTTAAGGATAGCCTCAGCCACACAGTGAGACCCTGTCATCAAAAAACAAAAAGCAAAACAACCAAACATCCCACTTTTTTCCTGTTTGGAGAGTTTTCTTTTCAAAGTGTGTGTGTGTGTGTGTGTGTGTGTGTCTGCACACAGTAGCCTTGATACTTTTACCTGTTTTTGAATTTTGTATGAATGAAATAATGTAGTAAGTGCCCTGGTGACTGAAGTCCATGTGTCAACGTGGTTGTTATGATCAGTTGACCTTGTGTGGTGTATTTGATTTGTTGTGTGTATTCTACTGAGTGAATATAAATAGATAATCCATTTTTTCCCCTGTTGCTAAGCATATTTGGCTTGTAGTTTGAGCCATTGTGCATCATGCTGCTGTAATTATTCTCCTGGTTGTCCCTAGTGGAGCATGCCTTTCTTTCTCTGGATCTGCGTAGGATGCAGGCCTGTGAATATACGTATGATTGGCCAAAGCTTCTGGCTGCTTTTCCGACATTGTTGTTTTATTTATACTCACTGCATTTTATGAGAATTCTGATTACATTATTGTGAACACTTGATGTTTTTAAAATTTAAGTGTTGATAGAAATCATATAACAGGATTTTTTTTTTTTTTTTTTTTTTTTGCTTTTGCAATTGAGGCAGATATTCTGAACTTCGAATCCTTAGTGCCAACCGTATGGTTAACTGAAAAGTCACAGCTGTTTCCAAGGGGGTGTGTGTGTGTGTGTGTGTGTGCGCGCGCGCGCGCGCGCGCGCGCGCCTGTGTAGGCACAGGGCGTCCTGAAGACTGCCACCTGCTGGTCTCTTCCTCCCCATTCCTTTTCCCCTCAAAACAAACAAACAGAAAAGGAGATGGGTGGGAGGGAGGGATGGGGAGGGGATGGAAATGTGTCTCCAAGTTCTGTCAGAGTCATGTTTCTTTTTCACATTCCTTTAGTCGATAACAGTTAATGGTGGTATTTCTGCTTTAATTGCCTTTGGCTTCCGATAGATACCCCCTCCCCGCAAGTGATTACTGTTTCTGTGGTTATTGCTCTTTGGTTCAAATGGAGGTTGTATCCTTACTGTGATTGACAGTCATTAGAGTCGGTGATGACTAAAATGATCGAAGAAGTAATAGTGGGAAAGGCTAGCTGGATTCTCTAAAGCTGATTTTATCCACAGGATTCTCTAAAGTTGATTTTATCCAGAGGACCGATCGGTGTTTGGAAATTCTCTGTATGAGTTTCCTTAATAAAGAGGTGTAACAGAGACAGCTGACCCGAGCTAGTGGGAGCTCATGGCCTCCGGACTGACAGCTGGGAAGCCTGCATGGGACCAAACTAGGCCCTCTGAATGTGGGTGACAGTAGTGTGGCTTGATCTGTTTGTGGGTGCTGTGGCAATGGGACCAGGACTTATCCTGGGTACACGGACTGGTTTTTTAGAGCCCTTTCCCTATGGTTCGATGCCTTACCCTGTCTTGATGCAGGGGGGAGGGGCTTAGTCCTGCCCCAACTTGGTATGCCAGCCTGTGTTGACTCCCCAAGGGAGGCCTTACCCTATGAGGAGTGAATGGGGGTGGAATGGGGGGGGGAGGGGGCGAGAGAACAGTGGTTGGTTTGTAAAATGAAAACAAAATTTTTTTAAATTAAAAAAAAAAGAGGTGTAATTGTGACCTGCCATCTGTGATCTAAGAGCAGGTTAGGTGTGTTCTATACATTATTTCTCACTGATGATAATGCTTCAAGGTTAGGTGTATTCTTGTTTCATAGTGAGGAAACAGGCCGGGACAGTTCATGACACATAAAACTGATGTTCTGAGGCTGTAACCAAGCCTCCCATGTCACACTTCCCTCAGCTTGGTTTTCACCTAGAGACCAGTAAGCCTTGCTATTGCATAAACAAAGCTTAGAGCATGTATTTTTACAGAAAACACGAGACAGAACTTACCAGAGCAGTCGCTGGGATTGCGGCTCGGCTCGAGTTGTTTTCCAGTTGAGGAGGGAAGCTGCAAGTATAAATGTTTCTTTATGAGTGACTGGCCCCAGGGCTTCTGAGTCACCCTGCTTCATCCGTACTGTGGCTGAATAACTTAACACTCCAACCGCCTCCTGTTGCTCATGTCCACTCTGTTGCCCTGAGTTAGACTGTGTCCTCATCAGGCTTGTCCAGCTTCCTCTCTCCCCCCACCCCCTCCACCCCACCTCCTACCCCCGCCGTGGGAGGGAGACTGAGGTAGTTGCCATTTCCAGTGCAAGGCAAGTAGGAATGAGTGAAGGCTGTGGGTGCGCTTCATCTCGGTTCATCTCGGTGCAGAGGGAGGAAGGAAGGTTGCTAGCAGGATGTCAAGTCCGGAGCTGGGTCGGAAGCCAGAGCGGGGCTGAGGAAGGCCAGGGAAGGACTTTGCTGGTTCCTACTAGTTACGAAACCAGTATGAATTCTAGTGAGATATCTGCATGTTTTTTAAATATTGGTACAACTTTTATAAATTTTTAGTTGTGTTTCTTGTGACTATCTTCTTATCAAACAATGATAGGGAAATGAATGCTGGTAATAAATAATGCTTTTTTTTGCTGTTGTTTGGGTTTTTTGTTTTTTGTTTTTGTTTCTTTGTTTTTTGAGACAGGGTTTCTCTGTGTAGCCTTGACTGCCCTGGAACTCATTTTGTAGACCAGGCTGGCCACTTTTCTCTGCCTCTGGAGTGCCGGAATTAAAGGCGTGTGCCACCACATCCAACTAATAATGACTTTTGTTTTTTAAACTTTTGATTAAAAAATAGTGATTTTACGTCCTCTGGTGGGTATTAGTAGGCAGAGAATGCTCAAGACTACAAATTGTAATATTCAGTGGTGATAGGCAGGGTCAGCTGATGTTACTCCTTGAACGGCCTCCTCCATCTGGACATTGGGATGCTCTGTATGTTAAATACACATTTAAAAGTCATCTGGATCCAGATAGTGAAGACACTGGGCGGTAACGTATGAATAGGTGGCAGGCTGTGTCTGTCTGTGTCTGCGTGTACCAACTTAGGAGTTCTTTCTCTTCCACTGGCAACTATCTTGTGAGCTGATAGAGGAAAGGCTGTGGGGAGAAGATTGACAGTGCACTACTGTGTCAGTGTATCAGCCTAGAAAGGAGCCCTGGCCACATGTCTTCACATGAAGTAAGCCCTGTTCCCTCCGGAGGCAGTTCTTAGTTTAGATGATGCACTTGAGGATGCTCCATATCCCAGCCTCCCACCATGCAGCCTGGCCCCTCAGGTGCCTCTGCTCAGTCTCCCTTCTCACTTTGGAGGAAAAAGGTTACTTCATGCTTTTTCTAGCACCTTGTCATATGGGTAGTGAGAATTTGGAATGATTCTGTTCATATTCTAGAGTATGCGTTTATTGTGATGTGATCTCATAGGGAGTTAAATTTCAGACAGTGTAAGCCAGCTCCTGCCCTTTAGGCTTTTGACTGACATCACAGTAGGCAAAGAATATGTTGATTTTTCCCCCCATTTAAAAATCTTAAAAAACAAAACAAAACCAAAAAACATTTCATTACTTTTATGCTAGGTGTGGAAGTGCACCGGTTTTAATTCTAGCACATGGGAGGCAGGTGCAGGTAAATCTCTTGAGTTCAAGGCCAATATGAGAGTTCTAGTGAGACACTGTCTTGAAAAACAGAAATAAACAAACAAAAGAAGAAGTAGAGCCTGATGTGGTGGTGCACACCTTTAATACCAGCTCTTGGGAAGCAGAGGCAGGCAGATCTCTGTGAGTTCGAGGCCAGCCTGGTCTACAGAGCGAGATCCAGGACAGCCAGGGCTGCACAGAGAAACCCTGTCTCAAACAACAAAACAACCCCCCAAAACAAACAAGAAGAGGAGCACAGTTGTTTTCTCCCACGTCTCCTTCCAGTCACGGACACACCCCAAAGAGGCCGGCACGCTCCCCTTTCCTGGCTTCCTGCACAAGAGCACGGCTTGGCCCTTTCGTGGCATGTGCTGTTTTGTTCAGCATATTGTGAGACTCTGTTGGTCATGTAGTAATTCACTGACTCTAAAGAGCGTCTCTGCTGAACGGAAGAATGCCTTTCTCCGGTGTGCGTCAGAGTGACGGGCTTCATTCTGCTCACTTGGAGTCGACACTGGCCAAAGAGTTGCCAGTGGTTTCTGTACCAGCTATGGCCCTCCCAACAGTGCAAGGTTCTCAGGTGGTTCCCTATCCTGGCCCAGACTTGGAGTCTTAACCTGTAGTCATTCTGGTGGGACCGTGATATCATTGTGACTTCAGTTTGTACTCCCCCATAGACTCTCCTGTTGAGCACCTTTCCAAGTGTCGATTGCTGTTTAGACGTTCTCATTGTCATGGAGTACAATGGAGGAACATCCCAGCTAGTGCCAAATTAAGAATAAACAGACCCAATGCGGAGACTTGAGAGTTTAATTAATCAGAGGTAGATAGACTCTTACTATGTAGCTCAGGTTGGCTCAAACAGTCTTCTTGCCTCTGCTTTCTATGTACTAGAGTCACAGGCCTTGCTCCCTCCCCCATGCCTGGCCTGAAACTTTAGGTTTATCATATACATTTGATATACCTTGGTAGCCAAGACACTCCCTTTTCACGCTTTCCATTCTCCATTCTTCAAAGACATGTGGAGTTGCTGGTCTGTTGAATCCCAGTGAAGTGAAACATTTGTTTGTGAATTCATGTCCACGTCACCTTTGTGTGGTCTCCTTCCTTTTCCTATTCTTTTAAAAGTTATTTTTACATGCACATACATTTGTGTACATGTGTGTGTACAGGTATGCGTGGGTACGTGGATCTCTCT
The DNA here is from genome assembly GCF_007827085.1 of Peromyscus californicus insignis. Taxonomy (NCBI): domain Eukaryota; kingdom Metazoa; phylum Chordata; class Mammalia; order Rodentia; family Cricetidae; genus Peromyscus; species Peromyscus californicus. The sequence goes on from NW_026294562.1 coordinate 103,754,169, forward strand.
CTATATATATGGAGGGCAGAAGAGTGTCAGATACCTCGGAGCTGGGGTTACAGGCATATGTAGGGCACACTACTTGTTACGTGAGTGCTGGGCTCTGAATTCCAGTCTACGTGATTGTACAGCCAACACTCTTAACTACTGAGCTGTTTCTTCCTCCCCTGCTTCCAGTGCTTTCATAAGGGAAAAGCATTTAACTTTTTCTCAAGAACTTGGGGTTGTCATGAGGAATGTTAGTTATTATACCAAGCCGCTCTTTCAATGGCTGCAGCATAAAGCCCCATCCATAGCTCTTACCATGAATGGTCTCCAGTGCAGCCTATGTTCTGGAGAACAGTTAGTTATCTAGGGCCGGAGATGAGGCAGGCTGTGAGTTCTTGACTCTGAGTCTAGTCCGAGAACTGTAAACTGGTCATGGTGGTGCTTGCCTACAAGCCTAGAACTTGGGAGGTTCAGAAGTTCCGAGTATCCTTGGCTACATAGTGAGTTTAAGGCTAGCCTAGGATACATAAGGCGTGTTTTTGGTTGGTTGGTTGGTTGGTTGGTTGGTAAGAAAGTTTTCTATTGCTTCCCTGCCTTTGGAGTCAGCTGTAAACTTGACTGCCAGCTCCAGCTGTAACCACCATGTGACAAGCAGGTTACTTAATGTCTCCTCAGCATCAGCTTCTCCTCTGAAGAAACGATCATGTTACCTGCTTTCCACAGGGCTCTGGAGTTGTAAGTTTAAGTCAAAATGTGTACACACATTGCTGTGGGCACTTAGGATGCCAGGAGACATTCAATACTCTGGGAGGAATCTCGGCCTTTGAGGAGGGCATGACAGACAAGGGAAGTCTGGTGATGTGTGGTGGACCTCCAGGTTCCTGGGGACATTAGGGCCCCACCGCTCACGGTGCTCTTCCTTTCTAGGGATAGTCACGCCAGAAGTGAAAGTGAGCAGCGTCGTTTTTATTCCCCGTTTAGAAAACATGACGCACATTAGACAAGAAAATAAGCCACCGTTTCCAAAGGAATCTTCACTTGTGCCTTCCACTGTAGTTTTTATCTTGTTACCTTTCTAACCTTGAAATGATTAGGACTTCTTTTGTACAATACCTGGAATATAATGTCTTTTTTTTTGTTTGTTTGTTTATTTGGCAAATCTTTGAATCCTTGCCTCCAGGATACTAGAGGGAAAACAGTAGCAGAAATGCCCCAGCCTTACAGAGGGTCTGGTGTGGAGCCTGACAGTTAGGAGGCAGACATCAGAGGCTCCCCTGAGGGAGGAAAGCTTGAACTGCAGTCTAGTGGTCAGAGAAATGTTAGTCAGGAGAACGGCTGTGGGGGGAGTCCGGGAAGGGCTCTGCCCAGAGGCCTCAGCGTCCTCATTTCAAAGCTTGAGTCGGACTGACAGGTTCCATTTTTGAATATGTAAACTGGGAGGTGCCACTTTACTACCTCCTCCTTTGTGCTGTGGTTTGTGTAGATTAAAGCAGGTGCGGTGCTCGGCAAGTGGATGACAGCCGATAGCTGCTGTCGGGGGGGGGGGGGGGGGGGGGGGGGGGGGGGGGGGGGTGAAGGACATGTGGACTGAGGGGGGCAGAGGGGAGCATAGTCTCAAGCTCCAGAACTAGTGAGTTGGCAGAGAACTCTCCTGCAGAGCTCTCAAGCTCTAGATGAGCTGAGGCGACTGGCAGGACCAGCTCCTCCCGGCTTGTCTGCAGTGGTTACTCTAGTCTTGTACGAGGACCAGCTCCTCCCGGCTTGTCTGCAGTGGTTACTTGAGTCTTGTACTAGTGTAACCTTGGCTGTCACGTCAGTCACTTAGCTGTCTCTTGTTTGCACATCATCATTCTGTTGGCAGGGGTGGCTGGCTTGAGGTATTGGAACACAAATTCTGAGTAATCACTGACTAACCACTGAGCTCTGCAGAGAGGTAATACTAGATATGTGGGTTACAATTAGCATCAGTCAGCCCAGACCACAGGCTGTGGAATGGCAGCGAGAGTCATTTAACTTCCTGTCAGTGAAGAGAGCAGAAGGTGGTGCAGTAGAAAGTGCATCATTAGGCTACACTGCTAAATCCCACAATCCACTCTGTCTCAGAATCATCAGTTATAAAAACCGAAACACTATCACTTGGCACGACATCATGAAGCTTAAGCAGGGTGGTAGCGAACGCTTCCCAGTGAGAGGAGAAGAGAAGCCAGGCGATGGTGGAGGAGCTTGGGCACCTCACCCAGCGCACAGGCCTGGAAGCCTTCCCTTTGCTTCTCCCCCTTTGCTTCTCTCCAGCTGCGGCCTGCCACTCCTGGGCAGCTGCTCTTGGTTTCCTGCTCACACTTGCTGCCTCCCGCATGTGAGCCCTGGTGTATCGTGTTCCCTTTGCTGGAATTCCCGATTTTAGTCTGCTGAAATTCTGTTTGTGCTTTCGAAGCCAAGCTCTCACAGGCTCGGATGTCTTCCTGTTTCTTAGAGTTGGTGGTTTCTTCCATGCTGCTGTGTAACCTTTAGCATAATTCTGTCACCGAACTTCCCATGGTTCACAGATGTTACCCTGTGACTGATGTCCCAGTTTATGTGGTACTGGGAATTGAACCCAGTGACTGCACTTGCCAGGCAATCACTCCACCTTTGGGCTGCACCTCCAGTGATACAGTTGTTTTAAGAGGAGATTGAATTGGAGGGCCTGGAGGGCATTGTTTATATGCTGCCCCTCTTTTCATTGTTTGTGAATTTCATGCATACATGTATGCAATGTGGTTTGATCACCCCACCCCTTTACCTCTCCTCCAGTTCCTTCCCTGTCCTTGAAGAAAACTGATTCTCCCTCCTCCAGCTGCCTAAGTCCTCAGCCAGGGGTGGAACTTAGTGAGTGCTCTTCCCCATCCATGCTGGGATTTTGGCTAGCTTAATCTCAGGAAGTTTTGTGCACGCAGTCACAGTGCTGTGAGTTCACGTGCACCACCGTCCTGATGTGCTTGGCAAATACTGTTTGACTGCAGATGTCCACTCCCTTTGGCTCTTACAGTCACTCCACCCCTTCTTCCTTGATAATTCCTGAGCCTTGGAGGTGGGGGATGCTGTGTGGTTGGCTCAGCTGGGCACTCCATGAGCTCGTATTCTCTGTATGTTGACCAGTTGTGTGTCTGTATCAGTCTGTGTGTTGGCTTCTAATAATCATGCATTGTGTTACTAAATGAGTGAAAGTATCGATGAAACCGTGTTGGTGAGAGTGAGAGTGACTCTGAGTCAGCAGATAAATCCAGAGGGTCCTTGTCACCGTACTTGTTAATTGCACGGTTGTATCTGTTTATAATACCTTTTGTCTTTTAAAACAAGTGTTTGTTTTGTCTATGCCAGGGAGCAGGGGTCTGAGCATGCCAGGTGCATGTCAAAGGGCAGCCCGCAGGAGTTGGGTCTTTTCTCTGTCATGTGGGTTCTGGGGCCCCGAACTCAGGTTGTGAGGCTTGGCGGCAAATGCTCTTACCCACTCAGCCATCCTGCCAGCTTCTGGTCTTCATCTTTTATTTTAGTTTTTTAAGTATATTGGTGTTTTGCCTGCATGTATGTCTGCATAGCGTTTGTGTGCCTGGTGTTTGCAGAAGCTGGAAGGAAGCATCAGGTCCCCTGGAACTGGAATTATAGGCAGTTGTGTGTTGCCTTGTAGGTGCTGGTAATCAAACATGGGTCCTCTGGAAGAGCAGCCAGTGCTCTTAACCACTGAGTCATTTTACTGGCCCTTCTTTTGGTTTTTAAAAACAAAATGATATACCATCTAATCAAAATTCTTGTAAAGAAGTTAGAGTCTCCTTAAAGTATGTTTTAATTTCCACCCACAGAATCCGACGTGGAGGAGTCTTGACTTTGGAATAATGCCGGACCGTCTGGATACATCCGTGTCTTGCTTTGTGGTGAAGATTTGGGGTGGAAAGGAAGATGCCTATCAGCTGTTGATAGAGTGGAAAGTCTACTTGGATGGGCTGAAGTACTTGGGTCAACAGGTAATTTTCAGAGTGAGATTTCTAAGGTTGTCCTCTACAAATTATCTAACTTTTCTAGTGATTCTCTTCTCTGTACATTTTCAGTTGTAAATGATGCTAATAGAAAAGAAAAAAGTAAAAAATTAAATTAGTGCAAGGAAAAAAAGTAACTTGCCCGGCATAGTGACGCGTGCCTATAATCCCAGCACTCAGGAGGTACAGGCAGGAGGATTGCCAGCACTCAGGAGGTACAGGCAGGAGGACTGCGGCAAGTTGGAGTTAGGCCTGGTCTACACAGGGAGTTCTGGCCTAGCCAGAGCCTTGTGACAGAACCAGGACAAGAACAAACAAGGCTTGTGATACTATGTCTACTTAAGTTGCTTACATTGTTACATTTGAGTTAGTGAGGTGTGGTGGCTCCCACCGTGATCCTAGCCCAGGGAGGCTGAGCTAGGGTTGCAGCAAGTTTGAGGCCAGCCCCGGGTGAGTTTCAGGCCATCCTGGGCTATAGAGTGAGACCGTCTCAGGTAAAGGACCTTGAGATGTGGAAACTCAGGCAGAAGCACCCTAAGTGTGCATGGGAGTATGTGTGTGTGTTCGTGTGTCTGAGAAGGATGTGTTTTTCCTCACTCATTCTGCCTTGGCCTTGTTAGGTGAACAGGAAGAACACCCCATTAAACACCTCCTTTCCACCCAGTAGACTTGGGCCATTCCACAAGTAGGAAGAGCCACTGCTGCACTGAGTAGAGGTGACAGATGTGCCCTTTGTGCTGGTCCCGTCCCTTGCCTTTGTTACCCTGTGAACTCTCCTGGTTATCTGTCTGTCTGTCTATCTATCTATCTATCTATGAATCTATCTTCCTTCTTTCCTTTCTATTTATTTTGTGTTTTTCAAGACAAAGTTTCTCTGTGTAGTCCTGACTGTCCTGGAACTCACTCTGTAGACCAGGCTGGCCTCTAACTCAGAGATCCATCTGCTTCTGCCTCCTGAGTGCTGCGAATAAAGGTGTGTGCCACCACTGCCCGGCTTCCATCATCCTTTCTAATAGCTCCAGAATGCAGCCAGAAGTTTATCAGAATTGCATATGATACAAAATCTATTTACTGTCTCATATAAAGGTCATTATAATTAATGTTTATAGCAACTTTGTGAAGGTTGATATTTTTGCCTTTATTTTCCCACCAGGAAGTGGGAGATTGAGAGAGTTTAAGAAAATACTTAAGACCATTAGTAGGGTGAAGCTAAGATGTGGACTCAGATCTGTCCACCTTAGAAACTCCTCGTGCTGTGCCACAGTGGCATGTCTGAGTGACCTTGTCAACCCTCTGCTCCTCATCGGAGTGAAAACCAGTTCTCTCTTGTGGTACCCCTGTTACTAAAGTTACCCTAAAATGTTAGCTGTAGGTTGTTTATAAAAATCCTTAATGCTTTGGTAATATTTGTTCAGTGTGTACATTCTGATGCTTCTTTTGAAAGGAACAATTTAAGTCTGTTCTTTTCTCGGCATTGAAAAATCCCCATATTCAGTGTGCTTACTATACTTTAATTTTTATTTGATCATTTATTTATTGTTTATTTTGTTTTTTGGGTCTTTCACAAGCTGGAACTGCTCTACCACTGAGCTGCAGGCCTAGCCCTACAATGGATCTCTCAACCTTTCTAACTAAAACTTCATTCTTTGATTACACACATGTGCCTCACCCTGTCCCTGTAGCATGAATCTTAAATAGTCTTATTAATAAAATCAAACCTGGAGCCAGATATTGTGGTGAATGCTGGAAGATCAGAGAAGCAGAACAAGCCACAGCTACCTCACCTTGCCAGTTCCTCAGCTGATCCTGTTTCCTCAGACTGGAAACCTCTGAGTCCTCATCCAGAATGAGTCTCAGCTGAATGCTGCTCCAAAGCCTGAAAGCTTAACCAGCTAAAAGCTTGGAAGCCTCTCAGTCTTCATCCAGAATGAATCTCAGCTGAGCTGTTGCTCAAAAGCCTAAAAGCTTAACCAGTCAAAAGCTTCGAGTTTCTGGTCTTCACGCCTTATATACCTTTCTGCTTTCTGCCATCACTCCCTGGGATTAAAGGCTCACTTTCTGGGATTAAAGGCGTGAGTCACCATGCTTGGCTGTATCCTTGAACACACAGAGATCCAGGTAGATCTCTGCTTCTGGAATGCTAGGATTAAAGGCGTGTGCTACCACTGCCTATCCTCTATGTTTAATATTGTGGCTGTTCTATACTCTGACCCCAGATAAGTTTATTAGCGTGCACAATATTTCGGGGAACACAATACCACCACAGGTCCCAGCCTCCAAAGATCACCGTTCTCTCTGCTTCCATGGGTCCAAGTCTTTTAGGTTCCACACGCGTGCGAGGTTATGTTCTTGCCAGATTTTTATTTCTGCAGTGACCAGACAATGCTTTTAATACCACTCTTCCTTAACCAACGTCTACTCTCCTAAAATGGTTTCATCTCTCTGAACCTTCTCATTTTTGTTCACCTTTTACTGCTGGTCTTTTAGAAGTCTGCTTTGGAGTAACTTGGAGTTAGTGCATACTTTAGCACCCAGCTACACCTCAGCCCTTAGAGCTGCCTGATTAGAACTTGCCGCATAGTGACAAGTTCAGTTTAGAGTCTTCCTCTTCTCGCTCAGGTTGGCCAGAGGCACATGGTGGATACTTGGTTGTCTGTCTTTTGTAAGTGTTTGTGTTTTGTGGAAGTGGTACTTCTTAACGCTGTTGTGACGTGGTTCCGGGCCTGCAGGGGAGACTTTGGCAGTGGTGGCTTCCTTATGCTTCCTAATTCACACACACCTTCACTGGCGGTCTTAAAATACTGTACTGTGCTCATGACTGACTTGAGCTTATGTCAGTCAGCATTCAGGACTCTTCTTGGAAAGTTGACTGTACTAGGAAGCACACTGGGATGGCAGAGCACAGGTGTAGTGTTTTTTAAGCCAACAGAAAGTTGGCATCAGTATAGGGAGCCCAGCCTTGTCTCTGAAATAGAGGTAACAGCATACACGAGACATCAGTTATTATGAAAATCACTGTTTTAGAGAAAGAAACCAAGGTGAATTAGGATGAATAAAAATTAGTTAGGTTGCTTGAGTGGTCCTGTGTTTTCTACCAGTTCTTGTTCTTAGTGTTAAGGACCCAGGGAGGTGGAACACGCCTTCTTAAATATGCCATTTTAAATAGAATTTAGAAAGTGTGTGGGGGAAGAATTCAGACTAGCCCCCATAGAGTCAGGGAGGGACTGCTCCTGAAGGGTTGGGTTTTAAGTCAGGCTTATTGAGGTATAATGTACACACAATCAGTTTACCCTTTTGAAGTGTGTATGGAGTTGGAGTGTAGCTCAGTGGCAGAGCATTTATTTGCCCAGCGTGTTTGAGGCCCGGGCTCCATTCTCAGGATCGCACTGAAACACAGCACAAAAGAGTAGAGTTCAGTGACTCTCAGACATGTATGTGGAGTTGAGTAATTACCACGTGATGATTCAAGCTGCTGTGAGTGATCAACTACAGGCCTTTGTGCTGTCATATGCTGTCGTTTCTTCAGGGTGGATACCCAGAAATCAATTGTCGGCTCTTAGGGTAAGTGCATGTGGAATCTGTAAGGGACTGCAGGTGGTTTTCAAAAGTCAGTGTAAAGGTCTCCATTCCCAGCTGCAGCTTCACACCTTTATAGATGCGTGCTGTTCTTTTTCTTGTTAGTCTTTTGAACTTCAGCCATTTTAATGGTGTAAAGTGGCATTTCATCAGGTGGTGGTAACACACGCCTGTAGTCCCAGCACTCAGGAGGCCAGCCTGGTCTACAGAGTGAGTTCCAGGACAGCCTGGTCTACAGAGTGAGTTCCAGGACAGCCAGGTCTACAGAGTGAGTTCCAGGACAGCCAGGGCTACACACAGAGAAACTGTCTAACCCCTCCTCTCCCAAAAGTAGTATTTTAATTCAGATTTCTAATGAATCAACCAGTCTCTCTCTCTCTCTCTCTCTCCCCCTCTCTCTCTCTCTCTCGTGTGTGTGTGTGTGTGTGTGTGTGTGTGTGTGTGTGTGTGTGTGTGTGTGTTTACATCCTCTGTTCATTCTTTACTGGGTGTTTAGATTTTTAATTACTGACTTGTAAGCGTTCTCTATATAAGGGCTAGTGAGAGAGCTGAGCAGGGAAAGCACTTGTCCCACGAATGTGTAGACCAGGGTTTTGGATTTCAAGAATGCACTAAAAACCCAGGTGTCCTGCTTGTAATCCCAGTATGTGGGAGACCCAGATGGGCATCTCTTGAGCAAGCTGCTAGCCCAACTAGCAAAAAAGATTGGATTCAGTGAGAAGCCGTACCTCACTGTGTAAGGTGGAGAGTGCTAGAAGAAGATGCTGACATCAGATCTGGGCTTCCAGGTGCAGGCACACACGTGCATTTCTATGCATAAAAAAAGAATAGATATACTAGTTCTGTAGATTATAGATTATTGGTTCTTTATAAAATAAGTGGTTTTCAGACACTTTCTCCTGTCTTTTCATTTTTCTTGCTTTTTTTTTTTTTTAAAGATTTATTCATTTTTATTTTGTCTATGGGTGTTTTGCCTGTATGTGTATCTGTGCACCTCAAGCATGCAGTACCTGCAGAGGACAGAAGGGGGAGTTGGGTTCCCCAGGACTAGAGTTAAGATGGTAGGGAGCTGCTATGTAGGTGCTGGGAATTGAACTTGGTTCTTTACAACAGCAGCTAGTGCTCTTTCACTGAACAATCTCTCTAGTCTTTTTTCTTTTTGTTTTTCTGAGACAAGGACTCACTATTTAGTGTTCTGGAGCTCTCTGGGTAGACCAGGCTGACCTCGAACTCACGGAGTCCTTCTGCTTCTGCCTCCCAAGTGCTGGGCTAAAGGCAAGCACCACCATGCTGGCTCCCTTTTCATTTTTTAAAAAATAGTTTCATTTAAAGAACACATTTTAAAAATACTGATGAAGTCTGCTATATCAATTTTTAAAATTTCATGCCTTTTATACACCATCTAAGATATCTTGCTTAACCTAAGGCCACTAAAATTTTTTCCTGTTTGTTTTTTAAATTTCTTGTTGAAGTTGGTTTTATATTTGCCCATTTTTTGTTATTATTTTAAAATATTCTATTTTTAAATTTTGTGTATATTGGTATGTTTGCCTATGTGTATGTGAGTACAGATTCCCACAGAGGCTAGAAGAGTATATGGAATCCTCTTTGCCTGACATGGGTCCTGGGAACTGAACTCAGGGCCTCTATAGGAGCACTGTGTACTCTTAACTCCTTAGCCATCTCCAGCCTTGGTGGTGTTATTTTTGTTTATTGAGACAGGGTCTCATGTAGACCAAGGTGGCCTTGATTGACTAGAACCCCTGATCCTCCGGCTTCCAGTTCCCAAGAGCTGAGATTACAGGTGCACGCCACCATGCCTGGCTTGCATGTATTCATTTTGAATTAACATTTATAATACAAGCTTCATTGTTCTGCAGATGAATGAATAATGGTTCTATACTCTGTCGTAAGGCTGTTATTTCTCCATTGAATCTTTGTGATTATTGTGTTTTGTTTTGTTTTTTTCTATAATTAGATTTTAACTTTAAAGAGTCACCCAAAGTGGTGGGTCTCATTACAGCTTTTTCATACACATACATGTGCCTTTTTGCTTTGTTTTATTCATCCCTCTTCTATCGCCCACCCCCCCCCCCCCCAACTCCTCTTGCTGGTACCCTTTCTCACGAGCATCCCTCCTCCCTTGCACTCCTCTTGCTGGTACCCTTTCTCACGAGCATCCCTCCTCCCCTGCACTCCTCTTGCTGGTACCCTTTCTCACGAGCATCCCTCCTCCCTTGCACTCCTCTTGCTGGTACCCTTTCTCACGAGCATCCCTCCTCCCCTGCACTCCTCTTGCTGGTACCCTTTCTCACGAGCATCCCTCCTCCCCTGCACTCCTCTTGCTGGTACCCTTTCTCATGAGCATCCCTCCTCCCCTGCACTCCTCTTGCTGGTACCCTTTCTCACGAGCATCCCTTCTGTCCTGCACTCCTCTTGCTGGTACCCTTTCCCACAAGCATCCCTCCCTTCTGACTCATGTCACATGCATCCTGTTATTCTTTCTTTGGCATCATTGTTGAAGAGCAGTTGTTGGACATCATTTGTGTGGGTCTTGTTCCTGGATTGTCTGGTGCATTGGAGAGTGTATCTGGCCTAATGCTGAAGCCAAACTCTCTTGACAACAGTAGTTTTATAATGTGCCTTGAATTTAGGTACCACAAGTCCCCTGGCTTTGTTCTTTCGTTCATATTTTTTTGGTTCTAGATAAGTATCAGAACATTAGCTTTATAAAACTGAGAACAGAGCTGGGTGTGGTAGCTCATGCCTTTGTTCCCAGCACTCAGGAGGCAGAGGCAGGCAGATCTCTGTGAGTTTGAGGACAGCCAGTTCTACAGAGTGAGTTCCAGGACAGCCAGGGCTACACAGAGAAACCCTGTATTGAAAAACAAAAAACAAATGAAAACAGACCAATATTATTTTGGCTATTGTAGGTTTTTTTTTTCTATAAAATTTGTCTGGTATTTTGATAGGTATTAAATCAAGGCAGATTTGGAGAGTATTGAGTCTTTCATTCTGTAGGCATGATATATCTGTTCATTTATGAAAAGCTTTCTTGATTTCATTCACTAGTATTTTCACAGGTCTCGAATATTAGATTTATACCTATATATTCCTATCTTCTTCTTTTTTTTTTTTTTTTTTTTGGTTTTTCGAGACAGGGTTTCTCTGTGTAGCTTTGCGCCTTTCCTGGAACTCACTTTGTAGATCAGGCTGGCCTCGAACTCACAGAGATCTGCCTGCCTCTGCCTCCCAAGTGCTGGGATTAAAGGTGTGTGCCACCACCTCCCGGCTTATATTCCTATCTTCTAATGCAAATTGAAATCAATACTGTTTTAGAGGTTGGGGAGATGGCTCAGTTGTTTAAGCGCTTGCTACACAAGCATGGGTACTTAATTAGAATTCCCAGGACCTAAGAAAAAAGCTCTGCCGTGGTGCCGGTCTGTAACCCAGTGCTAGGATGCTAAGCCAGGGATCCCTGGACTTCACTGCTCAGCAGTCTGTCTGAACGGTGAGCTCAGGTTCATAAGAGACCCAACCTCAAAACATAAGGTGGAGAGTGACTGAGGAAGACACCTGATGCTGACCTCTGGCCTGTACACATATGCGTGCTCATTTGCACACACATTGCTCACACACTTAAACTTGTATGCATGGATGCACCACACATACAAACAAATTGCCATTGTTTTAAAAATCTTCTTATTTACAGTTCTTGTTGCTGAGTGAGGAAAGACATGCTTCTTTATTAAACTTTTAAAAAAAATATTTATTATGTATATGGTGTTCTGTCTGTATGCCAGAAGAGAGCACTAGATTAAATTATAGATGGTTGTGAGGCACCATATGGTTGCTGGGAATTGAACTCATGACCTCTGGAAGGGCAGCCAGTGCTCTTAACCTCTGAGCCATCATCTCTCCAGCCCTTAAACTTCTATTGTATGACCTTAATAAATGTACTTACAGCTCCAGTGCCTTTGAGATTCGTTCTGTAGATAGTGTGAGTGTTCAGTTATCTTTGAACACAGTTGAATTTCTTCCTTTCCAAGGAGTATACTTCAGTTGTTGTTTTTGTGACAGGGTCTCATGTAGTCCAGGCTAGCCTTGAACTTGGTATGTAACTGAGAATGACCTTGAGTTCTTGATTTGAACTCCTGATGGGAGTATCGTCATGTACCACTGCGCCCAGAGTCTTAGTAACTTTCCCCAGCGCCATGACAAAATACCCATCAGGAAGCATTCCCATCTCCTCCAGGGCAAAGCCTTCCCCACAGACTGAGATCAACCTGGTAGACTCAGTCCAGGCAGGTCCAGTCCCTCCTCCCAGGACGAGCCAAGCAATCCTGCATAGGCCCCAGGTTTCAAACAGCCAACTCATGCAATGAGCACAGGACCCGGTCCCACTGCCTGGATGCCTCCCAAACAGATCAAGCCAATCAACTGTCTCACCCATTCAGAGGGCCTGATCCAGTGGGGACCCCTCAGCCATTGGTTCATAGTTCATGTGTTTCCATTCATTTGGCTATTTGTCCCTGTGCTTTATCCAACCTTAGTCTCAACAATTCTCGCTCATATAAACCCTCCTCATTCTCGTTGATTGGACTCCCAGAGATCCACCCAGGGCCTAGTCATGGATCTCTGCATCCAGATCCCTCAGTAGTTGGATGAGGTTTCTAGCTCGACAATTAGGGTGTTTGGCCATCCCATCACCAGAATAGGTCAGTTCGGGCTGTCTCTCGACCATTGCCAGCAGTCTGTTGTGGGGGTATCTTTGTGGATTTCTGTGGGCCTCTCTTGCACTTTGCTTCTTCCTATTCTCATGTGGTCTTCATTTACCATGGTCTCCTATTCCTTGTTCTCCCTCTCTGTTGTTGATCCAGCTGGGATCTCCCGCTCCCCCAAGCTCTCTTCCCCTCATGTCCAGGCTGTTCATGTAGATCTCATTCCATTTCTCTGTCATTGGGCGATTCCCGTGTCTTTCTTGGGGTCCTGTTTTCCAGGTAGCCTCCCTGGTGATGTGAGTAGCAGACAAGTCATCCTTGTTTCATGTCTAGTATCCTGCTATGAGTGAGTACATACCATGTTTGTCTTTCTGAGTCTGGGTTACCTCACTCAGGATGATTTTTTCTAGATCCATCCATTTGTCTGCAAACCTCATGATGTCATTGTTTTTCTCTGCTGAGTAGTATTCCATTGTGTATATGTACCACATTTTGTTTATCCATTCTTCAGTTGAAGGGCATCTGGGTTGTTTCCATGTTCTGGCTATTACAAACAATGCTGATATGAACATAGCTGAACAAGTGCTCTTATGGTGTGGTTGAGCATTCCTTGGGTATATGCCCAAGAGTGGTATAGCTGGATCTTGGGGGAGATGGATTCCCAATTTTCTAAGAAAGCGCCATATTGATTTCCAAAGTGGTTGTACAAGCTTGCATTCCCACCAGCAGTGGAGGAGAGTTCCCCTAGCTCCACATCCTCTCCAGCATAAGGTGTCTTCAGTGTGTAACACCCATCTTAAATGTACTTCTTTACAACTTTTTTGGGGTCTTATATCATTGTTATTACCTGCAGGGCATTGTTCAATACAATTACGGGGAGGGACAAATCCACGTCTTTTTTCTGCCTTATCTTGGGGAAAACATTCAGCCTTTGACTATTAAATACAGTCTTTTAAGACTTATAGACTATTAAATATAGACTATTAAATAAAGGTTTTTCAGCCTTTCACTATTAAATATAATATCAGGTTAAAGAAATTTCTTTTTGTTCTTAATATGCTGAGCAGTTCTAACCTAAAGGGATGTTGAGTTTTATTACTTCGGGTTCAATTCTGATATAAACCCTGTTTAGTTACAGTGCATTATCCTTTAATGTATATTTAAAGTTTTACATCACACACGTTGGATTTTTATATGCCAACAGATTTGATTTGATAATATTTTGTGGAAGGAAAAAAACCTTCCTGAGGGTTACTTGACCTTTTCACAACGTATTTGTTTGCTGGTGCGGCACAGGTAGGGCTGCTCTCATATGGCCTAGAGTGTGCCTGCTTCATTTTTTACTGTTTTACAAATATTTGACAGGACTTTTCAATAGAGCCAGCTGAGTGCTGAGATTTGTTTGTGAGAAAGTTTTGAAGTGACACTTACTGTCTCAGACATGGGACTTCTTCAGTGAGGGTTGAGGGTTTTTCTTTGAAAGAAGTTGCCTGTTTCATCTGAGGCTTTATGCTTATTGGCATAAAGTTGTCCGCAGTCGTTACTGACTCCTCGAATGTGGCTGGGTCTGCAGGAGCCCCTGTGCTCTTTGACTTGGCATTGTCCAGCTCTCTCTCCTGACCTAGCGGTTTAGCCGTTTGTTGACTTTAGAATAGCGTTTGATTTCATTGGTTATTGCTTTCGGTCTCATCAACCTGACTTCCTCTTTAATCGGGGTTACTCTTTTGCTTGCTGTGGATTTTCCTGGTTATTCTTTCTCTGGCTTCTTACAGGGGAGACTGAATTCCTGATTTGAGAATTCACTTCTGTCCTCCTAAGCATTTAGTAATTTTTTTTCTAAGCTTCACTTTATGCATAGTCTAGAATTTTCCCCTTGTGTCTTTATTCAATTCCAAATATTTTCAAATGTACCTTTTATTTCTCCTTTGCTCATAAAGGCATGCTATTAATTTTTAAGTATTTACTTCCAGATATCTTTTCTAGTGGTTGATATCTACTATAATTCTGTTGAGTTTATGGAAAACCATCTGTATGATTTCAATACTTTCAACTTTAAGGTTTATTTTATAACCCTAGATAGTCAGTGCACAGTGGTAAATGTTTCATGAATATGTCATGTGAATTCTGCAGTCAGTAAATGAAATACTTCATTCAAACTTAGGTGATGCTGGTCCCAAGCAAATTTGAAGACTGTTAGAATTAACAAGAGAAGAGAACTTGAGAGTTGGCCTGAAGTTGATTTCCTTAGTTTTAGTTGCAGAAACCAGAGACCCCAGTGGAGAGGTGGTGCACCGTGTCCAGAGACCCCATGTACAGAGACCCCGTGTCCAGAGACCCCATGTCCAGAGACCCCGTGTCCAGAGACCCCGTGTCCAGAGACACGTACTCATGCCAGCTGCAGTGACAAGCCCCAAATCCTGAAGAGCTTGTCAGGAAGTCATCCCGCCAGAACATGAACTAAGCTTGGTCTTGCTGGATTTTGCTGACAGAAGAGGTGGGGGAGTTTGGACACGTTCAGGGTGGGGTTGAAAACTTTGCAGCACCCTGATGTGATGGCGGAAGTTCTCGTGCTCACTCAGTGATGGCAGTGGCAGTTATATCCTCTTCCCCTTCAGTATTTACATGCACATTGTGCTCAGTGTCTTCAGATCATAAGGGGACAAGCATTGCTGTCTTCCTCAGTATTCAGGTGAGAAAGCACAAGCAGAGGGACAGCGAGTGACTTATTAAAGGTCACACAGCAATTAGCTTTAGGCTTTTCCTTGCTCCATGGCTCACACTGTGTTTATTAGACATCTCTGGAGCTAAAAAGCTGTCTTATAATGTGTGCTGTTTTTATAAAAGTATTGAAGTACAGCTTTGTGGTTAGATAATACAGTTCCAGGCCATAGTTTCTATGTTATCATCCCTGCACAACTGAGTCAATTAAAGAGTAAGACTCAGGCATATTACACTTCTCACCATGATCTAACAGTTCCCTAATGTGGCACTGTATAATAGCCTGTCTTATTTAGCATATTTTTATTAGTCACGAGCAAAGAGATCATTCTGAGATTTATATCCCTTGATTTCTAATACATCACTAAATGCTCTATTTTATTTTGTCTCACTTCCCCAGTTTCCTGTGCAGTTATGTCCTGTCTTTCTGACACTCTAAAGGGCAGAGCAGGGGCGCTTTCCCCCACCTCACTGAGGTAGGGATCAAGTGTGCCGCTGAAGATGATTGGCTGCTGTGTTTTGGATGAGTGCTGGGCACCCCGCTGCAAAGACAAACATGATGGTCCCCCTAGGAGAGGCCCTTCATGGTGCAGCTGACCTGGGCCACTGGATTTTTAGCCCATGTCTAAGTTTTCAGTGAACTAATTCAGTGGCTGTCTTCATAAATCATATACTTTGGAAAATTGACCATGCAGATGTAGTTCTCTCCATACTTTTCTCCACCCCTTTCTTTAGTGGTACTTATACTTTTCTTTCAATTTAAAAAGTAATTCTTGGGCCAGCAAGATAACTTCCCAGGTAAAAATTCTTGCCACACAGGCCTTGAAACACCAGTTGAACCCTGAAACCCATCACGAGAGGAAAAGAACCAACTCCTCAAAAGTTGTCTTCAGACCTCCATCCATGCAGTGGTATTCATGTGTGCAGGCACACCAACACATACACATATACATGCACTTTAATAATACACACACACACACACACACACACACACACACACACACATTTGGTTTTCTGAGACAGGGTTTCTCTGTGTGGTCTTGGCTGTCTTGGAACTCACTATGTGGACCAGGCTGGCCTTGAACTCAAGAGATTTGCCTGCCTCTGCCTCCTGAGTGCTGGGATTAAAGGTGTGTGCCACCATTGCCCGGCATAAATTAATATTTTTAAGAAAGTAATACATGTTCTTTATAGGCAGTTTGGAAATTTTTGAAAAGCACGGAGAAGAACAAAAACTCACACGTTTTCTGCCCCACTACAGTTGCTAACACTTTGAGGAGCATAAGTTTAGTCTTCTTTCTCACAGCACATTTATTCCTAAAGTTTCAGACCCACCTAATCTTGAAACTGGTTTTGAACTACTTTGCCTTTGAAGGTGAAAACTTCTTGCTTGGTTTATGGTGGCCATTAGCAGCTCCGTCCTTGCTGTTACTGTGTTTGGTTCAGTAAGGACCGGGTAAACAGGAGGTGTGTGGTTCATAGGAGGGAGACAGAGGTCAGTGCT
The DNA here is from genome assembly GCF_007827085.1 of Peromyscus californicus insignis. Lineage (NCBI taxonomy): Eukaryota > Metazoa > Chordata > Mammalia > Rodentia > Cricetidae > Peromyscus > Peromyscus californicus. The sequence goes on from NW_026294562.1 coordinate 103,770,680, forward strand.
CACAGGGTGTCTGCTGGTGGCTTTGGCTGCTCGGTCTCTAGCTGAATATTCCTTATGGGCAGCCCTTGTCTTACCCTCACTTTGTGAACCTTCACTTTAGTTCTTCCTGCCAAAAGCAGGCCTTTTTTTTTTTTTTTTAAAGACCACAATTCTTTCTGATGAAAGAAATAAATTTGTGTGTTCATTTCATAGTTGAGTATTATTTTAGATCTCAGTTCTGCTTTTTTTTCCCCCCATGTGTGTTTTGAGACAAGGCCTCACTATGTAGCATGGGGTGGCCTTAAACTCATGATCCTTCTGCCTTCGCCTCCCTTCCCACAGGGTTAGGACTACAGGTGTGTGCCACCATGTCCCACGGGGTTAGGACTACAGGTGTGTGCCACCATGTCCCACAGGGTTAGGACTACAGGTGTGTGCCACCATGTCCCACAGGGTTAGGACTACAGGTGTGTGCCACCACATCCCACTAGTTCTTTAATCTTTTACTTTAAAGATTTACTTTTCTCTTATGTGAATGGCTATTGTATGTCTGTGCACCGTGTGTGTAGTGCCCACGGAGGGCAGAAGAGGGTCTTGGGTCTTCTGGAACTAGAGCTACAGACACCTGATGTGGATGCTGGGAATCAAACCCAGGTTCTTTGGGAGAGCAACCAGTGCTCTTCACCCTGAAGCATCTCCAGGGCCTGCTCTTTAATCCTTCCAAGTTGTGTTCTTTCCACCTCTCAGGTGAGGTTGGATCCGGGGCAGCACTGACCGCAGCTCAGGGCAGTGGCATCTCCAAGAGACCAGAGTCCTGGCAGCTAAGACTGAGGGACTGGGTGCTGTTGTCCTCAACCTGTGCTTTTGAAAGTAGGCGCTAACCTGACATCATTTTAAAGCATTTGTAGAGAATTTTTAAAAGTTTAATTAAATCAGAGCATGTGTGGTTTGTCTATTCATCTCCTGTCCTTAAGGCACAACTGTTCCACATCAACTCAAGAAATGTTGGTGACAATCATGTGTGAATAATGCACCTGCATTCTCATGTGGTGCCTTTGTGAGGCCCTGGACTAAAGCTGGGTGTGCTCCGCTCTCGCTCATCTGGCCTCTGAGGCCGGATTTCTTTGCTATCCTTCGTTTAGGTCTAACTAGCCTGTTTCTCAGCATGGGAGCAGGTGAGGGTACAGACGTCCTGCCCTGACTTCTGGAGTAAGAACTAATAGTGTGTTTTCCTCCTCTTAGATTCATGCCCGCAACCAAAACGAAATCATTTTTGGGCTAAATGATGGCTACTATGGTGCTCCATTCGAACATAAGGTAAGAGGATTCTCCCAATGTTCTGACCTTTGGTTAGTGCAGGTGCCTTGCACCTGGGAAGATGATCTCCTGGGGAGGCCTGTGCAAACCAAAGCACGTTTCAGGTATCACCATGAGCCTGTTTGGGGGCTTAGGGTGAATGCCTTTTAGAGTGAGAACTTGTTTTGTAGGACATGCAACCACTCCCAGTAATCATTCCTAAATCCCGATTATATTTTCTTAAAGGGGAAACCTAAGCTAGCTGTTTCTTTTCTTCTACTTAATTCTTTGGGGATTAAGAAAGAGTGGTGAGCTGGGCAAGGTGGCAGAAGCTTGTAATCCTGGCCACTTAGAAGGCTACATCAGGAGGGTCACATGGTTGGGTCTCCTGCCCAGGTTCAGAGTGAGTTCAAGGCCACCCTGGGAAGCCTAGTTGGGCCAGATCTCAAGATGAAAAGAGACTGGGGGTGTTGCTTAGTGGTGTGGGGCTTACCTACAGTGCTAGGAGCCCTGGGCTCAAGCCCTACTCCTGCTCTCCCTCCAAAATAAAAGTGGTGACTTTTGTATAAATGGAATAGTTCAATTAAAGGGTTTCACTTATGTTTTATGATTCTCAGTAAGCCTAAGAAACCTGAATTATGCTGGACATCATGATGCACACCTTTAATCCCAGCGGATGGGAGGCAGAGGCAGGTGAACTGCTGTGAGTTCCAGGCCAGCCTAGTGTACATAGTGAGGTACTGCCTCAAAAGAGAGGAAGAGACTGAAATGGAAGCTGTTTTGATGTCACTGCTGTCTCTGCATCTAAAGATGAAGAGAGAGAGGAGAGGCAGAGAGTCCTTCTTAGCAAGGACCTTCTGTGATTGTCCCTGGGACCAGGGGACTCAGCATCTTTCTCCTAGTTCATACTCACAACAAACACCATGGTGTTTTCTTTTCTCCATTTCATAGCTATGGAGCCTGATGGGGAGGATGAACTTCACAGGGTCTAGAGAGTGACTGAGCTGAGATGTTGGGTTACGTGCCCCTGACTCTGCTCTTCCGACTCTGACCTAAAACCAAACCAAACTGCTCTGTGAAGTCCACACCTTGTTTTTGCTCAGAGGTTCTGTTGTTTCGTAATCTCGGTTGTGTGAGATGCCATTGCTTAGATGCTCTGTCATTCCCAATGTGCTGAGTACCTGTTCAGGGTCAGCTCCTGCACTCAAGTGCTGAGAGTCCAGTGGTGGAGGCTGGCCTGGCGCTCACCTCTCTTGCAGCTGTGTGCCCAAGGCAGCAGGATCGCCTGGGCCCCAGAGTTCAAGACTGGCCTGTACTGGTGCCATGAGGAGAGTGCTCCTGAGGCCTTGGTTGCTCAAGTTATGATCCAGATTAGAATAGAAGACATTATGTGAAGGCGCAGGTGCCGAATGGAGAGAGCATTCCAGGAGAAGGGACTAAGGTTGAAAGGCCAGGGAGTGGAAGGGGACATGGCGAGTCTCAGGGGTTGAAGGGACTTCAGAGTAGTGCCAGAGAGGCACCGCATGGGATGGGTAGGGATTTTATCCAAAGGCAGAGGCTTGCACTTTAATCAGATGTGTTTTATGGTTTTACTCTGTTATTTCAAAGAGCAAGAATGTGTGTGGGAAGATGGTGAGAAGGTCCTTGTGTGCAGTGGGTAAGAGGTGGGGACAGACAGAAGGACCTTGTGTGCAGTGGGTAAGAGATGGAGACGGTGAGAAGGACCTTGTGTGCAGTGGGTAAGAGATGGTGTCGGACAGTGAGAAGGACCTTGTGTGCAGTGGGTAAGAGATGGGGACAGTGAGAAGGACCTTGTGTGCAGTGGGTAAGAGATGGTGACAGTGAGAAGGACCTTGTGTGCAGTGGTAAGAGATGGTGACAGTGAGAAGGACCTTGTGTGCAGTGGTAAGAGATGGGGACAGTGAGAAGGACCTTGTGTGCAGTGGTAAGAGATGGTGACGGTGAGAAGGACCTTGTGTGCAGTGGTAAGAGACGGTGACGGACAGTGAGAAGGACCTTGTGTGCAGTGGTAAGAGATGGTGACAGACAGAAGGACCTTGTGTGCAGTGGTAAGAGATGGTGACAGACAGAAGGACCTTGTGTGCAGTGGGTAAGAGATGGTGACAGACAGTGAGAAGGACCTTGTGTGCAGTGGTAAGAGATGATGACGGTGAGAAGGACCTTGTGTGCAGTGGTAAGAGATGGTGACAGTGAGAAGGTCCTTGTGTGCAGTGGGTAAGAGATGGTGACAGACAGTGAGAAGGACCTTGTGTGCAGTGGTAAGAGATGGTGACAGTGAGAAGGACCTTGTGTGCAGTGGTAAGAGATGGTGACGGTGAGAAGGACCTTGTGTGCAGTGGTAAGAGATAGTGACGGTGAGAAGGACCTTGTGTGCAGTGGTAAGAGATGGGGACAGTGAGAAGGTCCTTGTGTGCAGTGGTAAGAGGTGGGGACAGTTTGGAATGGGGCCATGGCAGGGTAGGAGAAAAGAGGGTTTTTTGTTTGTTTGTTTGTTTGTTTAAGTATTAGGAATCTAGGGCCAGGCACATGCTAGGCAAGTACTTTACCACTGAGCCACACCCCAGTTTAGTAGAGAAGAGTGAGGGTTTAAAATCACTAGGATTTGTTGTGGTTTGCATTTGAGGGAAAAGGAAAAAAGAGTGTGAAGAGTGAGTTTGGATTTCTGACTTAAGATTACCGGGTAGGTAAAGATGATAGCACAGGAAGCTTTGGGCCGGGGGCGGGGGTGGGGGGGTGGGACGAGGGGAGGGGTGCCGTGGGGAGGAGGAGGAGGAGCACAGATCCTGAGGTAGGATGGGCTGCAGGAGTGTGTGGTGTCTTGAGATGCCTGTTGATGGAAAGCAGCCATTTGGATATGTGAATCTGGAGTTCAGAGGACAGAACTGAACGAGGGTTGGAAATGTGGGGCCAATGGCAAAGTCACTCAAGTCATGAATGTGTGTGACACAGACTAGGAATAGGCAGTGCTGTAGAGAAGAGGGGCTGAGTAACCCGGCCTGTGGACCCCAGCTGCTAGAGAAGGGGGCGATGGAGGGGGGGCTGAGTAACCCGGCCTGTGGACCCCAGCTGCTAGAGAAGGGGGCGATGGAGGGGGGCCCCAAAGCCATGACCACGGAAACAGGAGTGCTGCCGGAGAGTCTCCGAGGCCAGGGCTCTCTGCCTTCTTCCCTCCATTCGTTTAAACTTGTGGGCTTGGCTGGGCGGTGGTGGTGCATGCCTTTAATCCCAGCACTTGGGAGGCAGAGGCAGGTGGATGTCTGTGAGTTCGAGGCCAGCCTGGTCTACAGAGCGAGATCCAGGAAAGGCTCCAAAGCTACACAGAGAAACCCTGTCTCAAAAAAAACAAAACAAAACAAACAAGCAAAAAACAAAACCTTGTGGGCTCTGACTGGTTTTGTGCTTTGCTTTTTAAGGAGATGGGATGGTCAAGCAAACCAAGGACTGGAAAATTGCCTTTTGTATTTTAGCAAATGGAGTTTATTCTAAGTGATGTCTTTAGAAGTTCCAGCTCCGAAAGGCCTTCCTTTCCCCTTTATTTCCCAGCTCCTCTTCCCAGTTCCTGCAGTATTTCCAGACTTCCTCTGCCGGATATACTGCTGGGTATGGAGGCCTGTCTTCCTCCCTCTCTGTATGTGAGCTCTGTAAGGTCAGATGGATACTCGTAATGCTGGCTCCTCACTCCCTGCCGCGGTTCTTGGGACACGGTATTTGCTTAGTGAACACATTTGTGATTAAGTCAGAGCGTAGCGAGGCTGCCATGTCTGGGCCGTTTGCCATCCCAAGGCTAGCTGTCCTGGCACTGGAGGGGTGGCACACCCTGCAGCTGGTCTCCAGCTCATCACCTGCCGAGTCTGGCAGCAGAGATGATGGTCACAATGGGGAGCCACGACACCTTCGTGTAGCTGTTGTAGTTAATCCCTCAAGAACCGCATGGCTAGACACTGATAGCTGGTAAGTTTTGGGGTAGGCACCAGTACCTGATTTTCCTTTCTGCTTGTGAGTTTTGAACAAGTTCAGACAAGATGGGGAACAGGTAAATGGAGTTCAGAAGGTGGTGTGATAACAGATAAAACTGGCAAATGTTGCTTAAATTTTGTGACTACAAGAACTTCCTGTAACTAAAAAGGCTTGATGCATTTCCTCCCGACCTGAACCTCCAAATATATACTCCCTCCAAAATAATGGAAAGTGGAAATGAAACTGCTTCATTATAGACCAGAGCCTGATCCTCCGAACCAAAGCAGTAGAGAGTTCCCCATGGCAGGGCACCCAGGAAGAGCTAAGCCACGCATGCCCGGACCTTCAGAGCTCATAGATGAGCTACCTATAGATGCCGAGGAGGAAAGAGCCCAGCCTGGAGGGACTGGGAGCATTCCTCTCATTACCTTCTCTCTCAGGATGGGGACTGGGAAATTTTTCTCCTGTGTGGACGCTTGGGCATATGGAATGAATAGCTGACCCTAACAGTAGTAATAGTAACTAATATTTAGTGGGCACTTAATTCAGTGCCAGGCACTAAATACTTTCCATACTTTATTGTGTGTGAACTCCACAGCTATTCATCTGTAGGAGAGAAACTGGTACAGAGAGGTTAAGTAACTTTCCTAAGGTTGCACAGAAGCTAAATAGCAGAGCCAGGATTAAACCAGCAGAGATGATTAGGAAATGTTTGAGTATGTGCTTGTTATATGTGTTGCGTTCTATTCCATAGCCCTCCAGTTAATTAGCTTTGTCAGTTTAGAATTTTAGTTCATCTTGCACCTTGCAGCTTTCAAAGGAACACTTGATAATATAAGCTGAAACTCCAAAGCATTGTTTGAAAAGATTTATTTGTATTACTTTTGATCGTGTGTGTGTGTGTGTGTGTGTGTGTGTGTGTGTGTGTGTGTGCATGTGCGCGCGCGTGCGCGTGCGTAGGAGCCTACAGAAGCTAGATATGTGTATGTGCCCGTGAGTGCAGGTTCCTACAGAACTGGATGTGCCCTGGTTTCCTGGAGCTGGAGTTACCGGCTATTGTGAGCTGCCCGATGAAGGTGCTGGGAACTGAACTCTGGTCTTTAGCAAGAGCAGTGCTCAGTATCTGCTCTTCATCTCTGTGCTGTCCCTCTAGCCCTAGAAAGCATTGCTTTAATCTTTTTTTTCTCTCTTTTTAAAGCCATAGGCAGGCATTGTGACTATTTGTACATATATTAAGACTGTCCTCTATATCAAAGAAAAAGCAAAATTGGCCAAGTCAGAGAAATGTAGAGACTTCGGTTGCTAAAGCCATCAAGCACGGTGCTAAACATTTCTGGAACAGGAATAGAATAGACTCTCAGAAATGTGCAGAGCCACACTGCAGACCCTGTCCTGAGGGGAAGTGACTGAGTGACAGAAGGGACTCCTGGGGCAGAGGGAGCACTCCAGGCTGACAGAGTCTCCCTGTTGTGAAAGGGGAAACTTTTAAAAGCTCCTGGAGAGGAGAGTTTTTCTTACTAAGAGAGCGATAGACAGTGGACCGCTTCTCAGCTTTGCAGGGGCCAGAGGTCTTATCTGGAAAACGCTGTCACCCACTGGTGAGCAGTGCCGTCTCTAGGACAGTTCTGGCCAAGATCAAGGGCACAGCAGCCACATTTATATCTAACCTCTGAGCTTCACAGCCCATAGACATTTTACTGACAGGGAATGACCCCAAAGGGATGATGTCAGATGTAAGGAAACGTGAAGAATGTAAAAATGGTCCAGACAGGAATGTAACTGTTGACTGTGTATGATAAAAGATAGTAACTATACTTTTTGGTTGCTGTGACTCGGTATTGACACGAGAGACTTAAGAACGGGAGGGTTTGTTCTAGCTCGTGGTTTGAAGGGATACAGTGATCATCACAGGAAGGCAAGGCTGCAGCACATGATGTGGCCGGTTCTGTTATGTCCCCAGTTGGAAAGCGGAGAGAGCAAATGTTGGTACTCAGCTCATGTTGAGACCAGCCTGTGGGACTGACTGAGGAAATGGTGAGGCGTTGCCTCTGGATACCTTACCGATTGTCTCAGTGCACACTCAAGGTTTCTCTTGAATGGTGCTAATCTTCAGCATTAAAGCCGCTTCCGCTGAGTTCTTCTTGCTCCCAACTATACATTCGCTAAGGCTGTTCCTCAGACCGTGCACTTTCCTGTCTTTCTGCTCTAACTGTGGATCTGACCGGGAGCAGTGAGCGGAAACCATGACATACCCTAGGCCTATGCTGTCTTTAAGTTCTACCGACCAACTTAGTCCGTTATTTTTAAAATTTCTTCCCGCTCAAGTTCTCAGGACATGGGCAGAATGCAGTCACATTTTTCACCAGAGTGTGACATGAATGGTCTCTGCCCCAGTCCTCTAGCATCCTGTTGTATCTTATGAGCAAGGTCACTACTCTCCATGTTTCTCTTGGTATTCTGGTTTCCACACTCCCATCAAAACAGCCTGTTAGTTATTTGAGCATTCTAGAATTCTTCTACATTTGACCCATAAGCCAGTTCAAAGGCCTACAAAGCCATGTGACCAGGTAGTCCAGCAGCTTCTGGTACCAGTCTCCTGGCTTGGTTGCTTTTCTTGTTGCTGTGATAGCACTTGACAACAAGTAGCTTCAGGAAGTGGGGGGTTGCTTTGTTTAGTTTGAGGGGTTTAGTCCATCATGGAGGGGCGGGCATGGCGGCAGGACAGTGAGGTGACTAGTCAGGAGGCAGAGACATGGATGCTGGCGCTCAGCTTGCTTCTACTTTCCCCCGTTTTTGTTAGCCAGTCTGAGACCTCAGCCCTTGAGGTGGTGCGCCACACTGGGGATTTGGATATCCGTCCTCAGTTCAGCCTCGGGGAACACCATCACAGGCACACCCAGAGGTGATGCTAAGTCCAGTCAAGTTGAGGATGCAGAGAAGAGAAGCCAAACCCAAGCTGGGCAGTGGGGGCGCACGCCTGTAGTCCCAACACAGGGTGGTGGGGGTGGGGTGTGGATGGGGCGGGGAAGAGGCAGTGGGGGTGCACGCCTGTAGTCCCAGTCCCCCCAGGGTGCGGGGTAGGGTGGGGCGGGAGGCCAGCCTGGTCTACATAGTGAGATCCAGGATAGCAAGAGGTAAACAGGGTTTTTGAAACTTAAAAAACAAAAAACAAACACCCCCCCCACCACCACCACCCCAAAAAATCAATTCAGACTGTTGTTACTCAGAATGCAGTCTTTACACTAAGAAAAATCTGCTGTCAGTTTGTGGAGTGTGCTGAGGGGAAAATTTAAAAACTTTTATACAATTTAGGTATCATTGTGACATTTTAAGTTATGGTCTTTGAAAGTATCAGTTCTCAGTGGGTTGAATAAAAAGCTTCAACAATTGCTGCTTCCCCAGAGTGGGTGAAATGCCACAGTGGTGATGTGTAAGGTGATGGGCTGAGAGTCACTGAGGTCATCAGTTTCTTTGACAGGAGGCTAGAAACAGTAAAAAGCTGTAGAATTTGGTAGAAAAATTTGAATTCCAGTCAGGCATGGTGGGAAATAGAGGCAAGAAGTTCGGGAAGGAGTTCAAAGCTAGCCTCTGCTACGTAGAAGGTTTGAGGACAGCCTGAGCTACATGAGACGCAGTATCAAAACAAAACATAAATAAAAAAGGCAGACTTTGAACCCATGTGTACATGTTCAAAATTTAAGACTACCTAGTAAATACTAGAAGTTTCTAATTAGCAGAGGGGAAAAGGGACCGGAAAGAACGAGATGGCTTTGTCAGTTTGGTGGTGTTAAATATGGGGCCGCAAGGAGTCCGCAGCACTGTGGGCCTGGTAATTGTGAGTGGACACGTTGGCATTTGGAACATTTGACTGCTAAGGTGGCAAGGCTTTGTGAACGTCCCCTTGTTCAGACCCTGCTGCAGCCTCTCCTCTCTGCTGCCGATGTTCACTCGGCTTGCCAGAGCGTGCACAGCTCCCTAGGGAAGGTCTTTGAAAACCACACGCCGTGACTTATGATCCAGTGTTCTTCCTTTGCTTAATCTTTGGCTCGAATTACTGAGGACTACTTTGTTCTTGTTAATTTTATGTAATAAAATTTCATTTATTCGGTAAGTGTGTGGCACACAAGTGTTTAAAAGCAACACATAGGGATCTTTGAGTAAATGATAATTAAAATCTTCATTATTGTAAAAATGATTCTCTCCTCTATCTCTCTGTTTGCCACCCTGGCATTAAGCAACTACTGTATACCTATTAAACTAAGTGTGGTGAGATTAAAAACTGTAAAGCACGGATGAGCAGTCATTCGTGTTTGGAGTTAATGAGGCAAGACAGTTTGTTTTTCAGATCCCGGTCTGCACTGGGTTGATTAAGATATTGTTCTCCATGATGAGTTGCTTGGGTACTGCAGATGATGCAGGTAAATTATTGAAGAACTTGAAATAAAATTTGGTGACTCCAAGAACCCTGTGGTAGCTTGAGGGCTGGGTGGCCAGGAGAGAGGCTGCTGGAAGGCTTTGGGGAGGGTGGGAAATAGAAAGGCTTTTGGCCAATGCGTTTGTAGCCTTTGGCCAGTGCGTTTGTAGCCTTTCAGATGCCCATTCAGGATTTTGCCTGTAATGTAGGCTATGGCGTGAGGAGACAGGAACTAAAGGCTTTTTGGCAGAAGCATCCCTTTCGGCCAGAGGCTTTTTCAGGCTGAGGAGTCCTAGAGATAAGACATGGCTTGTTCCTTTGTCTCTCTGATCTTTCAGCATTTACCCCAGTATCTGGCACAGGGATTTTTTTTATTAAAAGACTGTTTAGAATTCGTGTTACAGTAGACAGGTCAGCCCCCCTGGCCTCGGTTTCTTTCGGCAGCCGCTCTTTTGGGAGGCTGCTGGCTGCCGCCATGGGTGACATAAGAACTCCTGCTTCAGAGTCATACCGCTGTGGATTTCACCACGGGCAGACTTACTGAGGAGATCCTGGAAAAACTGGATTTGTTTTCTCACCCGTAAGTACTTCAGTCCTCAGCTGACTGGGAATTAAACACGATAATGTATATGCCATGGCTGGCATGTGAGTGGAGTTCAGCAACAAGTGGGAACCAGTCTCACTAGGCTCTAAACCCCATGGGGAGCGTTCATACCTCTCCTGCTCACCATTGTATGATTGGCATGGTGTTCCTAGTCCATGCCCCACATGTTTTGTCAAGGAATAACAGGTAACAGCTTTGTTGAGGTCTATCATAGTACTGGTGGTTAAAATCTTGGGAGGGTGGTGCTTCTCTTAACGTAACTCCACTAAGCGTGGCTTCTGGCATTTAGTTTTACGTAGCTCACTGTGGTGAGACACTTAAATTATCTGGTCTTGACAAATTGCAAAAAAATTGAGACTACAGGATTTTTTTCCCTCATACTGAAAATTGCAAAGCAGTATCCTTAGGGGTCCAGTAGGTGGCGCCGCTTTCTCACTTTAGTGAAAAGAAAATTGGCAGAGGAATGGAATTCCAGTCAAAAGGAGCAACCCTTTTCAAAGGAAAGAAACGTGGATTGGACTAGCAACGGGCTGATGAGTCTCACAAATGTACGCACATCAACGGTCACCTCGAGCAGGTGGTGAAGCCGCCACCGGGGCCGAGGGACAAGAGCAAGCGTCCAGATCTGTTTGGAGGCCTGTGCAATCAAAACTCCTTAGTTCATATTTTTTTCAAGGCATGCCACCTTTGAAATGAACTTGTAATCTCAGCTTTGTTCCCCAATAGTGTTTTTAACAAGTCACTCAGCCTCTCTTAGTTTTAGGTGCCTCATCTCAAAAGTCAGGAAATCCTAGTTTGCTTCAGGGTTCTGGGCATGGCAGCATGCTCCCTGATCTCAGCGGCTGGGAGGCTGAGGCAAGAGGAACTCAAGTTCAGAGTCAGCTTGGGCTACATCTAAGATCCTGTCCTTTTTTTTTTTTTTAAGCAGAAAACATTAGAATTATCTAGGCCAATGCCCTTATATCATAAAGAAACTGGGGCTCAGAGAGCCTTCCAGCCTCCATGCAAGTAAGTTCCATGCTACAGATGATAAGCGACATAGCTGTCATTATATGTGATCAGGTGATTAGCACATCTATAGATGATGTAGTAGAATCACTGCACACTTTCACAGCTCTTCTGTCTGTAAGGTTTGCCGCTGGCGTCTTCTTTGACTTACAGTAGCTGAGGTGGACAAATGTGAGTGTTTTCATTCATGAGAGAATGCTGGAACCTGGAAGAGTGAAGGGGTTTTCATTCAACTGGCCTTCTAGGATTGAAAGGTTGAACAGGGGATGCTTGCTTGCTCTTGGTTGTCATGTGAGTGGGTCTGACTTGATGGCAGAGCACACACCCCCAGCAGTACACAGTAGAACATTTAGAAGTCAGAATTTACAGTCTCAAGCTCAGCCTGTGTTTAAGTGACATGGAGCTGGGCGGTGGATCATTTCTACTCAGGTCTTTGAGAAGTTGGAAAACTTTTTTATTTGATGTATATGAGTGTTTTACCTGCATATATGTAATTGCACCACTTGAAACTTGAGTTATGGATGGATATAAGCCACCGTGTGGATGCTGGGAATTGATCCTGGGTCCTTGTGGTGAAAGAACAGTAAGTGTTCTTAACTTCTGAGCTCTCTCTCCAGCCCCTAAAAGTTGCAAAAGCTCTTCAAAGTTGTTCTTATATGTCAATCAGTCATCACCTCTCCCCCACCCCCCAATAGAAGAAATAGAGACTGGCTAGCTCCTCAGGGCTCTTTGCTGCCTGTTATTCTAACACATCTTGGTATCTGAGCCAATGTAGACCCTGGGGTAAGCTTGTTTCTTTTCTTTTCTTTTTTTTTTATGCTAAATGCTGTTTATTGAAGGAGGGAAGAAGTCTTAAATACAGGCTTACAGCACAATGGGAGAACCCCGGGGGAGGGGGCAGAAGTTCGCTCTGATGTTTTACAATCTTGCATCTAAGCTGTTAATGCCCATTATGCAGGATACACAGACAAGGAACTTCCCTTAAGCATTCAGGAGGGTGGAACCCGGCAGGGAATTAGCATAGGGAGGATATCAAGGTCAAGGTCAACAAGCAAGGCAACAGTTACCCAAAACGGGGGCCAGGGCCCTACAGGTCCCCCTTTTACTAAAAAATGAGCTTCTGACTTAGGTTGTGTGGGACATCAGCAGGTCACCTTACCCGTCATGGTGACACCTGCCCAGGCCACACAGGTGCTCTGTCTTAGGTTGGTGAGCGCCCCCCAGGCATTACCCATCTCTGGATACTCATTATCATACAGGCTCAATCGTGTGTGAACTGCAGAGTTAACTGCTGCCAAAGATCTCAAAGTGGCACTGGGCTTGCAATCTGTGTGTTCGATACAGAAAAGACCAACAGAGGTCCTATCCCACCCATAGCCAGTAGGCTAAAGGCAACTGAGCCATTCCCTTCCTTAACAAGCCTTACTGCAAATTGGAGTCCTTATAAGATGGTATCCCAAAAGCAAATGGAACTTGAGTTTATAAATTTATAATTTTCAAAGCCAATCGAAATGTATATAACTATTGAATTAAATTTATCATGCCCAATAGAATGAAAGATTAATTAACTGTTGTAGCTACTTTTGCTGCCAGGGTCTCTACTGTGCTAGCTGTAGTAAGCAATTATGAAGTGGTAATCCCAGAAACAGTAGCAGCAGTGGCCGCCATTGCTATAACAGCAACGATGGCAGCAGCAATGTCAAATTCTCTTCTGGAGCGTGTGGATATCCACTGGCGTGGATACAACTCCAGTAACATGAACCGCCAAGGCCCATTTTTCTTGATCCCAGCATGACTTAAGCTGTCAGCTCTTCTGGAGAATCCAACCTCATGGCTACAGTTCCTAGGCTTATATTAATGCTTGCCAAAGCTGGCCATATTGGGGTCTCAATCCCCATTGGCATCGGAAGTGGAGAGTTTTTCATGAAGACCCAATAGGTCTCTGTCATGTTGGGCTTCAGCAGCAGCCACAGGGTGCGTTCAGTGCTCAGGAATCCAAAGAGGAACCTCATTGTCCTGAGGAAAGACATAAACAGAACCCTGGGCTCACACCAACACTAGATCGGGTCTCCTCCAAGTGCTAGTAGAAAGATCCTTCCATCTCTCCAGAGGGTGATTTGCAACAGGAGCCCTCCAGTGTAAGCTTGTTTCTGAACTATCCTTGAAGCAATATTTTGGGCAGATGCGGATCTTTGAAAAAACTCCCGTTGCTGGCGTCATTGCAAGGACCTCAAATGTCAGGCAATATACAGATACTGTGCATATTTCATTTAATCTGGAGCAACTCCATGAGACAGCCATTCTCAGTGTGTGAACAAAGTGCCTCAGAAGGAAACCTTCAACTGAGGACCCAGGATTATATGGCCAGTAGATGGGCAGCAGGCTCTCCATTTGAGTTCGGGTCTGACTCACTCAGAAGCTTCTTCTGAACGGGACCACGTGGCATATGTGTGTCCTTCCACTTCAGATAGTGAGTGGGACACTGTCTCAAGTCTCCAGCTTCGCATTTAGAGATGCCCACTGGCCGTGCAGTGTGAGAACTGGAGGGACTGCCTACTGGCTGTGCAGTGTGAGAACTGGAGGGACTGCCCACTGGCTGTGCGGTGTGAGAACTGGAGAGATGCCCACTGGCCGTGCAGTGTGAGAACTGGAGGGACTGCCCACTGGCTGTGCGGTGTGAGAACTGGAGAGATGCCCACTGGCCGTGCAGTGTGAGAACTGGAAGGACTGCCTACTGGCTGTGCAGTGTGAGAACTGGAGGGACTGCCCACTGGCTGTGCCGTGTGAGAACTGGAGAGATGCCCACTGGCTGTGCAGTGTGAGAACTGGAGGGACTGCCCACTAGCTGTGCAGTGTGAGAACTGGAGAGATGCCCACTGGCTGTGCAGTGTGAGAACTGGAGGGACTGCCCACTGGCTGTGCGGTGTGAGAACTGGAGAGATGCCCACTGGCTGTGCGGTGTGAGAACTGGAGGGACTGCCCCGGCCAGTGCTTTGAGCACTGCTGGTGCCTTGTTAGGCAGACTTGAGGCACACAGGGAACTCAAGCTGTCCACCCACCCAGATCCATTAAAGGCACACCCATCAGTCACTGTGCTTGGCTTCCCTCTGGCTCCCCCACTCCCCTTTTCTCTTGGATCAAATTAACTTTTTTGACAGATGTTTGGAAAACAGGCTTATCCTGTAATTTATATTTATAAATCCTCTGCTACAGTGTGGTCCCATCCTCTGCCTTCACTGAAGCCAGAAAATAACCTGGGAAAGCGCCACGTTTCCTGTTAGGAGCTTGGAGGCCCTTGTCTTCTTAGCACAGCTTTTGAGCTTTTGAGAGTTCTAATGCCAAGAGATAGAGAGCCGGGCGTGATTCTTCCTTGAGATGGTTTAGATTCTTGCGAAGTAAACAGAAACAGCTTGAGGTCCGTCCTCCCCAGGACTCGGAGCTCAGCGTTTGGTTTGTTTAAAGGGCCGGCGGGCGCTTGTTTTGCTCTTCTCTTTCAGATTAGATTTGGAAGGAGGACATTCTTGACTTGGAGAAGCCAGTGCCCTTTAAGCTGTTCTTCAAGCTGGCGGCCCTCAGCCGGGCTCTTCATCTGCTCAGTAATGCCAGTAAGCTGGCTCTCACTGTTGCCTTCTCCTCCTCCGGCACCTCTGCTGTCCTCTCTCAGGTTACAGTCGATTTTGTATGGACCTTCTTCCTTTAAGGCATTGCAGTTGAGGTTCTGGTGTGTGTGTGTGTGTGTGTGTGTGTGTGTGTGTGTGTGTGTGTGTGTGTGTATGCATGCGCACGTGCGCGCCCATGTATAGAGATATGGAGGCTAGGGGTCAGTGCTAAGTGTCTTATTTCACTGCTTTCTACATCACCACCACCACCACCACCACCACCACCACCACCACCACCACCACCACCACCACCACCACCATCACCATCATCATCAACAGCATCTCTCACTGAACCAAGAGCTCATTGATTTGACTAGGCTGGCCGTGACCTCCTTACCTCTACACCCTAAAACCAGTCTCAGACGCACACAGTTGTGCCTGGCTTTTATGTTATTGGAAGAAACTGAACGCAAGTCTTCATGCTTGTCTGGCAGGCACCTCTGTGTCACTTTTACGGTCTTAGGATTTAGTGTTTTCTCTGCTTGGTGCACATTTTTCCATGAGTGAATGAGGTTCACTAGAGTCATATTCCTGTCTCCACTCCACTCTGCTGGAAAACAGACATTGCACTCAAGGGATGGCCACTCTAGCAGCATCCTCCTGTCCTCTGCAAGGAGTCTCGCTCCAGACTGCACCTACTTTCCATGTGAGAGTGTTCACAGTGCTGACGTTTTACTTTAAAGTGCCCCTCGAACAAGCGCCTCTTCCTTGTTGCTTTGAGTGTTCTTTAAAAAGTAATCTTTCTTTATTTTAGGATTCACGCATCTTCGCTTACAGCGCTGTCCTTATGGCACGGCGCTTCTCACTGTTTCAAGAGAGAGGAAAAGCATGTCTGAAACTGTGGCCAAATTGGGGGCAGGGGACTGTCCATATTGAGCTCAGTGTCTGAGAAGAGGTCTCCCCCTCCCTCTTGAACAGCTTAGCATCTGGGCTTCATCAGAACTCAGGCAGAGGGTGTCTGAGGCCTGCAGATGCTTAGCAGGGACACTTGCAGTTTTCCTCAGTTTCTACTTGGCCAGCACTTGAAAGCGTATCAGTGTCCATGCAAATGTGCACATGGAACACGGGGCTGTCTGTGGATTCAGCAGGTAGCCGCCCACATGCATACCGTACTGTAGAAGGGACACTTCCCATGGGGGACAAGCCACCAGCTGTGGTTTTTTCTCCTTGCCCATTTGATTCCTTATTCTATGCAGTTAGGTGAGACTGGACTATGCAGAGCTCACTTGCCACAGGAAGCCAGTGTGCGACACGCCCGTGCTCACGCTGGACAGACCTGCAGTGGAATGCTTGTGCTTGTCTTCAGGCTCCAGGGGACCTTTGTTCTCCTTGGCATATTGTATCTGAAGTTTTAAAATGCGCGTGCGTGTGCGTGTGTGTGTGTGTGTGTGTGTGTGTGTGTGTGTGTGTGTACACGCACACACATGTATTTGTGTTTGTGGGTACCCCTGGAGGCAAGAAGAAGGCATTGGCTTTCCCCAGTTGGAGTTACAGATGGCTGTGAGCCTTTGACCTGGTGCTAGGAGCTCAGATCCAGTCTGTTTCATCCTGCCCAAGTCTCACCCAAGTCTCCCTTTCTGGCCAGCTGGACTTGGGTCAAGTGCTTGGGTGGTTCAGAGACTGGTGCCTCCCCTGGCTCAAACTCAACCAGGTTTTCTCCCCTCTCCCATTACGTTTTTTAACTAGTGACAAGTACCAATGTGCGTCTGTTCTCTTAGGTCAGATCATGTGGGCAGTCTTCCATTATCCCCTTTCTCTTTGAACCAATGCTGTTGGAGGTCATCACCTACTTCTTCATTGTGGGTTTTTGTTTGTTTGTTTGTTTTTGCATTTCTAAGATGCTGATGTAATTACTTGTTTCAAATCAAGGCAGTGGCATCTGTCTGTCCTCACTAATTAGTGGCTTGCAATGTCTTGCCAAAATCTGATTCCTTCTTTCTAAACCACCTTCTTAACATTTTCTCATGCTAAAGTCTGTCCTTATGACTTAGACCCATTTCCCTAGGACGGTCTTCTTGTCCTGTGGCATGTCACCCACATTCACCAATGGGTATTCTGATGCTCCCATGATGCCTGGCATTTTCCATGTCCTGATTGCCTGTTGGGTCATCTTTCTTGTCCGACTGTCCTGTGTGTGAAGGCATAGCAAGCGTCTGCCTTCAGTGTAGTTTATTGCTGGTGTGTAGCTCTGCACCTGGCATGTAGTGCAGGCATAACCAATGCTTGCTGGGAGTGGATGGCGCGCCTGTGGCAGGGACCCCTGCAAGGTTGTTAGCAGTCGTGAAGCTTCTTACCCAGAATTCTGTCTGTCTTGCCCAGTGGTTTCTGACCATTTCTCATAGACACTTGTCATTTACAAATTATTATACCATAAATGGAGCTCATCCTTTCAGCTTTTAGAATTATTTTTTGTCCAATTTTCCACATCATCATTAACTATTGTTTCATTTACCCCAGGCCTCCTGTCTCTGGTGAGGTTTGGCTCTCTCTCTCTTTCTCTTTCTTCATTTGCTCTATTCAGACAACTGGTCTCCATTTCTGGAATCCTCGTTCAGCCTGCCACTCCCAGAGGACTGGGTTCCTGCAGCGGTTTGCTGGTGGCCTGTGGCCTCTGCTGCTTGTGCCCACTCTGTCTTGCTCACCACATCTCACTAATCTTGCCATGGCACACTTGGGTTCTTTTAGTCCTTTGCTTTAAAGTTGCACAGAGTAGATTTTCATTGTCTGCTGTGTGTGTGTGTCCCATTCTCTGCTCTAATTGCCATCTCACCAGCCTGGACTCCCTGCATTGTGCTCCACCCTAGCTCTGGCTCTGGCTCTGCCTCTCCCTCCCCACCCTTTCAGTTCCACGGTTATTGGGGTCAGAATTCTCAGTATTTCGGGGTGTGTGTATATTTGTGTGTCTCTGTGTGTGGCATATGTGCATGTTTGTGTTTCTATACAAACATGGCTACTCTTAAAATAGCTACATGATGAATCTGCAGCCGGTGTCCCATAGGCACGGATACTAATGTACTTTCAAGTACGAGCCAAGGTTAAACAGAAAAACTGCAACTTTCTCTGCCAGCGTTTGTCCTTCCTCAGTCCTGGTCCACCTTTGAGCCATCTCCCTGGCCCTGCGGACTTTTATAATGGTCAGCTAACTGGTAGTTGGGCACTCTGCCTCCTCCAGTTCATCACATGAGTCATTCATTCCCTAAGTGACCTTCTGTCTCTGCAGCTCTGATAGTCCCGCTGCAGGGTTGGAAACCCTTCCCGAGTCTCGTTGCCCTGTAAGTTGTCTCCAGTTCTGGCCTGGGGTCAGGGCTCCGAACCTGCTTACTCAGCCGTGGCTCCCACTGCTTTCATCTTTAGGGTTCCAAATAGTTTCCACATTACTGAAGCCGAACAAACCAGGCCGCTATTTGATTTTCCCTGAATGCAGCTTGTGTTGCCGCTGTCACGCTCTGGCCGAAGGTGTTCAGTCCGGGTGGGGCTTTCCTCCCCCGCCATTCAGCTTTTCAGGACCATTTAACCTCCCCCAATACTGCCACCTCTGCAGCCTTTGATGTTCTGTGCTTCTACATGGAGTCCTTGCCACATCAGAATGCCTGTGTAGCTTCTTTTGGTTTTAAGCTAGTCTTATGACCCCTCGGTTTATTTATTTCACTTGGGCCTTTACCTGGCGTATGTACTTTCTGAGGATGGTGAGAAGCTTATCTAATGTTCTTTGTGGATTAGGTGTTTAGTAAATGAAATGAATAAATGTGTATGTAACCTGATTGGCTTTACAAGTAGTTATCCTACCAAGTGAAATTTTTTCTTTCTTTTTTTTTTCAATTTATTTTTATCTACCTATTTATTTTAATTTTTTTGAGATAGGGTCTTATTATGTAGCTCTGGCTGTTCTAGAACTTACTACATAGACCAGGCTGGCCTTGACCTCACAGAGATTCACCTGCTCACATGCTGGGATTAAAGGCGTGTGCCACTACGCCCAGCAAGTGAGTTATTTCTGTGTTGCTTTTGTAGATGTAAGGATGCTAAGAAGAGCTGAAATGTCTCTTGTTTTTCAAGGTGACCTTGCCAGGTACGCTAACAAAGCATATATTTTGTGTGGTCTGTAAACAAACAATGCTTTGTCTTTACATTTTCAAGAATTAGAAAGAGGAAACAAAGAAGAGTGTGTTCCAGATAGGACAGGTGTCTGTGCAAAGTGGGAAACACTATCTGAGTTTTCCTTGGGCCCCCAACCCCCTGCCTCAGGACTGGGGATCAAGCGCAGGGCCTCATCTGCCACTTAGCTATATTCCCAGCCTCAAGAACACCCTCTGACCCTTTATGGAAGAAGTCTGCTGACCACTAGTCTAGAAATACAGCCGATCTGCCTGGGGTTGCTGCTCGCTGGAGATGGGAAACTGTCTGCTTCCCTGACAGTTTACCAGCCCCCCTGTCACAGACAACAATTCCCTCTGTGGAAAAAAAAAGATCCTTGGGCCCAGTTTCAGAAGAGTCTTGAGTGGCGCACAAATCTTCCCTGGGCTCTTTGGCACTTGACAGTATCTCCCACAGATAACCGGATACAAATGAGCCATTCCTGTCCATTGTAACATCCATCAGAGCCTGGAGGATCGCTCTGCTGGTCCAGTTCGATGTCAGTGAGAGTGAGGCTCTTAGCATATTTGAAGAATGTTAATTGCTAAGTGTGGGCTGAAGCCAAAGGGCTTCATAATGTCCTTAAGCTGCTTTAAATGTACATAGACTGAGAATTTTAGAATCAGGAAAGGTCTGGGAGATCATCAAGTTTAGCCCCTTAAGAGCAGGGGCTGCGAGCCAGACTGTGTGGCTCTTCCCCTTAATCCTCCTGTGTCTCAGTTTCCTCACCTTTAAAGTGGGGCTAAGAATAGCTCCTAGCCACTGGGCTTGCGGCAAGCACGAACATTCCCCATAGCAGCATTTGAGCAGCAATGCTGCCTGTGAGACAGGATTCTCCGCACATGCGTGTGTTCGCAAGCATTCATGTTTCATTAGTGTTTTTAGTAGTTATTTTATAGTTACAGACACTGCAGACTAGAAGAGTTAAATTATTTTTCTTCCTTGCCTGACAGGCAGAGTGGGCTAAAGCCTGGCTGCAGCTTTTCATTTCAGTGTTTCCGTGTTACCTTGTTGCTTGTAGATGTGTGTTTAACAGGTGTGGATTTAAAGCATGTGGGGATATACGTGCACATGTGTGTGCATGCATGTGGAGGCCAGAGGTAGACTCAGTGTCTTCCTCAGTCACTTTCTACCGTATTTTTTGAGCAAGGTCTCTCGTTAAACCTGGTGCTCCCAGATTCGGGGGGCGGGGAGCGGGGGGCTGGTTGACCAGCCCCACGGATCCTCCTGTTGCGGTCCCACTAGGGCTGGTGTTAGCAAACCCATGCCACTGCACCGGGCCTTTACGTCAGTACCAGGATCTGAACCCGGCCTCATGGTTATGCGACAAGCTCTTTACTGACTGAACCATCTTCCTGGCCCCTTGTTTTTATTTTCACACAGGATCTCACTCAAGCTGGCCTTAAGCTCACAATTCTGTCTCATCCTCCTAAGTGGTGGGATTACAGGCATGTGTCACCATAACTTGTTTAGATGATTGAAAAGAATTATTTTACTTTATATGTATGAATATTTTGCAAGCATGCATTAATGTATAATACATGTGTGCCTGCTGGATACCCCAGAACTGGGGTTAAAGTCGACCATGTAGGTACTAGGAATCAAACCCAGGTCTTAGGCAAGATCAATAAGTGCTCTTAACTGCTGAGCTACCTCTCCAGTCCTTGGGTGATTTTTATAGCTAGAAAAAAATTATTTTCAAGCTTTTTGGCTAAAATAAGAAAACAAAATCATTTTATAGTTAGTTAATACATTGTCTCCTGTCAGTCCTGTTTCTCCTCATCTGCCTTCAGGATATGTACATAATTTCATGAAATTGACGTTCTGTTCATGTAACTACTGCCTCTATCAAGTTGAAAAGCATTTTGTCATCCTAAAGAAAGCTTAGAGGGCTGGAAAGATGGCTCAGTGGTTAGGAATGCTTCCTACTCTTACAGAGGATGTGAGTTCAGTTCTCAGCACCCACATCAGGTAGCTCACAACTGTTTGTAACTCCAGCTCTGGGGGATCTGATCCCTCTTCTGGCCTCTGCGAGCACTTGTATTCATATGCACATAAACACATACAGACAATAGACACATCAGTAAAAGTTAATCACAAAGAAAACTTGGTACTCCATTGTGCCTTTCTCCAACCACTTGATGGCTCTCAATCTGCTTTTGGTCTTTACAGATTGACATGTTCTATGTATTCCATGTAAGTGGGATCACACAGTGTGTGATCTTTCAGGTCTAGCATCTTTCATTTAGTGTGTTTTTGTACTTGCGTATAATATATATATTATCTGCATATTATATATAACAGCACTTCACTTTTCTGCGGATGTACCACACTTTCTTTATCCATTAGCTCTGGATGAGCATTTGGGTTGTTCTGTCTTTTGACTGTTGATGCTATCATAACATTTGAGGGCAATCCTTGTTTGAGTGCCCGTGTTCAGTTCTCATAGGTAAGAGCCTGAGAGTGAAGTTGTTGTTATCCTCTAGTTCCACTTCTAACTTTTTGAGGCATTGCTGAATTTTCCTTTTTGTTGGTAACAACATTGATCTGTAAGGGTTCTGATTTTTCTGCTCTTGTTAGCATAAGCTGTTAATTATTATGATGTTATGTTATGGCCATCCCACTGTGGATGAAGTAACATTTCACTCCAGTTTTCTTTGCATTTCTCTAGTACCAGTACTGCCAAGAGAGTGTCCACTCAAGTGCCTGTTGGCCTTTGTCATGTTTTCTTTGTAGAAATCCATCCTCCATTACATGAAAGATATAGAATATACAAACTTATAGAGACGGAAAGATTAGACATTATCTCAAGATGGAGAAGAAAGGAATATAGAGCAATGATTTCCTAAGTACAGAATCTCTGTTTGTGTGATGGAAAAGCCCCACAAATGGACAGTAGTATCAGGACATAATATCATAAATGTAATAAATCAATACAATTAATGTAATTAATGAGTATCATAAATATAATTATTGAATGAGTACTGTGAATGTAATCAATGAATACCACAAATGTAATTAATATCATGAGTGTAACTAATGAATATCATGAGTGTAATTAAAAAAAAAAAGAAAAAGAAATCCATCCTCTAGTTCTTTGCCCACTTTAGCATTCAGCTGTTTCTTTTTGCTGTTAAATTGTAACAGATTTGGATACCTTTAGTTAGCTATCTTGAAGTCTTTTTTACTGTCCTCTGGCTTGTTTTCTTCTTATGTTAATGTCCTATATAGAGTTTTAAATTTTAGTAAAGTCTAATTGTTTCTTTTGTTGGCCATGCTTTGGCTGTCATAGCTAAGAATCTATTAGTTTTAAGCTTACTAGCTTTGTTATTAAGGTTCTAGTTAATTGGGGTAGCTATTGTTGACTGATGTGGTGGATGCAGCTTTCCCCCTGCATTTGCCCATCCAGTTGTTTTAACACTGTTTACTGAAGAGCTTGTTTCTCTCTTGAATGGTCCTGGCCCCTGGCTCTTGATACGCTGTGATAGTTGATGATAAGTACGTGGGTTAATCTGTCTCTCCTTTCTCAGTTCCGCTTCTTTCCTTTCTTTGGCCGTCCTTCTGCCTGTACCATCTTGTTGTGATTGCTGGTGCTTTTCAGTACATTTTGGAATCAGAAAATGTAAGTCTCCTTTGTTCTCTTTTCAGTATTTTTTTCTGTTGTCAGCCTCCACTGACTCCATGTGGATTTAAAGTTGGCTTTCCCACTTCTGTAGAAAAGGCAGATGGGATTTTGATAGAGAGGTGGTGTTTTGTGAATGGACGTGGGTATTGTTGCTGCCTTGACAGTATCCAGAACAGGAGATGTTTTCCCATTTTATTTCAGTCCAGTTTAGGTATACTTTGTATTTCTTGCCTAATTGTTCTGGCTAGGACTTCGGTTGGATCATGTGCTGGATTGTTTTCCCTCTTTCAAGGCTAAGTGTATGAATAGTCCACATTTGTTTGTCTTTCTCTCTGTCTGTGGACTGGCGGGTTGATTCCACCCATGGGCAGTTATGAATAAGGCTCCTATGCCCACAGAGACATAAACCTTAGATCCAAATCCTGGCTTTCTTTTGGGGATATACCCAGAAACAGTTGCCAGAGTACATGGAATAATCATCTTAATATGCTGCTAGATGAGTTCTGTAACATTTTGTGGAAGATTTTAGTGTTTATATTTATAAATAGTATATGATTTGCTTTTGCTTTGTTTGGTTTTGGTGTAAGAGTTGTAGTGATCTCATACAGTGGCTTAAGAAGTCCCCCGACCATCTCCTTCCCTTCCTTCCCCTCCCTTTTCTTTCCTCCTCAGACTTTGAGCTGGATTGTTGTTGTTATTATTATTTATTTTAATAATTCTAGGATTAACTAGTCTTCTATCCCCCCACGTTTAAACTTTTGTTTTTATTTATTTCTCCTGTTAGTCTTATGGTATTGAATTTAACTTCTTTATGTATGAAAAGTCTGTATAGATTTTGTGTTTCTTCTTGAGTCATTTTTGGTAGTTGATGCATTCCTAGAAGTTTTTACTTTTTCCAGAAATTTCCACATGGAATTTCACAGTGGCTGTACTAACTTCCATCCCTCCTTTTCCCTCACATCCTTGCCAGTATCTACCTACCTTCCTATCTATCTATCTATCTATCTATCTATCTATCTATCTATCTATTTTGGTTTTTTCGAGACAGGGTTTCTCTCTGTAGCTTTGGAGCCTGGCCTGGATCTCGCTCTGTAGACCAGGCTGGCCTCAAACTCACAGAGATCCTCCTGCCTCTGCCTCCCGAGTGCTGGGATTAAAGGCATGCACCACCACTGCCAGGCCTGCCAGTGTTTATTATTAATTAAAAATGTCTGTGCTATGATTATAGCCGGTACTTAGGTTTGCTGCATGCCTCTCACTTTGCGAATATTAACTTTTCCTATGACATTTATGAGGTGTGTTCTGCTGTCAATTCTGTGTTACACGCAGAGAAAACAATTCCCTAAGAAGGTTTAGGTGACAGTCACAGAGCTGGTGTATTAAGGGCTTGAAATAGAATTCTAACAGTCCGAGTCCAGAGGCTTGTTTGAGTCAGGGTCACAGGAAGCTCAGGCTGGCCTCAAACTGCTATGTAGCTAAGGATGACCTTGAACTTCTGATCTTCCTGCCTCCACTTCCCATGTGATGGTTGCATGTACACCATCACATCTTGTTTATAAGTGCTGCCGATGGAACCCAGGGCTTTGCACATTGCTGGACACCAACAGCTACACCCCTGTGGCCTGTCTTCTTATTACCTACAGTTTATACTGCCTTTCTCAAGTGTCAGAGATGCCTGCCTCGTCCCTATGTCACTGTGTTCTTGTTGGAAGCCATGGTACTGGCATGGGTGGGAACACTTGTTTTTATCTCCCTGGGTAGGACTGGGGCTTCCAGAGAAGCATGGTGTTTGGGACTCGGCCTAGCGGAAAGAGTAGCACGCCCTTCTGTAGTCACATAATGTCCTGAAAGACTCCTGGACTGTCCCTGGGAAGTTTAGCACAGTCCTCAGCTGCGGGAATGGTGAGAAAGAATTGATTTTAAATGCACTCGTCTGAAAGGTTTGACAGCGGCTCCACAGAGATTACACTTCACTTTGGGAAGTCTCTGACATTTTAAGTGGACCCAGGTCTTTCATAAGTTATATCCAGAGAATATATATTTGCCAGTGTGGTTGATCTATGCATAGTTTGTGCTTCTTTTTCTTTAATTTCTTCACCAATGTCTTTCAGGGTCATCCAAACGCACAGAAGACCATCCTTCAGGTGGATCAGAACTGTGTCCGTAATTCTTACGACGTCTTCTCTTTGCTGCGGTAAGAAACTCCTTAGAGCCTCCTGGATTTGGACAGATCTCTCTCATTGT
Organism: Peromyscus californicus insignis; assembly: GCF_007827085.1. Classification (NCBI taxonomy): domain Eukaryota; kingdom Metazoa; phylum Chordata; class Mammalia; order Rodentia; family Cricetidae; genus Peromyscus; species Peromyscus californicus. The sequence continues at coordinate 103,795,621 of NW_026294562.1, forward strand.
GCATCTGTGATGCTGCCGTGTGCGGGGATGTGTCGGAGCTTGAGAAGCCATTACTCAGGCTTAGCATTTTTTAGTGAAAGCTCCATAAATTCTGTAGCTCCAGCGATTTAAGTTTATCTCCTCGACAAAGTCTTTGAAAAGCCATTTCCTCTCATTGGGCAGTGGGAAAGAGCGGTGGGCAGCTGGAGATCTTAAAACAGAAACTGAGGTACTGGCTGGTGTGGCCTGTAAGCTGCAGAGTGAGTTCATATCAGGAACGTCCCAACTATTCCTTCCCCAGGAGAGCCCACCAACAGCCCTAGGCATGGCTTAGACGTTTGGCTTGTTCTCATCTTAAAAGGATCCTGTATGACAGGCCAAAGGAGCTTTGTAGACAGCTAAGACTCAGAGGCTTCAGTGCCTCAGCTCCCTGTCCGTGTATGTCTGTATAGAAAATGTTTGGGATTAATTTTGGAAGATTTAAAAATGTAGCTTCACATGTGGTAGATGATCAGGATCATTTCCCAGGGGGCACAGTCAGCAGCGACACTCAGCCCTTGTCACTCAGCTGAGACTGCTAGTTGAGATGTGACTTGGGTAGTGTTTTTCTAATGTTTACCTAACACATCATAAATTTTAGACCATTACATATCCTCTAGATTTTCTAGTGGAAGAGTCCAGAAGGATTCTTAAAGAATGATTATTTTATAAACATTATACAAGGGGCCTTTCCTTTGTGAGCCTTGAGTCTTCTATTCGATGACATAGAGTTTGGTTACATGGCTTGTGAAAACTGCTCTTAAGGGATAGTGATTCTAAAGCAACCACATAGGTGATCACTTGACTTGTGTCTGAGAGGTGTCTTCAATCTGACTGCTTAGGATATGTAGCGGAACAGATAGGATTCACTAACTGACCAGACATTCTATTGAGTCTGTTGAACTGGGAACACAGTAAGTGTTAATAGAGTGCCCGGAATTTGTTGAAATGTAAATAAACAGCTAACAGTTCCTGACCTGTTCTTCTTAGTAAAATGATAGTAAAAGAGCACTTTTTTTTTTGTTTTTTTTTTTTGTTTTTCGAGACAGGGTTTCTCTGTGTAGCTTTGCGCCTTTCCTGGAACTCGCTTTGGAGACCAGGCTGGCCTCGAACTCACAGAGATCCGCCTGGCTCTGCCTCCCGAGTGCTGGGATTAAAGGCGTGCGCCACCACCGCCCGGCCTAAAAGAGCACTTTTAAAAAAGGTATTTTCTAAGTATGAGATTGTGTGATCTTACTAGAGAAATCAATAGAATTACAAGAAAAAAATTTCCAAATCATAGAAAAGGGAGGCTTTTGGGATAGTGCAACAGAGAAAAGAGAGTACTTTAAAGGGTGCTGGGAGCTCTAAGTTACTGCAGAGAATGGGAGGTAAAGAGATATGATACCACAGGAAGTGCTGGGAATGGGGCTGCAGGTATAGCTCAGTGGAAAAGCATTCACCCGCTGTGTGCGAGTTCCAGAGTTCAATCCCCAGTACCTCTGAAGTCCCTGTTTACTCCAGTTCATTTAACTTCTCTGGTTCTTGTGATGGAAGAAGTGGTGTTAGTTACTAAGTAAGGAAGTTGTATAATTTACAAGTGTTTCCTATCACTGTGTGGAAACTCGTTTCTACATAACAGTATAGACTCACTTTTATGTCGGGTGTGGTGGTGAATGCACATTGTGTGTGTGTGTGTGTGTGTGTGTGTGTGTGTGTGTGTGTGTGTGTGATGAGTATGCACATACAGAGGCCAGAGGGAAGCATCGGATGTTTCACTCTGTCACTCTCCTCCTTGTGTGCTTGAGACAGGGTCTCTCACTGAACTGTGGCCTGCATCTCTGCTAGGCTGGTTGGTCAGTGAGCTCCTGAGGTCTTCTTGTGTCCGATCCCAGCACTGTGGTTACAGTCCTGTTAGCCACGCCCAGGCTTCACAGGGATCCTCATGTACCCATCAAGCCCTTTCTCCAGGCCCAAGACCCAGTTCTTCTGAGCCAGATGAAATGTCTGTTAATCAACCAAATTACCCCCCTGCACTGAATGAAGCACCCTAGACCCAGGAACTCTGAAGTTGTACTTGTCAAAGTTAGTGACCATTGTTCTAGTTCTTGCAGACAGCAGCAGGCGGCCATTGTCTGCTTTATTGAGAGCATTGCTCTGCTTTTTGTGGTGGTAGATGTGGAATGCCCGCCGGGAAACTTGTGTCTCTCTCAGACTGCATTTCTTTGTTCTTTTCTCTACTCAGTTACCATTGTCCCTGAATGGGGATATATATTTTTTTAAATCTATTTTCTTTTCCTGGTTCTTCTTGATTTATAACATTTTTGCTACTTGGTCTATAATTGAAACCAGCCACAGCTGGACATGGTGGTACGAGCCCATGATCCTGGCACTTAGGAGGTGCAGGCAGGTGGGTCAGGAGATAATAATCATCTTTGGCTACATGTCAAATTCAAGGCCAGCCTGGGCTATGTGAGACTCTGTCTCCAACAACAGCAACACCCATAGTGTCTGTATTTGTTACTAACACTTAGCCCCAGAGTGAGAACTTTGGTCTCCTGATTCTGTTTTTTAGAAGTGTAGTCTAATTAATAACTTGTACAGGCTAGGGGGTATAGTTGTACTCACCTGCCCTAACACTGAGGGAAGGTGGTTTCAAGGTTGAGGCCAACCTGGGCTACATAGTGAATTTCAGCCAGCCAGTCTCAAAATTAAAAATTAAAATTAAAAAAAAATATCTTGGGGCTGGAGAGATGGCTCAAGGTCCTGAGTTCAATACCCAGCAACCACATGGTGGCTCACAACCATCTGTAATGAGATCTGGTGCCCTCTTCTGGCCTGCAGGCATATATGCAGACAGAAAACTGTATATATAATAAATAAATCTTTAAAAAATGTATCTTTCACTGTATTGTCGTGCTCCTAGGATGCATAGTTTTTTGCATTTTTTGCTTGTGGGTGTCATGGAAAAATAGAGACTCTTGTGAGTTAGGACTTTGGAACACTAGACTAGGGAGTTTTATACGGTTTTGTGGGACATCAGCCAGCTCAGGTGCTTTGGCTCACGCTGGAGACCCTAGGTTAGTTAACAGTCGGCAGGAGAAGCGGTGGCTTCCAGCGCCTTCCAGAGTCCTTCGGGGTGAGGTGAGGCAGTCAGATCCCTCTCAGGCTGAAGATTCATCCGTCCGTCCTTCAGTAAACAGTTAGCCGTTTTGCTCTGTGCTCCCACTTCGGGATGTCCACCACAAGGTGTCAATGTTGCTCTGTAACTGACATGTGAAATGCCAGTTACTTTCCAATTGGGGTCAGCAAACGGCGTGGACGGCTTCAGTGGAGTAGAAATCGATGTTAGGAAATGCCATTAAATAGGCATTGTCTAAATCTCGCCTTTCAGGTTTTAGGGGCTTAGGCTAATTAGATATGGGGGGGGGGAGGGCTCTGGGTTTGTTGCTATTGTTGCCTTTAGGGTTTTGTTTTTTGTTTTTGTTTTTTTTTTTTTTTGGTGGTGGTGAGTTACTGAATGGTTATAGGAGAGGAGAGATGGGGTATGGTGAGGTGGAAGTTTAGAATTCTAACCCTGGTGTCATCGTGGGATAGACATCGGGTGAGACTGCAGTCAAGGGGTCACATCTAATCCTGCTGCTTCCTGAGGGTAAAAGATTGTTTGGGGTGCCATCCTCACCCCCACCCCTCCACCCTTTCTAAAGAGGGTGCTGTATTGTGGTGTGGCGGGCTTTCGGCCTGCTCACTCGTTCTCTTTCCTCCTTGGAAATGCCTTGCTTTTTCCGGGTTAATATACAGAACAGCTGTGAGACAGGCACCGGCCGTGGCCCTCTGCCTGGCCCCCGGTACTGAAAGTGCTCTAGGTTGGTAGCCTGGAGCAGGGCTTTTGTGGGATCCTTGCCTTGGTTTGCTTCCACCTGGTCTTGTAAATGGGGATGGTATTTGTCTCATACAATTAGGAATATGGGGAGGGTGAACTAAGGCGAGGTCTGTGGAATCCCTCAGACAATCTGGGGGTACCTGGTGGGTGACAGCCTTCTCTCTGCTCTGCTGTCAGCTCCTCTTTGACGCCAGAGTTCTTAGCTTGAGGCACTGGCTTTTCAGCTTACCATCATTTCTCCTTTGCCTGCATGCCATTCAGACGTTCACTTCCGCTTTGAAAGTTAGCTGTCCGTCCTGACCAGTCATAATTTTAAAATGTTTTGTCTCCTCTCACTGACGGCATTGAAGCTTCTGCAGGAGGGATTTTTCCCCTGGCTATGTCGCCCTTCTTTGTCTGAGGTTCCTGGCCTAGAGACTCCTGTCAGCTCGGTTCTGCTACCACAGCTTCAGCCAGCCTGTCCAAATGCTGGAAGCCTCCAGTTAAAGTTCTGCTGTCTGCCTTTCTCTCGGATCCACAGTCTGTTTACCGGGGCTGTTGGGCATTTACAGCCCTTGAGGAACCTGGAGTGTGGCTGGATTCCCTCATCAGCTTTATCCTCTGCCCCTTCCCTTTCTCCTCTCTGGGGTTTGCACCACCCCAGTCACCCAAGCTCTAGACATCATAGTCGTTCTTGTTTTCTCCACTCTCCTTCTTCACTGGTGTTTAGCTGGCTCTGAGTCCTCTGCAGTCTTTGCCGGGTGGCTCATGTATCACCCTCCTCCCCTGTTCTTCTTCTCCTAATAGTCCTTTCACTCCAGTTTTTCTCACATGCCATCATAGCTGTGCTTTGTTGGACATTTTACAATAATACAACTTGGTGGTTAAGAGCACTTGCTGCTTTTGCAGAGGACCCAGGTTTTGTTTCCAGCACCCACATGGTGGCTCACGGCCAACCATCTGTAACTCAGTTCTAGGGACTCCAGTGCCACTTTTGACCTTCATGGGCTCCTAAACACATGGTGCACATAGATATGCTCAGGCACACGGCATAAAATAAATACGTCTTAAAGGAGTGGAATCGGGTGTGCTGGGATTAAAGGTGGCACCACCCTGCCTGGCCCAGCACTGGTGATGATGATGATGCCATCGTCTTCCATACGATGTCCCTTCTGTGGTAACATCCGTTCTTTTCCCTTTTTACAGATGAGGAAGTTGCACCACAAAGCAGTTAGTAGCTTAGCCACCGTCACAGAGCTGGGTGGTGGGAGAGTCTGTCTTCAGACTCAGCTGTTCTGGGCCCAGACCCCGGCTTTGCAGTCAGCCTGTCTTACCTCTTTGCAGCCCCCACTCGCCTGCCACATTCCTGCTCGAGCAGTCTGTCAAAGGTGCGTCAGCCTTGTCACTGTGGACTTAGAAGTTATGGAACCGTTCTGTGCAGCATGGAGTTCACACCAACTGTGGTGGTCAAAGGCCGTTGAGAACACACCTCTTTGGAACTGTTGTCTTGTTCCCAGCTTGCCCCACTCTGTAATTAATAGCTGTTAGTTATGGAGCGCTTACTGAGTTCAGGTTAGCCCTTCACTCCTTTCTTCTCAGCACCCCCACACTGGGAGCCTCCTGTTTGATTTGTATTAGCCCCGGCACACAGTTATCATCTATGCTCAGCACACACATGAACGTGTTTCATTATGACATTTTCGTTCATACTTAGTTTTGGTGGATCCCCCTCCCACCTCCTACCAGCTCCTCTCCCCATCTCCCTCACCCGCCCTCCTCGGACCTTCCCATCCCCGTCTCCCCCTTTCCACTTTCAGTCACGTGTGTTATCTCACCTGTTCCATCACACTTTCTTAAAAATCTTTTTCCCTCTCTCCTGGGCCTTTCTGGGTTTTTACCCTCTTTCCTCCCTCCTCTATGAATCCCTGGATAGAAATGCTGTTTCCACTGACTGCATCTCGCTCTTCTCCAGGCTACGGCAGGCCAAGGCGCTGTCATTTCGGTTACTGTTTGCAGATGGCAAAATGCGAGCTGTGAAAAACGTACTAGGTAGTTATCTCCACAGTGTTGAAAGTGTCGTCAGACCGAGGGCCCACGCTACCCCTCTTCTCTCTGGCCTGCTCCCCTGCAGCATCCGTTGAGGTTTTCAGAAATCTGTGGCTTCTAACCTTTCTCTTTTCCGTAGGTTTTTCTGAAAGGCCTTCATTTGGCCCTCTAGAGGTAAATTCCCGCCCCTTCTTGGTGGATAACACTTTCACCTATAAACTTTCTATTTGAAAAGGGACCAGCTGTCCAATGGCCAGTAAGTTATTCTGGGAGTAATTTTAAAGAACCTGGGACAAGAGCATACGAGTCAGTTTTTAAATGTGGATGTGACTCTCAGCTTTTCGGTGTGGGGAAAGCTTTGTTTCTTTTCTCTCCTTAGGTTGTCTCTAGAGGGCAATGACAGCTATAGACAGTTAAGAGCCCCACGTATGCGGAAAGTGCCACAGAGTTGATGGAGTAACAGTCATGTGTGTTCATTTCAAGTCAGCAGGCAGAGAATGGAGGGATTGGATGAAGATGTACACACTGACAGCATGACACACACACTGGGAATTTGCTCTCTGTGACTCTTAAATAGTCTTGCCTTACAGTATCATGGAAAAGGATGGGTGTGTGTGTGTGTGTGTGTGTGTGTGTGTGTGTGTGTGTGTGTGTGCGCGTGTGCACGCACACTGATTATTAAGCCTTGGTAGACCTAGGGTAAGTTTTAGAAAGGTTCTTAATCAGAATATAAAGTTTTGGTATTCCACGCAAGTGCGGGTAAAACAATTTGTGTTTATGTATAATGACATATTTCTTTTATTTTTAATTTTTTCCTTTTCTCTCTAGGTAATATAGATATATATCTGTGCCTGTATACATATTCATAAAGGCACACACATTGTAAAAATAGGATTTTAATAAATGTTGGTGTGATTTTAGGTGGTCCCCTCTTTACTTTTTGGCTTTCCTTTGTAAACTCCCTTTTCCCATCCCTTGCCAGAAAGCCACCCAAACACAGAGCACACATGCTCCCTAGTCACACGTCGCTGTTAGCAGGCCAGGCTCCAGTCTCATCCGTAGCTGTCTGTGTTTTCCCACGCTCTCCGTGTATGTCGTCGTCGATCTTATGTGTGGATATGGCTTTAATTACCGATTTACAAAATTGGAATGGAAAGTGTATACGGTAATGATTCTGCATCTTGATTTTTCTTACTCAGTATCACATGTGCAAACTCCTTCAATTCATTCTTTTAATGATTTAATGATAGTCCCCGATGGAGCTTAACCGCCTTCATTCCACCGTTATCCCTTCTTTATTTTTACATGTACTTATATTTAAAACTTTTCTTTTGCAACCCAAGGACCAAGGAATGAAAGATTTAAAAAGTTACTTTAAAATATCATTTTATTTAAATTACAACTTTTCCACGTCAATCACTTAAGACAAAATAAATATGTAAATATCATCTTGTGTACATACGTGCTTTTTAGTCAAGTCTTCCCCGTGAGTTTGTCTTTGGATTTTATCTTGTTGTTGTTTACTTTTTTGAACTTAGCTTTGTGCTCTGACAGTTTCAGACCTGTTCTATGTAGTGCTTTCTGGTTACTTTCCCTGTTCCCTGATCTCCTTCCCGCCCTTCCCGCCCTCCTGTCTCACGCCCGGTCACTTCCCCAGGTTTGTGACTTTGGTTATGTTCTATAAAGCATATAGCATAACCAGGGTTATCTGTGTGACCTTTGGATTGGAACGATCCACTGGAGGCTTCAGGGGCCACCAGTGCGCTCAGTGAAGCACGCATCACCTTTGATAGCCACTTCCTATTTTTTTTTTTTTTTTTTTTTTTTTTTGGTTTTTCGAGACAGGGTTTCTCTGTGCAGCTTTGCGCCTTTCCTGGGACTCACTTGGTAGCCCAGGCTGGCCTCGAACTCACAGAGATCCGCCTGGCTCTGCCTCCCAAGTGCTGGGATTAAAGGCGTGCGCCACCACCGCCCGGCCACTTCCTATTTTTACCAATTCTAGTTTTTTAATATTTGCTTTGCCAGTCTTTACAGTGCTGAAATGTGTGTGTGTGTATGTATGTTTGTGCACATGTGTGTGATATGACACACACATGCTCTTAGATATTTTATTTCTGAGTGTTAGAATCTTAGGAGTGAGGTTTCTTTTAAAGATGTATTTATTTTTATTTTATGTGCATTGGTGTTTTGCCTGCATGTATGTCTGTGTGGGGGTGTTGGATCCCCTGGAGATAGAGTTACAAGCAGTTGTGAGCTGCCATGTAGGTGCTGGGAACTGAGCTCAGGTCCTCTGGAAGAGCAGCCAGTGCTCTTAACCTCTGAGCCATTTCTCCAGCCCCCTTAATGGAAATTTTTGATTAACTGAATTTTTATATTAACTTTGGGACAACTATCATTCTTATGTTAGTATTCCCATCTAAGATATGCCTTTGTGTTGGCCCCTTTTGCTCATATTTCAATTCTTCACTAACATTTTGTGGTTTTCTTCGTGTGATTATTTGCCTTTATATTAAATTTGCTCTCAAGTATGTTAGAGAGTTTTATATATTATTTTATTTTATATAAAGTAGCCACTCATTTTGATGAAAATATTCCTATTTTAACTATAACTTTCATTTCTGTTCTTGTGTACATATTGCTATCAAAGGAAAAAGCTATAATTTTAAGGAGATCTTATATTCGGTTACTATATCCAATTATTTATCTTCTTATTCACCCCCTCCAAACCTTTTCCGGCATGCATTGCCAGGCATGGCTTCTTGTTTTCTGAGGAAAGTTCTCTCTTGGTTTTCTTGGTGTACACATTGTTATTAAAGGATATGAAAGGATATACCTGGAGAGCATGGTGATGCCTACCTGTAATGCCAACAGTTGGGAAGCTGAGGCAGGAGGATCTCTAGTTTATTGGATGTTCATAGAGAGTGGGAACATAGAGGGTTAATCACATAAGTCATTCCAAAGCCCTATGAAGGATTTTGGCTTAGCATAAAAGTGACTTTTCAAATGTTATTGACATGATGGATGAAGAGGCGAAGAGCTTCGTTGGAGAGCAGTTAAGTCTGTGGATAGTCTTCTGCCCGAGACACGCTCTCTGTCTCTGCTCAAGTGCACCTGCTCAAGTGCGCCTGCCCGGGCTTGGATCCACAGGGTGACTTGATTAAGGCAACTTTGTTTAAGATGTCACTGAGAATGAAGGCCTCGCCATCACGCCCCTCGTGGCTGCCTTATAACTCCATTCTTGCCGTGCGAGGCATGCTCTAAGGCAGCTTTCCAAGGGTTAGTGATTTCACCCTCATGTCTGGGCCAAGGAAAACAACCAGTTACCATTAAACACCCACCCCACCCATAACTTGATTTTTATATCCAGTTTTATTAAGAGAATGTATCAGAGTTCTTGGAAGACTTAATACCTTGTATGCATCGGGACATCACGGTGGCCCTGGTACCACCTTCGTTCTAAAGGTGAATGCTTCACCTTTGAAGAAAATCAGAGTTTAATGTGTTATCTGTTGACAGTGAGTTTATAATAACCTTGTTCTTGCAATTGGCTCTTTATGACTGGAAACACTCTATTAACATGAGAAGCCAAGTTCTACTTTGGGGACTTAGATTCTAGAGAACAGATTAACAGGTCTAGCAAGCAAACAGTCTTTCATTCATTGAAAGTTAGTAATAATTTCTAAATGTTTTATGTTCTAGACATATCAGAATTCTTCCTCTTCCTGCAAAAGGCCTATACAGGGGTCAAGGAAGGAAAGTAGTATCTGAGCAAGAATATGAACAGCATTCAGTGCTAAAATTTTTGCATACCTTTATTTAAGAAAAAGTTTTTGTTGTTGTTTTTAATTTTGTGTGAGTGCCTGTATGTGCACCATGTGATACCTGGTGCCCAGGGCACCAGAAGAGGGCATCAGAAGTTCTGGAACTAGAGTTACAGATGGTTATGCGGTGCCTTGTGGGTCTGGGAGCCAAACCCAGGTCTTCTGCAAGAGCAGCAAGTCCTCTTAACTGCTGAGCCAGCCCTTTAGCTTCTGCATAAATATTTTTATAGTACCACAGTAGACGTGCTGCTGTTATAATTCTGTTTTATTATTAGGCAAACTGAAACTCAGGAAAGTCAAGCATGTTGGTCCCACATTACTCAATTAGGAAGTCACAGAGCGCCTGATGGGCAGATAACAAAGGCTTTCTTTCCATTAGGTTCTCCATTTGGTGTGGACAGTTCTCTTGACACATCTCTTTCTTGTTGAGACCGCCTGGAGGCACCCCTCTCAGTGGAGTGGCTTTGGTGGTACACCTCGACATCAAATGGGCCATGCGGCTTGATGTCACGGAGACTTTCAAAGCGTACTTTGCTGGTGCCCTCCACGGCGTACCTGGGACCCGTGGATCTTCTTGTATGTTTTTATTGTTGTTGTTTTTGCCCTTACATGTTGTTCTGGGGTGCTCTGACACTGTGATCCTCCAGCGCCCTTCCCTGCCTGTTCTCGGCCTCCTCTCCTTGCATTCTCCGTGGAGATAAAATGATTCTTGCACAGCAGCACTGGCTTCTCTTTCTGAGTTTCTTTGATTCTAGCGACACAGTCAAATTTGAGTCTTAGTGTGGAGCTGGCATCTGGAGCCTGGAGTTCATGAAGACTCTGGTGGAAACCAAGCAGTTGACTCAGTAGCATTTAAGAAGGAGCTAAGATTATGTTACGGTGCAGTAATGAAAATATATTGTCCAGATTAGGTGGGGTAATGGCTGTTTGGACTTGGAGTTTGTTAGATCATATTTGGAGTATTCTGCTTGAGTGCTGGTTTACTTTGATGAGAAAAGCCAGCATCATGGCCGTTTTAAAGCATTTAAGGACTATTTGGAATAGAGGACATTTAGCCTGGAGAAGGAACAACTTTGGGGATATTCTTACTGTCTTTAAGCAGTTATTTGATTAATTTGGTAATAACAATAAAATACATGTCTATTGAGCAAGTACTCTCTTCCAGGGAAGTCATTATGTGCTTTGTGTTATTTGCTCTGCACAGGGGACAGCCTCCCTCCTCTCTCCCTCTGTCCTCTTTAGGTCTCAGGAAACTGAGATCCAGAATTGGGAACTGACCCACAAAGTTGGCACTGGGCCAGAGCCAAAGGCTTATGATTTCATTTTCTTTCTTTCTTCCTACACTGCTTACATTTGTAGGTGTTTTTTTTTTTTTTTTTTTTTTTTTTTTTTGAGCTCCTTCTGAAGGGCTACAACTTGGAAGCCAAAAATGACATTGGAGGCATGCTGTCCCTGAGAATGAGTGTTATGATGCCTGCCTGCACATACTGATGTCTGAAGTGTACCAGATCCTGCCTTTGGAAGACAAAATAGCAATTCTGTCTTCACAGAGGTTACATTCCAATGGGAAATTGAGAACTAAACACACAAGTTTTAGGTAGTTTTTATTTTTCCCCTGGTGGTCAGGAAAACTAGGGCAGGGGGTGGAGTGTGCAGAGGATGGCTGGGTGAGGTATTTCAGGGCAGGGAGGACTGCACTGAGAACAAAATATTTGAACAAAAAAGACTTGAAAAAGATAAGGCAGCAAGCCAGTGGGCATCTGGAGGAAGAACATTCCAGAGAGGAAAGATCACAGGTATCAAAGCCCCCGGTTGGGAAAGAGTTTTGCTTTGTTTCAGGAACAGCTCCAGCCAGGAGGGCAATCTTACTTGAACACAATGAGCAGAGTGGCAAAGGCCAGATCTTCCATGGGGTTTTAGATTCCCTAAACCCCATGCACAGTATGAAGCTTGTTCAAGAACCCTGGAGCAAAAAAAAAAGTGTGATCTGAATTACTTAAATGATTTTTGTCCTGGGGTGTAGCTGAGTGGTAGTACATGTAGTAGTAGCGTGTTCAAGGCCCTGGGTTTGATTCCAGTACCACAAAGTAAAACATAGACAAGATAAGAAAATAAGAAAAAGCAAATGACTGTGGCACGGTGAGTCGGCGAGTGGAGACACAGAAGAGAGGTCACTGAAGACACTTGCAGTGACCTCTGCTGATGAGGGTGGCTTAGTGGCAATTGGGGTAAATGAAGAAAGTGGTCAGATGCCGACACGTTTTTCAAGACCGCTAACTAGACTTGCTGATGGGCTGTATGGAGAAACTGGACTTAAGGATAAGTATTTGCCCCAACTAAGTGCATTATAGTGGTATGATGGAAACAGATGCTTCAAGATGCCTTGGTGGGCTAGTCATTAATAGGAAATAAAGAATGCGTTCATAGCATGTTAGGGTGGAGATACCAACGAGGCTGTTTTATATATCTATATATTATAAATGTATATATATTTGACCTCAGGAACCAGTTGACACCCGATAAATGAATTAGGCATTGTATCAATGTAGTTAACATAAACCACTCCCTGGGAAATGAATATTTATTAATTATCTCAGGGCCAGGGAAATAAGTTAGAGGCTGCTATGAAGCTCCAGGAATGTGTTAACACTGCTTTTTCAGACCAACTCACTGTAGCTTTGAAGCAGCTGCTTGTGAAGTGGCCATTCCCCTCTCCATGCCCCAAAGAGGAAACTGCCCTGCAAAAACTCATGCCTCAGGGGCTAGCCAGAAGGAGGACCTCCCCCAAAGCCCCCAGGTTCTGTTTAAGGGATTCCAACATTTAACAGAAGAGCTGGGCTGGTGAGGTTGGGGAAATCCAGAACAGCATGTTCCAGAAGCCTCAGTAAATTAAGTGTTGTGAAGCACGTGACCAATTGAATGCCAGGTTGCTGACTGGACAGAGTGAGGACTGAGAGCAGAGTGCTGACTTCAGTGACATGGAGTACGCTGGTGACGTCAGAACAGTTTGGATGGTGTGGTGGGAGTGGCTGAGGGGTTAATGGGAGTGAGGACATGAAGAGCCTGAAGACTACTGCTTTTTCCCCCTTCTATCCAAAGGACCATGGAAGTGGTACTAATACTGAGTGAAAAGAGGCACAGGGGATGTGCATTCTGCTCACCATGTTCATCTCCTACCGGATGATGTATAGACTACAGAGACACACTTGTCACACAGACCTCAGTTGGGGAGTCCAGTGTTTGGGTGGGTGGCTTGGCCTCAGAAAGGGGCTGAGTTGTCACAGTGGGAAACAAAATATGGGGACAGTTATAGAATCCCTCATCACATTTGGTGATGGGAGAGTGATGCTTTCTTCTTGGGTTGAGTCTGTTCTTCATTGGATCATCTGGCAGGTGAGGACAGTGGAGGAGATGTAAACATTTGAGAAGAGGGGAGCAGATAGGGAATTAGCTATCTGGGGTTGCAGAATGGCTGGACCAAACGTTTCCCAGTTTTACCCTCTGTTGGTTTCAGTTGGGGGCCAGGATATAAAGCTTCCTTGCCTGATCCCTACAGTCTTCAAATCACTAGTCTGTGGTGGAGCCTCAGGGTAGCATTTCTCACTGTCTGTGATCATGACGGCCCAGGGAGCATGCTTGGGCTGTGCTTTTAGAGAGAGGTCATTCAGTGTAGTGGGTGTATTTTTCCTGGGGTCTTTAACTACTTGGGTCCAGAGAATTTTGTCTTGCTGGTGTGAGTTCATGGGCCAGAAGAAAGGACTGAAGAAGTGATTCATGTCAGTAAACCTTGGGACTGAGCTGAGTGAGAGAAATGAGGACAATAAAAGGAGTGGTATTGGGACTGAAGGAGTGGAAGTTCTGGTGATGATGACAAGATGGCGGAGTGGCATACTGCAGGTGTCTGGAAATGTGAAGGTGGATAATCAGAGATTGAGATTAATGATAGTTATGTTGAAAGTATTATGATTAAAATATGGGACTAAGTGGATGAAATGCATGGAGGTCAAGAGTCAGGGAGGTGGGAATACTGCATGGGTCTTGTACATGATATAGATGTCATTAAGAGGAAGGGCAGGTGTAGAGGGGGAGAGTCAGTGCTGGAATTTCCCATTGCTAAACTGGAATCATCACTAGAGGGCTGTTGATAACAGCAGCAAACAAGGAAATGGCACAATCAAACATCATGCACAGTGAAGGGCCTGAGAGCTTTTAAGGGAGTGGAGGAAGTCAGTAGTCTGGAAAATGGCGTAGATGTGAGGAAGCCACCTCCATCTCCAAGCTCGCTGTTCTGTAGGGCATAAGAGAAGACACTGAAAGCAATTTGAGATATCCTGCTCTAACTCAGTTCTCAGACAACCATCTAACAGGAGGTGTTCCTGTCCTTGCTAGTTGGGAAACTGAGGCTGACAGCCACTGCGTGTGAACGCATGAGTCCATGGAAGATACGGGTGACTCGGTGCGGTTAGAGTTTGTACAGGGAGAGATGTGCTGCTCTGGAGGGAAGTGTGAGCTCCCCGCCAATGGGCGAGTGTTTGCCCTCCACAGGCTGCTGCTGACAGCTCAGTAAGTGGTGTGGGGAGAAAAGCAGCACACGGTGAGACAGTGACATGGAAACTCATACTCTAGACTATTGCCGAAGATGGCGGAGAGGAAGGAAGCTCAATTAATTAATTTAATTCTGACGTAAAAATCTGTGATTGTGTGGTTGTACATTATGAATGTATTAAACACCATCCAATTGGACTTTTTCTCATGACTCATCCTATGTTTTATTTCTCCTCAGTGTGAAAATGTTTGTGATTATTAAGGTGGTTATTGCTTTTTCAGTGTGCTGAGGAACTTTGGGTACAAAGAAAGGCAGTCTTAGCTTTCATGGAACCTAGAGTGTTTGGGTCGGAGATGCATGATTCTGTCTGCAGAGCGCACCGTCCTACATGGTGGTGCGTTTTCCCACAAAAATGTTTCAGCCTATTGAGCTTTGGGAGAGAAAGAGCATCCTAGGGTTTGCCTGTCGCTTCTCACCATGGCAAACTCAACACAGAGCATCTTTCCAGCTAGCCCGGCAAACTCAACACAGAGCATCTTTCCAGCTAGCCCGGCATACTCAACACAGCATCTTTCCAGCTAGTCCCCGCTCTGCAGCGTTAGCCTCTAGCGTGGGCCCCTTGGCTCGCTTTTTAAGACCTTCCTCTTTGAACTGTTTCATCAGTTCAGAAATAGCTGGGCAAGGATTAGTTGGTCAGATCAGTCTTTAAAAGTGTCCTCTTAGCCGAATCTCTTGTCGAAGAACCTGGTGGCAAAAAGAGGATTGTTGGTCCTGCAGAGGGCTGCGGGGTTTCTGTGAGGCGAGACTACAGCTCACCAGAATTTCTCTGAAAATATGCTCCTTTGTTCAGAGTGAAAGCGTTGTTTGTTGGTCATGTTTTGCTGGCTAGTTTCCAGTAGGATTTAGGCACTGATTTCTCACAGTGCTGGCGTAAGCAGCCTGAGTCTGATGTTAGGACAAATTACCTGTTCTTTATTTTGTGGTTTAAAAAAAAAAAATCTGTTCTTGTTTTACTAAATTAGCTCAAAACTTCATCAGAATGTTGCTGTTAGTGCCAAATGCATTTTCTGACATTGAAAATAAATTTTAAGCAGCCTTATGTAGAAAATTGCTAAGATAGTACACATTTTCATGTATTCCACGCCTGATTAGTTATGTCTTCTATTAGTATGATACACTCACTACAATTAGTGAACCAGAATTGATGTGTTGCTAACTAAGTTAAAGCCCATACTTTACTCAGATGTCATTGCCCTGGCCATCACAGCATGTCTCGTCATTATGTTTCCCTAAGCTCCTTTTGACTGTCCAGTTCTCAGATTTTTTAGTATTGATGACCCGACAGATTTGAGATACTTTGTAGAAAGTCTCATTGGAGACGTCTGATGTTTCTGTCATTATGAGGTTGGGCTCATAGGTTTGCCAGCACTTTGTCATAATCAATAGTGAGATATGTAATTAGGAGAAAACATACAGTATTATCAAGAGCCTTGCCATATAGTATCCTTATGACTTACAGAGCTATGTTGTGTGATAAACACGGTAGTTGAGAATTCAAGGATTAGGGTCCAGTAATCTAGAAAAAGAATACTGGTCAGTTACTTGAAATTCAACATCACTAGCAACATAGTTTTATTAGGTTCCTGCTGTTAGTAGGGGCCTGTTTGTCTCTGTCCGTCCTCCTGTTCTGGTCCCGGAAGCTCTCCCCAAGCAAAGGAGCAGAGAACCCTGCTTCATGAGGAACCGCCCCAGGCCACATCCAGCCAGTGGGACTCTGCAGAGACAGGGTTAAAATAAGTGGGTTTAAGCCTCAGGAGCCTCCTACTTTGCCCTATATTTAAATCTTGATCTTAGCTTGCTCTGTTACTTTGGCTTTATGTTGGCGAGACGGGGGGACATCATGTTACAGGTGGTGTGTTAATTAGTCTTTCTGTTTCCATGACAAAATACATAAGACAAGTAGCTTGAGAGAGAGAAAAGTTTATTTTGGTTTCTGGTTTCGGTCCATAGCCACTGTGTACAGCAGACTGTGGGCCTGAGGTAGGGCGCATCAGCATCCCAGTGTGGGAGCTGTAGAGAAAGCTTTTCACCTTACCGTGGCTGGAAGGTGAGGTTGTAGGAGAGGGCTTTTCTTTCCTTTTATCTCTACCTCAAGCCTGTGGCGTGGTGCCATCCACGTTCAGGGTGTGTCTCCCCCTCACTTAATCCTTCCTGGAAGTGCCTTCCTGGGCA
Source organism: Peromyscus californicus insignis (assembly GCF_007827085.1). Classification (NCBI taxonomy): domain Eukaryota; kingdom Metazoa; phylum Chordata; class Mammalia; order Rodentia; family Cricetidae; genus Peromyscus; species Peromyscus californicus. The sequence goes on from NW_026294562.1 coordinate 103,812,125, forward strand.
CCCAGGTTTGCTTTGCTAATCCCTTGGGAGCTTCTCAGTTGAATCAAGCTGACAGTCGAGACAATCTCAGCTCCTCCCCTTGTCAGCTTCCAGCCCCAGATATCTCCTTAAATCAGGATTCTGCCTCCAAATAGCTCATACCCACATCATAGCACGAACTGTATCAGTTTATCTCCAGAGGCCTCTGTATCTTTAATAGCCTCTGCATTGTCCAGAAGTTCTGAGTGCAAAGTTTCCTCTGAGACTCAGGGTGATAGTTCTTAGCTATGATGTGTTGTGAAATAGGAAGACAAGTCACGTGCTTCCAGGATACAGTGGCATGGTGTACATGTTCCCATTCCAAAAGGGAAGGAGAGGAAAACAGTAAGTCAAGGCAGGATTGGACCAAAGCAAGATGGATCGCCAGCATGGCAGTCACTGAATCCTGCAGCTCCACGTCCAGCCCCTGAGGCAGGGATGATGTGATAGGAACTCCCAGGGACTCGGGCAGTACTGCCAGTGTGCGGTGTGCGCAGTGCTCGAGGCCACTCTCTTAATGGCCCTGCTCATTACCTGCAGCCTTCCTCAGCTGACGTCCCTGTTCCTGTCATCTCTCATTTCCTGGAGTCACCGTTGTGTCTTCAGTTTCACTCTTACGGCTTCACACATCACCACCTTGGGAATCCTCACCCTGCTCCATACTGCCTGGCCTCCTGGGTCTTCCTTTGAAATCTGGATGCAAGCCTCTCTGGGCTTCTTAACCTCTTAATTCTATGTGGATGCATGACAAGGGTATGTAATGATGAAATCACCGTTGGCTGCCAGTTTGAACAGTAGCCTAGACCTCTTTCACCATGGCCAGAGCAGTGCCTGGATGGCTGCTCCAGGCAAATACTTCCTTAGATGGCTAGACGGCCCCATGACAGCATCAGGCACTTCAAAGTGAAGCTGTTTTAGGTTTTGGTTCTGGGATTAAACCTAGAGCCTCACATATGGTAAGCAAGCGCTCTGCCATGGAGCTGTATTCCTAGCCTTTGGAGTCCTCCAGATTAGTTAAAATTGTTTCATCCTGTGTGCATGATCTAGCCAAATTCTTAGATGTCGTTAAGGCATTTTTCCTAATGTCCAAATGGATATGGCTTCTTTTCAGTGGCCCTAACCCATCTTCCTCTGTCTCAACTTTGTGCTCTGTTTATGGGCAAACTGTAAGTTTTTCAAATCCATTGGCTCTGCTCTTTGCTCCCAGTTCTCACTATAAACTTGGATAACTCTGACAGCAGTGACAATACCAAAGCCTGAATGGTGAGCTGACTGGATTTCCCTTGCCTTGTTAGTCTGTTACCTTTCAATTTAGCCTAAAAGTCTCAAGACCCCGACAAAATGTAGCCAAGTTCTTTTAACAATATAATAGTGAATGGCCTGCAGTTCTCAGTAGTCCTGTTCCGTCTGAAATCCCAGTCTGAAAGCTCTGCTTATACCACCCTGTGCTTGCTCACTTACCTAAGCCTTTCCAGCAAACCAGTTCTAAAGGCTTAAAGAGTGATGTGATCAGGGTTGGTCACAGCAGCGTCCCTGCTCCCAGTACTAATCTTCTACGTTAGTTTTTCCATTGCTGTGACCAAATTACTGAGAGAAACTTGTGAAGGGTAGAAAGATTTATTTTGGTTTATGGGGTTCAGAGGTGTCAGTCCGTGACCACTGATTCCATCACTATAAGCTTGAGGGGAGGCATGACAGTGGTAGCATGGAGGGGCTCCTCAGCTCTTGGTAGCAGGGAGCAAAGAGATAGTGTTCTGTGCTAGCGGGCATTCTCCTTTTTCCAGCATATTCCATTTAGGGTCCAGTGTGTGGGATGGTGCCACCCACATTCAGGGTGGGTCTTCTTTCTCTTAGTGCGTTTTTGCTAGGACTACCCTCACAGACACACCAGAGATGTGCTTTATTAATATTCTAGGAACATCTAGTTGAGTAAAACTGGAGGTCAAGATGAACAACCAAACCACACATAGTGATTGAATTCTCCATTCAGTTACTCTCTATCGCCTAGTAGATAGGAAGCGAGTGAGCACGGGGACCAGTTTTATTCCTTACCATACAGTAGGTGTAAACAAAATAACTGGGATCTTATCAGGTAGTGCAACAATCAGAAGATGGGACCCGTGAAGCAGCAAGAAGAATGGGAAAGTTTGCTTGTCGGACTCGTGAAAAGAACTCTTCCAGATGGGGACTGCATACCTCTACTCTATGAAGCCTCTGAGGATCTCACTTCATTCTTTGTACCTTTTAGTATTTCATAAGCCTGCTATGGGCTGGACGCTTACTTAGCTTTAATAACCCTGCATTTGTTTTTTAAAACAAACAAATAAACAAAAGGTCTCTTTATATCCTTGGCTGTGCTGTAACTCATGTAGACCAGGCTGGCCATGAACTCACAGATATCTGCGTGCCTTTGCCTCTGGAGTGCTAGGGTTAAAGGCATTGCACCACCAGGCCTGGCTGCATTAGCCCTTTGATGATGGTTAGGCCTGGCTGCATTAGCCCTTTGATAATGGTTAGGTCTGGCTGCATTAGCCCTTTGATAATGGTTAGGTCTGGCTGCATTAGCCCTTTGATAATGGTTAGGTCTGGCTGCATTAGCCCTTTGATAATGGTTAGGCCTGGCTGCATTAGCCCTTTGATAATGGTTAGGCCTGGCTGCATTAGCCCTTTGATAATGGTTGTTACTTCTCCTCTTTTTAAAACTGGTTTCATTCCATTGCTGGTCTCCTAGGCTCAAGTGATCTCTTGTCTGAGACGGTCATTAGCTGGGGCTGTAGGTGTTCACCATTTTGAACTGTTGTTGTGTGTAAGGAGTGTGCTCTGTGTGTGCTTTTGTGCGCCTTTTAACTCCTTCAGCAATTCTGTGTGGTAGGTTATGGCTCAGGAACACTCAGAGAAGTTTAATGGCTTACACAAGCTTGACTAGTATTTTCTGGTTGCCTCCCAAAGTGTGAATTCTCCTCTGCTTCATGCTCTTTCTGATGGGATGCACAGTTCAGCAGACCCTGTGCTTACTGAGCCCCTTCATCTGCTAAGACTGCACCACGGCTCCATTTGGCTTTTGTTGATTTGATCAAAGAGCCGTATAATCCTAACACTTCTTCAGGCTTCAGAGCTGAACCTTGCAGTGAGTAAATAGCTAACTTCAGACCGTGCATTTCCAAGGCTAAAAGGGAATCTCTTACTTACCGATCCCTCAAGTTATAAACCATTGTCGTGGGACTGTTTACACAGAGCACATAGAAAAAGTGACTTGTATAATTACTCTCAGAACACTTGTACTCACTGACACTGTCAGGCATGTCAGCGTTGAAGCCTCAACACGAAGCTGTCCTGTATCCTTGGAGACCGTGCCTTCTCAGTGCTTGTTTTTAAGCCATCGTTTTCCTTTTAATGTAAGTAGATTTTGATGCTAGAAAGAAGTTGTCATGTGGAATTACTTTGTGGAGTCATTTGAATAGACTTGAAACATGGTTTACACACAAGTAAATTCACTAGTCTGAAAGATACCCTGGCAAGGCACGGTGACTGCCCCCACCAAAGGCACATGCTGTGCCCAGGCCCCCCCAAGGCAAAATGCATGCCTGCATCTGTAGTGCAGCCAGCATGCTGCTGCCTTGCGCTCTGCGAGCGAGGTGGTGAAGGCGCTCTCTGATGGAAAGCAAATGGGAAAGGCACTGTTTTCCTTCAACTTTTTTCTTTTTAAACTCTTGTGGGTTTTCATCAAAAGTTTCTTTCCTAAATGATTTTTTGTGAGGTGTATTTGTTGTGGCACAAACAAAGAGAAGTTGAGGTTTGTTTTTTATAATTTTCCCCTTTTTTTTTTGATACTGCTTTTCAAGTCAAAATTGGTGTGAGCAGTTTTTTTTCACTACCACCCTCCTTCTGTGTCGTTCATTCCCTGAGCTGGTATTTGTTGCAGTTGTGCAGGTGAGATGCTGGGATGCTGATGGAAATACTGGTCCAACCTTCAGGGAGATTCCAGCAAGGGCCTTACAGGCAGCCAAACCTGCAGCACAGGGCAGGGCAGCGCACGACAGGGCAGCATAATGAATGTTCTGCTAGTTCTGTGCTCCTTCTCTAGAAACAGTAAGAAGAGGCCCAAGTGGGCGCGGGGGTGGGAGGGGGTGTCTCCGAAACTCCCTGGAGAAAATGGTAAACACCCCTCCTGCCCCCTAAAAATTAAAGTGAACTGACAGTATATCGTTAAAAAAAAAAAAAGTCAAACTCTAAAATAAGAAAATGGAGACTCCTGTTCCACCCTCCCCCACTCTGCCCATTTCTACCCCTTAGCGACAGCCACCTTCAACTCTTTCTGTTTTAACTTAGGGTGGTTATCTGTAAAACTTGACGCCACCTTCTTTGTTTCTGTTATTTGACAAATGAGCTTTAGATAGTGTGCTCTTGGCTTTGGAGCATGAGGAATGAGGAATTCAGTACGTTTGCCTTCTTCCCACTGTCTCGCTTCCTCTGCTTCTGCCTTGTTACTAGTCACGCTTCTTTACATGATCAAGTTTGAAAAATAATTTTACATTTGATGATACTGTAATCAGCTATTGCCTTTGTCTGTACAAGGACTGGAAATAGAGCCCCTGGGGACCCCCTTTGTTGTCAGACAGTAAATGCTAACACCAGAGCAACCTCCAAAGAGCCAAGACCCAGGGACTAAAGCAATGGATAGACTTTCTAAAAGATTTAAGATTTTTAATTATGTATAGACGCGTGCGTGCCTGCGTGCATGCGTGCGTGCGTGCGTGTGTGTGTGTGTGTGTGTGTGTGTGTGTGTGTGTGTTGGATCCCCCTGGTGCTGGAGTCACAGGTGGTTGTATGTGTCCTGGGAACCAACCTTGGGTCCTCTGCAAGAGCAGTCCGTACTCTCGACCACTGAGCCATCTCTCCAGCCCCTGAATAGATTTTTTTGGCCATGTTTTTATTTATTTGCTTATTTATAAAAGACAAAGACTATTTCTCATGTTTGGATTTGTGAATTCCAACCATTTGTGTGTGAGCAACATTTAATGTTTTGCTTGAAAATTGAAATAGAATAATACTTCCTTTATTTAGCAGTACCCAATTAGACTGCATGCCCACTTTGTCTAGTCTTCCTACACCACTCCATCTTTCTTTAAGTGGTGTTAATAAGCCATACCTTATTCTGTTACTAAGCCAGTCTACAGTTGTACATTTTATACCAATCACAGAGAGAACATACAGGAACATACAGGCCAGGTTCAGAAACTGTTGACTCTTCTGTATTCCAGAAATCATGCTGATCTAGTCTTCAAGTCCCTGATGGCTTTTATATTATAATTTAGTGATAGAAATGGCATTGAAAATTCATTCTCAATAAATTAGTTACTCTACTGGCTGGTTTGGGGTGTCAACTTGACACAGGCTAGGGTCATCAAAGAGGATGGAAGCATCAGTTGAGGAAATGCCTCCTTGAGATCCAGCTGTAAGGCATTTCTCAGTTAGTGATCAATGGAGGAGGGCCCAGCCCATGGTGGGTGTGCTGGTCCTGGGTTCTATAAAAAGGTGAGCTGAGCAAGCCATGGGAAGCAAGCCAGTAAGCAGCTCCGCTCCATGGCCTCTGCATCAGTTCCTGCCTCCGGGGATCCTGCCCTGTTTGAGTTCCTGTCCAGACATTCTTCAGTGATGAACAGCAATGCTGAGGTGTAAGCCAAATAAACCCTTTCCTCCCCAACTTGCTTTTTGGTCATGGTGTTTCATTGCAGCAATAGAAACCCTAACTGAGACAGTTACTGTATGAATTATCACTGGGAGATACCTGGTCTTGTGAAATATGTCTGTAGCTAGAGTTTTCCTGCCTGGCCCACAGTCAGGACAAATCTCTCTCACCTGCCAGTCCCACAGCCACTCAGACCCAACCAAGTAAACACAGAGACTTATATTGGTTGCAAACTGTATGGCCATGGCAGGCTTCTTGCTAACTGTTCTTACAGCTTAAATTAATCCATTTCCATTAATCTATACCTTGCCACATGGCTCGTGGCTTACCGGCATCTTCACATGCTGTTTGTCATCATGGCGGCTGGCAGTGTCTCTCTGACTCAGCCTTCCACTTCCCAGCTTTATTCTCCTCCTTGTCCCACCTATACTTCCTGCCTAGCCAATGGCCAATCAGTGTTTTATTTATTGACCAATCAGCAACACATTTGCCATACAGACCATCCCACAGCATATGTCAGCTAGAGAAAAGGGCCAGACACTTACTTCCCTGCTCCATGATGTCACTGGGTGACGTTGCATGAAATGAATGGACTTTATGTAGGTGGGTGTGTTGTCTTTGGGAAGTTTGGATTGAAATTCTGCAATCTTGGTGTTCCTTGCCTTGGTTCCTTGAGCATTTTATATTTCTTTTCCTTTGAAATATTTACAAATTCATGGAAGCATTGCAGAAATAGTATCAAGAGCTCTGCCCTGTCACCATTGAAAGTAGATAGAAGGGCCCTCCTACCTCTGCCAATGTCATCAGTACAGCGTCTACAAACAAGAGCATTCTCCCAGATAACCATGGAGCAGCCACAGAAATCAGGAAGTTCCCATTCACACGTCACTGACACCTAATCCATCTGTGCAAGTCAAGTCTCAAGTGTCTCCATCTGTCTCCGTGTCCTTTATAACAAAGGGATTCCATCGTATACCACTCAGTAACTGTTGTCTCTTTATTCTGTCAATCTGAAACAGTTCTTCAGTCTTCCTTTGACATTTGGAAAAACCCCTTAGGTCAGTTATTTTTTACTGCCCCGTCATTTTGTTTTGTTTGCTGTTTCCTCATGAAGAGGGCAAGCATTCTAAGTCCAAATATATCATTGAATCAGTCCTGTCTAATGCCCATTCAATTTGTCCCCTAATAGACATTCTCGTGTGGGAACGTTTGATTAGAGTGATGCCTGCCATCTTTCTCCTCTGTGAAGTTAACCTTTTTGACTTTGCAGTTTTGTGGGAAGATATTTTCAGATAATTTTCCATCAAAATTCTACCCACTAGTTTCAGCACACATTTATGTTGGCCGAATTGTTATATGGTGGCTGCCAAGTGATTATTTTCTGAACCCTTCATCACTCCTACTTGTATCAGTTGATGTTCCATTGTAAGAGAATATCTGGTCTCCCTCTGTGTACTTGTGGCAGTACGGACAGGCCCTCTGTTCGAGCCAGCGGATAGTAGTGTGCACCGGAACGGCTTACTCCGATGTGTTTGTTTCCCTCATTGCCTGACACTCTGACTGCGCTGCACTTCCCTTTGCCCCTGCATTGGAATATGTCGTTTGAGGAGCTTTGGTTTCCTTTAGTGCAGCTTAGAAATTAGGATTTGGAAGCCAGGCAGTGGTGGTGCAAGCCTTTAATCCCAGAGGAGGCAGACAGATCTCTGAGTTCAGGGCCAGCTTGGTCTACAGACAAATTACAGGACAGCCAGGACTACACAGAGAAACCTAGTTTTGAAAAACCAGAAAAAAAAAAATTAAGATCTGGGCCTTTGTATTCTTTGCTACTGGTCTACCTCTGTTCCTGTCCCTCTACACACGTACAGGCGTGCACATACACGCTTGTATGTTTATATCACCTTTCCCTCTTATCATCCACCTATGTTGAAAACTGAATTTACACAGGTTTCTCCTGCTCCAGTATGACGTCAGAGGTTCATTCAAGGGGTTTTGTTTTACTTTTTATATTTATGACACACCCTCCAACTCTGTGAACTCCTCTGCCTGCCCCCTTGCATTCGTTATTCAGTGTCTAGTCAGTCTGTCGTGGGTCTGCTGTTTCTCGTAGCACTCAGACACCAAGACTCTGCAAGACTCTGCACCTGCCTACTTCAGTCGGATTTCCTGGTGGTTTTCCTCGGGCTATTATAGCCTGTGCCAGGATCCCACCTCTCCCATAGCTTCAGTGCCACGTGGAATTTTACTTTCTTTGGTTCCACCAAAGACTTTTCTACTGAATTGTTCAGCGTGGAACAAAGAATGGGTGAGGGGGAGTATTCACATTTTTCTGACGTTTTTCTTCATGCAGGTTGTGTGTGTCCTATGATACCCAATGGGATCCCTTACCAGTAAGCTCATTTTTCTTTGAAGAGTGATTTACTTTTATTTTATGTTTACATGTATGTTAACATACCATGTGCATGTCTGGTGCCTTCAGGGGTTGATAGAAGGTGTCAGATCCCCTGGAATTATAGTCAATTGTGAGCCACCACGTGAGTACTGGGAACTGAACCTGGGTCTTCTGTAGGAAAGTCCTTGTAACTGCTATGCCGTCTCTCTGCCTCCTTCCCCCATAAGCCCATTTTAAGTTGGAAATGCAGTTAGTCCACCTGGCTTCCTGAACAGTGTAACTTAGCTTTAGAGCACCTCCCCTAATCCACAGCTGCACACAATTGTTTAACAGTGTGTTTTATAATAAAGGGTAAATTTATAATAAATAGTAGACTATTCAAGTAACTTATTGAATGTGTCTCAGGAAACGGGAGGAGTGTGAAATTCTCACCCCATGCAGTCATATCACACAGGCTTTACACTCATGGTTCTTACCAGTCTAAGAGCCAAGTGTATTCACAATATACAGCAAGTCTGTCTGCTTAGCACAGATGGAGGTGTCAGGCTCGTGAAATCCTGCACCAATTTTGTAGCAGTGTGAAGCTTGCTGTCTCATGGTATATGCATATGCTTACATCTATTACTATTATTAATAGATGATTAAACCTTTCAAAGGAGATTGTTGAAAAATATCTGATCTAATTATCTTCATCCTACTCAGAGCATCTAGCTCAGCTTGTCGACATTGTAAGCTCTATAGACGTGGTCACTGGAGGGAAGAGCAGATACTGACGGTGGGTGTTTCTACGACCTGGTGGGTTTTCCACAGTGGCTTTAGGAGAGCATCATGGTGTCCTTTCTATAGCGTGAGGTGTATGCCTGTGTACCACTTAATGAAGACGAAAGCCTTGGGCCCTCTTGCTCTGGATCATTCCAAACAGTTTTGTCTCGGTACAGTTACTACAATAACATTCGTATAGTTATGGTTGTGATTTTTTTTTTTGTTCTTGATTTCTGATTTTGTTGTGAAGAGAGAAGCTAACACAATGTGGTTTGAATTATTTTTAGTTTACTGAGATTTGTGTTTTGGTTCAGAATATTTCTTTAATGGTAAATGTTTCTTGATCATTTGCAAAGCAGCATATTCTGTTATTGTTGAATGGGAGCTTCTAAGTTAATGTGGTCAGATTTGTAGGCAAATTAGGTTGGTATTTTTTTATATTTTTGCTTTCTATTTTCACTTTATCATGTACCGAGAGAGGAATGTTGAACTCTGTGTGACTGTGTCTGCTGCCCCCTGAGGGCCTCTCACCTTCGCTTCATGCTTCCAAGCTCTGTTACTAGGTGCATAAACATTAAGAAATTGTATCCTTTTTAAAAACCAATGTTTAGTATATCCTTTGGACACATTGGTATCTTAATCATAAAATTGCCGCCTTTGTTGTGGTAATCCTTTGTGCTCTGGAACCCACTTGTCCAGTATTCATACACCACTCCCACTTCCTTTCAATAATGTTAATAAGCCATACCTTTTCTGGGCCTTTCCCCTGCTAACCTTTGCATATTTTTGTATTAAAAAAGGGTTCTTGGTAGACAACATGAAGTTGTGTTGCTTCTTCTTTTGAAAATAGTTTTTCTTTATTCTTTCATAATTCCATACATGCACACAATATGTCTGGGTCGTAGCCACCCAAGTCCTCCTCACACAAACCCCCATCCTCCACAACACATCCCTCCCACCTTGATTCTGCCCTTGTCTGTCTAGTGTGACCATCTTTGCCCACTAAGTGGGATGCTTCTATGATATTTGGCTTTTTCTTAGCAGTTCTGGGGACTGAACCAAGGATCATGAGCATGCTGCGCTAGTGCTGTGCCATTGGGCTGAATTCCAGTCCATTTTAGTTCATGTTCACCGCTTCTGTCTCTGGGTTTAAATTCCATTTCTGCTGTTTGTGCGCAGTTTGACCCAGTATTATTAGTTCCCTTCCTTTCCATCTATCTTCTTTTGGATTTTATAATTTGTTGTCTTATTAGTCCTGTTGTGTGTTGCTTTCAAGTTTATAATGTAAATTTTCGAGTGATATTTACACCTTCACTGCTCTGAGACCTTGTTCAGCATTCTTTGTTTTTCTCTAGCCCAGTTTGGATAAGTACCCCAACAGCCCGTGTGAAAGGAAGCGGTGCTCCCGGGGCAGGGTAGGAATATTTCCAGATGCAGCCTGGTAGGTGGAAGTCAGGGAGTGAGCCATTGAAGGGACGATTGAGACCCCAGCTCCTCCTGTATCTCTTTTTACTTTCCATGAGTTGACGTCTTCCTCTACTGTGGGCCGCCACCATGGTGTAATTCTTCATCAGAGACCCAGACACCACTGGCCAGCTGACTGCGCTGAAACTCCAAAACTAACCTTTCTGCTCTAGAACTTGATCATCTCAGGTATTTCCTCACAGTGACAGGAAGCTAAGATTCCAGTGACTTCTCGCTACTGTTACATGCTTTCCTTTTGTTACAAACCTTGGAATACTTACGCATAATTATTATTTTTGCTGTCAACAGTTGATTCACATCAGAAGAGGTTTACGTACAGTCACATATATTTAGCAGTGTTGGTATGAGCCGAGGAATGCATTGGTGGCGGTTTTATCACTGTGCTATCATCATATACAAATGGAAATGGCGTGAGTCAGTTGCACCATGTGCACAGGACATGGTGAGGTGTATGGATCTGCTGCCAGCATAACTCAGCATACTGTTATGTCCTAAACTCCTCTTTTATAGACAGGTGTATACGCTAAAGTGAGCACGGGAACCAGTGATGGGCATTCATGCTATTAATACCCATAAATTGTACTACAACATCAAGATAGCCAAGGTGTCCCTTGGCAATAAGAATTTTCTAGCTCTATCATGGTTTGAGGGACCACGTTTTATGTGCAGGCCATCATTCATGGAAACATTTCTCTGTGGCCCATGATTAAAATTGAAAAAGGTCATGTCTGTCACATACTTACTCCTGCTGATGCTTTTCATTCTCATGTTCAGGGACACATCTCCATCTGGAATCATTTTCCTTATGTCTGAAATATTTCCTTTTGCATTTTTTTTGTGGTACATTTCAGTTGATAATTGAAAACTTTCAGTATGTCTGAAAACACGTCTGTATCATCCTCATTTTGAAGGATATTATTGCTGGACATAGAATCTAGGTTAAGCTTTTGTTTTTTGCTTTTTAATTCTTTAAAGGTTTTGTTCCATTGTCTGAAAACATGTCTGTATCATCCTCATTTTGAAGGGTATTTTTGCTGCACAGAGAATCTAGGTTAAGCTTTTGTTTTCTTTGCTTTTTAATTCTTTAGAGGTTTTATTTCATTGTCCAATCATTTTTTTTTTTTGTTTTGGTTTCTTTGGGTTTTTTTGTTTGTTTGTTCTTTGAGACAAGGTTTGACTGTATAGCCCTGGCTGTCCTGGAACTCGCTCTGTAGACCAGGCTGGCCTCTAACTCACAGAGATCCACCCACCTCTGCCTCCTGATTGCTGGGATTAAAGGTGTGTGCCACCCACCTCCCAGCTCCAATCATCTTAATATATTCTCCTTTCTATGTTCCGAGTCTTTTCTCAGACTGATTTTAAGTTTGTTTATTTTTTTGTTTTTTAACTATGGAAAGCAATTTGATTATGATGTCCCTTGGTACAGTGTTTTCTTTTACAAAGATATTTTAAAAATATTTTCGTGTGTGTGTGTGTGTGTGTGTGTGTGTGTGTGTGTGTGTGTGTGTGTGTGTGTAAGAGAGAGACAGAGACTGAGAGAGAGACTTTCTATCTGTTATAAGACATGGTGGTTTTTATCTCTTAGAAGATCAAAACTGGAGATCAGGTGTAGTTGGAGGTACCTGTAATCTGAGTCCTGGAGGTAAATTGTAAATTCCAGGTCAGCCTGAGCCACATGGTCAAACTTAGCCTCAAACAAACCAGGGCAGGGGATGTTTAGGAGTAAAGCACTTCACTAGTATGTACAAAGCCCTAAATAAAATTCAATTCCCAGCACCAAAATGAAAGAAAAAGTTCAGTTTGGGTCTTTCAAATTTTTCCCATGTCTCTCCTTAAAGCACTCAGTCTGTTCTGTAGTGTTTGAGTGTCAAGGGCCATGCAAGGGGACCCACAGGCAGCAGTGGAACTCATGGGACAGGGCTGCTCGAAGTCACGCCTGAGTGAGCTGTGGAGAGGCAGAGCCCCAAGGACACTGTGTCCTGAGGACCTCATGCTGCTATTGAGCACAGCCCTTATTGTGGTCACGGAATCCCTCATAATCCATGGGTTGTATGGAAACTCTCAGGGGGCGGCTAGCTCCTCACTGGGCAGTGTTACTAGTACTTAGAATTATAGTGATTCCTTTTTCCAAGCATTGCTACGGGAGCAGATTAATGATTCAGCCACCACCCTTAGAAAGAATCGAGACATGTAGATAGTAAGGTTAAGATGCTTTTGTTAATGGCTTCAAGGTAGAAAAAAAGCTTGGGTGACAATTTAAAGTTTAGAAAGGCACACTTTTAATAGTTGAGCGAGGGACTTATTGAGGTCAGGGAACAAAAACAATATGCAGCTTAGCTATTGCTGGCTGATGTACCTTTCTTGCTAGGATGGGTTGATGATCAATGATTAATTCCTTGTACCCATTTCTGCCCTCGGCTTCCTGATATGATTTTATAAAAAACTGTTAATGAATAAGTATGCACCCTGAGGACTTAAAGCAGAAATGACTTTTTCATATATAAAAGTTTAGATTTGTGATTCTTTTTAAGATTTTTTATAAGATTACCTTTTGAGATAAATAATAAAATGATTGCTCCTTTCTTTGTAACTGCAAAATGCAGCCTGGCAGTAAAAGAGCTGAGAAAAATACCTTGCTTGCCTACACTTTGTTAATCTATAGCAAATTGCTTGGACATGAATGTGTGTGGGTTATTGGGATTAATTTGTTTTTCACCTGTAATACATAAAATGTTTAATCATGTTAGTATATTGGATAACATGCTGTGTTTTACTTGTATTCATTGTAATCAATTGCAGTTTGTAACCAATATAAGTCTCTGTGTTTACTTGGTCGGGTTTGAGCGGCTGTGGGACTGGCAGGTGAGAGAGATTTGTCCTGACTGTGGGCCAGGCAGGAAAACTCAAGCTACAATCAATCATTCACTTAAAAAATAGAATGTAACCACATTGTAATTTTTATATTGCTCAAAAGTTTTTGCTGAGGTATATAAGCTGTAAGGGAAAAAATAAAGAAGTTAGAAGGAAGTCATCAGGAAAGAGAGAAGGGAAACATCAGGGTAGAAGAACTGACCAGAAAAAGAACAGAGAAGAACAAGCAACAGAAAGAAGAATAAAAAGAAGAAGCTTTATCCCTCAGAAAAGAAGTCTGTGTGTTCTTCTCGCCAACTCTGCATCTTGTTTCCAGTCTCTGACCTGCAGAAGGCTGGCCCCTCTCTATACGGTCACACACACTTTGTGGTGGCCTATCAAGTAACCTCACTGACCCCATCAACTGCGGGTCACTTTCAGTGGAATAAATTTGCTCTTCATCTTGTATTTTTCTGCATCTTTGTACATGTGATAATTTTCTGTTGAACTCAGGCATCCATCATCAATCTCACCACACTATTTGCTGAGTGTTTTCCATTCCTAGAAATGGTTTTGAGCTTTATTCTGAGACATAGTTCTGTCGCTTGCTGCTCGCCATTTTGCTCTTAGGTTTCGTTAGGCTGGGTCAGGGCAGCATCTGGGCTAGGATCTAATCCAACCAGTTTTACCTGTTTCCGAAGCAAAAGCTCTGGAGAGCTTCATTGTGTGGCTCCTGAGTCTGGAGCCCCATCGTGGCCTCTGCGAGCAGGTGCTGCTCTTGGAGAAGTCTCTGCTCTGCGGATAGCCTCTTCTGGATCTTTGACTCAGCTCTCTCCCTGGCACTGGAGCGTTTCCTCAGTGTGTAGCTCTCTCACTGCAGTGCGCTGAGGACTCAATGGTACCTGTGGTCTCTGGGCTCCTGGCTCTTAGCCCGGAAACTTCCTCTAGGCTGTGAGACAGAGTAATAAGGCTCCCCTCATGTGATTCCTCTCAGTACTAATTAATCTTTTCTCAAAGACAGTCTTAAAGAGCCATTGTTTCTTGTGTTTCTTAGTTCATTAAAACTTTTAAAAAAAATCTTCATGGTTATTTCAGGTGGAAATTAAATATGGCCCCCTTTGTTTTGTCAGTAGAATAAATTATGCTGGCCCTAAACATTTTGATATCTGAAGAGCACTTTGGTGCCATCAGGGTGTCACGTGACTTTTTTTGCACTGTTCTTTAGTGGAGGGTGTGGCCCTGACTTTGTCTTCCCTGAAGCATTCCTTTGTCTCCTTTACTTAAGTTTAAGTTGGAGACCACTTAAGCCTGCAGTGGGCGGGGATGCTGAGGGGGAGTAGAGCCAGTCTGGCTCCTCTCCATGGAGAGCTCAGAGCCTGGACCTTCTGAGGAGCACGGAAGACCCTTTAGGCTGTCGCTCCTGAACTGGGAGAACTGAAGTTTGGGTCGGATCCTTTGGCTTCCATTTGACTATTTATTTTTTTTCCCACTGTAGCAAAGTGTCCTTATGTAACCCCCTACACACACACACACACACACACACACACACACACACACACACACACACACTTGCACGCATGTGCGCGCATACATATGCTTGTGTGTACACATACATAACCCCATATAGCTTCCTGTGCATGTAGTCTGAAAGCTTTTTTTAAAATATAATTTATTTTAATTTTATGTTTACTGGTGTTTTGCCTGCATGTATACCTGTGTGAGGCTGTGAGAAGCCCTGGAACTGGAGTTACAGACAGGTCTGAAATTTTACCCTGCTTAGACTTTTTTTAATCTTATCACCGATCAAAAGACTTGCGAGGCACTTGAGAATGTGTGAGACTAGGAATAGACTAAGCTGATGTGATGGATGGAGGGAGGGGAAGGAGAGAGCGGTGGTTTCACTTTGGGACAGACATCAAGAGTTGTGTGTACAGTGTGCTGGTAGAAACTTGTCTGTGGAGACACTGTAGTCATTTTGATCCATGTCCAGTGAAAACGACAGCAAAACTGTCAGTATAGAAGGAATTCTGGGTCTGCTCATTTTCTTCAGATAGTGGGCCAAATGGAGAAATTTGTTAAGCCAGTTCTGAAACACTACACCCCAAACTGAAATGAGCAAACGTAATCACGTGCATTGGCAGTACGAGGCTCCTTGAAAACTTTTCAGATTTTCTTCCACCAGTCCTAAGACCATGTGCATAACTGAACGTAGCAGGCAGATGGGCAGAGAGGACAGAAAGGTACTGTGGGAGGGAGCAGTGAATTGGGAGGTAAACTTGGGAGTTAGCCCAGCTCCCTAACTGTGATAGTTTTGAAACACTGGGCAAGTCACTTACTCTAACTGGGGCTCTGTTTACATGGTTAAGGTGACAGCTTGAATTAAAGGCGTCTACAGTAGCTCCCAGTAGATCTTTTGACCTTTAAGGTGACCTTACTTGTCCTGAGACTCCGTTCCTACCTTATTCCTAGAACTAACAACATAAAACAGAAGCATTGCTTTACCTGTAACTACATTCTATTATCTGTCAAAAAGGTCATTATCCTGTGTGCTTACTCAGCCAATTCACAAAAAGATTTGGCTCACACCAGTTCCAATCATCCTTAAATATCAAAGCCTCCAGCACCATAGAGCTTCAGTTTTACTGGGGGCCTTCAGGGACTGGGTTACAAATTTTGGGCAGCTCCCCAAAGTATTTTGAACAGTGACTTTCTTGCTGGGATAAATGTACTGGGCAGAAGGCATGATTAACAAGAATTAGAATCACTGCTAATATTTGAGGAGACAGAAATCAAGTGATAAAATTATATATAGATGCCTGGAAATATTTAGTAAAAAAAAGTTACCTCACAGTAACCTTTAATTACAATTGTGCTGAGTGTGGTGGCCTGTGCCTCTAATCCTAGCACTGAGGAAGATCAGGGATTCAAGGTCATCCTTGACTAAATGTAGAGGAGGGTCTGAGAGCATCCTGGACTACCAGAAACCCTGTCTCAAATCGTACAAAACAAAAGCCAATAGCCCCATCATGGAATCAACCTGGGTATCTATCAGTGGATGAGTGCTATAGAAAATGTAGTTGTTTTATCCAACTATATAGAAAAATGAAATTAGATTGTTTGCAAGAAAATAGGTGGAATTGTGGGATGAAATAGGTGATTCTCACAAAGATAATGTGTTTTCTTTCATTTGTGGAATCTAGGAAGAGGGGAGGAAATTAAAATAAAAGGGCACATTAGGGATGCAGAAGGGGAATCATGGAGGGGGTCAGACTCATCTAAGCAATAATATGCACGTGTGGAAATGCCATGGCGGACTCTTTTACTTGTAATATTATTGTGTAATCATAATGCATGGTGTTATAGCTGGAGCACCAGCAACAGTTCAGCTTTGAAAACAACATTGCAAAAGAACATCCAGCTGCTGGGTGTACTTCCCGCTTTTCACAGATCTTGATTTATTCTCTCTCTCTTTCAACTATGTCGGGACTTTTTCTAGTTGGAGCTCTGTGTAGTGTCTTTGAGTTTTCTGTGTTGCCTTTTTTTTTTAAACCTTGAAGTCAGTCTCACTGCAGTCTTTGAATTTGTGTCTGTCTTCCTTGCTTCTCATTCCCAGGGAGGAATCCTCTGCCCTTTGGTCAGGCACAGTGGTGGAGCTTCTCACCAGCTCCACACAGCAGTGACCTCATGCTGGGACAAGTCCTCTCTGCGGTTTACAAATCCAGTCTTTTCTCCACGGTTCAACACCACTGCTTTCTGTTAGGACTTAGCCAGATTCAGTAATTTCCTTTTCAAAGGTTCTTCTTATGAAATCCAGTTAATTGAAAATACTACTTAAATAAGTTTCAAAGTGATTTTTCAAGTCGTCCAGTGTCGCTAACTGTGCGGCTGATTTTCAGTGCCGTGGAGGGCAGGGCAGAGGACAGCAGAGAGCCAAGAGTGAGTGTGGACTTTGCAGGACCTGTGCTTATTTGAATAAAACGGCACATGTAATACTCATTAGCTGCAGTTTTGTGCGCATTAATACAGAATTAGAAAAAAGAGAAGCCGTGTGACTTGGGAAGTTTTCACAGGAGGGATGCAGAAAGCTGGGGATTAGGAGAGGAGTTTTGAGGTCAGGGATAAGAGCATGAAGTAAGGATAAAGATCAGTACGGTGGAGGGTTCGTGAATAAACAGCCGAGGTGGAAGGTAGCCAAGAAGCACTGGCTGGGACAGGAGAGTAAGGCAGTCAGCTGTGTGTCCTGAAGCAGTGCGATCTCAGTGACAAAGGAACTGGTACGGGTTGTTCACACACATTCTTCTTGTACCATCTTTCTTGTGTGCAAAGATTCAAATCTGTAAGCTATTTAACCAGGGTTAAAGATACAACCTGTGGCCAGGAGCCAAAACAGAGTCAAACAGCCCATAATGAAATTTTATTGTAGCAATGAAATTAAAATTTATGCTACACACACACTAGTTTCGCCAGTTGAGATAATCAGTCTGTTGATACTGGGTTCCTGGAGAAACTTGGAATGAAATGCATTTGAGAAGACGCATGCTGCCTGTATCCAGTTACTTTGCTAGATTTAGTCCACCGGTTGCTTTTTGGCCTCGTGGTGGTTTTCCCCTCCCATTGCTGTCATGTTTCTGTGGGGGTTTGTTATTCTATTTATTTTTTAAGAACCCGTTGCCCAAGCTAGGCTGGAACTCCTAGGTTCAAGCAATCCTGCCTCAGCCTCCTGAGTGGCTGGGACCACAGATGTATCATACCATGCCTGAGCATAGTGGCTTTCCTTGACTCTTTGGGCATGTAAGGTGAGTCAAAATGCAAATTTTGTTGGGTGGCAAGCTGGGGATACCTAGTGAGACTGTCTCAAGCAAAATAAGTCAAATACAATAGCAACACGGCGGGTTCTTATCCCGGGTCCCTCCCGGTTCTGTGGGATGGCCTGAGCTTGAGGATGTGCAGTTGCTGTGAGAGCTACGGCCCGAGTCAGATGATGATCCTCCCGGACGCAACAGCAGAATGCATCTTCCCTCACATTTGGTTGCCCAGTTGGACCTCCTTGAGCAGTGGGGGCTGGCTGGATCTCTCTCTTTCCGAACAGCCTTTCCACGTGGCTAGCTTGATCGCCCTCACATGGTGTTCTCAGGGTAGTCATATTTCTTACATGGAGGCGGAGAAGTCTTAAATTTTCCAGGCCAGTTTAAAGTATCATTTACGCAAACGTAATTAAATTTAAACTATTCTTGTATTCCTGGTATAAATTTTACTTGCTCTTGATCTTCCCTCTTTTTCATACACATCGGGTTAGATTTGCTGCCATCTTACTTAGTATTCCACAGTTCTTTATGGAGGGGGGGGGCTTACGCATAGTTTTGCGTTTTATGTGCATCCCTGTACAAATCAACACTGGGAAGGACTGTGCTCCTGTAAAGTGGATCGAGATGCCGTCTACATCCCCATGATCTGAGGGGGTTTGTGTAATTTAGATTTGAGTGGTGGACCTCCCCTGTTGTTGCTGTCTGTTTTGTACTGAGGCACACATTCAGTCCATTACCCCTTGGCTCTTCAAAGTGCATGTCCTCGTCACATGCAGAACATACTCCGTCCATCCCAACAGTCTCAAAAGGCGTAGCTCATTCCGGCATCAACTCCAGAATTCAGAGCTTCATCTAATTAGATACAGGTAGTTCTGAGGCAGATTTCCTTCCAGCAGTAGTTGAGCAAGTTATATGCTTCTGAAATTCAGTGGTGGACAGCCATATGTCCATAGATATGTCCTTCCAGAAGAACGAAACAATGGGGCGGAATAGAAGGGGCAGCAGGTTGCAAGTAAGTTCCATCCCCAACAGGACAAGCAGCTCTGAATCCCTTGTGTTGCCTCCTAGCTGGCAATAGGGGCCCCAACAACTTCTATGACTTTGCTTGGCTCAGCTCCTAAAACCGCTCTCATAAATTGAGGTCTCACTTTGACAGTTTTATAATTCTCGAGTCTTCAGGGCAGCTCCACCCCCACAATTCCACAAGACATTGCCCTAATGGGGACTGTGCAGCAGCTCCATCCCCTCGCTCCACTTGACCTTGACTTGATTGAGTGCAAGCATTCTTCGAAATGCCTTTAGAGATCAGTCTCTCATTGACTTGATGACTGGCACCAGGCTTCCTCGTATCCACAGTGGTCTCCATATCGTTACTTCACCGTATCCTTGGTGTTCTCTGATGAACAGATTTGGCCAGGCTGGGGGCTTTTCTAAGACTTTATGTTCTAAACCTGTTTATTTCCTTTTACATTTTATAATGCAGTTAAAAGAAACCACACATCAGCTGGCCTGCTCCACTTCTTGACTATGTCTTTCACAGGCATTTTCGTGCATCACTTAAATCCTGTCTCGTGCTGCACTCATACACTCTAAATACATGGATATCATTCAGCCAAGTTCCTACCATTTTACATCAAGGATGTTCTTTCCTCCAGTATCTGTCACCTTGTTCCTGCATTCCCATCTGAGGATTCATAAGAATTATCTGTGCTATTCATTGGCATAGAATTGTCTGTGGTATTCATAATCAACCCCACCAACATTCTGGTCACCACCACTTAAAAACATTCACTAGGAAAATTCAGATGTTCTTTATAGTACACCCCATTTTTCTGAGCCTTCACAAAAATCTTAATCTGCCTTTCATGTCAATCTTTTCTAGCTTGTTCCTACAAATTCTTTTGTTACCCAGTTCCAAAGCCGCTTCTCATTTTCAGTTATTTGAGTTATAGCAGTACCCGCCTCCTGGCCCCAGTTTTCTTAGTTTCTTAGTGCTGCCTTAACAGAGTACTCTTTACTTAGCAACTTGTAACAAACAAATTTTTTCTCACAATTCCAGAGACAGGGTATTTCCAGGATCAAAGTACTAGCATATGGTAGGCCTCCTGGATGCAGCAAAAAATACTTTGGAGCATCTGGAGAGATGGCTTAGCAGTTAAGATAGTTTTCTATTCAACCAGAGGACCTGAGTTCATTTCCTAGGACCCATATTCCGCAGCTCACCCTCACTTATAACTCCAGCTTCAGGGATCCAGTGCCGCCTTCTGGCCATCATGGGCACCCACACACAACATAACATATATTCTGACACACAAAAACATATTTGTGTGTGTGTGTGTGTGTGTGTGTGTGTGTGTGTGTGTGTGTGTGTGACACAGAGAAGGGCAAAGAGAGGACCAGAGGAGGAAAAGAAGGCCAAACTCAGCCTTTTATAATGAAGCCATTCCTGTGATGATGGGTTCATTGATGAGGGCGGAGCCTCCTGTCCTAAACTCTGCCGCAAGGATCCACCTCCTAGTGTTGTCACAGTTCAGTTTCAACTTGAGTTTCAGAAGGACAAACATTCAGGCACCTATAAGCCGATCAGGGCCATCTGAGCCCCTTCTCGGCTCTGGTTGCTCATCGTAATTCTTTGCTGACTGTTGATCTTTTCAAGTTTTCAACCCTTTTTGAGACAATTGGTAATTTATATTTTGCTAGAGGATCATAACCTAAATCTTACTGGCATAAAGTTGTACACATATGTTCCTTTAGTTTGAAAGATTCTGTCCATATCTGCAGTTTATTCTTCTTCTCATCTCTGCTTCTGAAGTTCTTTTCTGTGTACTTCCTCAAGTGTGTTTATTGTGCAGTGAATACATTTTAAATTAAACTTGCTAAAATGCACATGGATGGTATTAGGAACAAATCTGGGAATGATTTAGCCTGTTTCTTATGCCAAGTGTGGTGGTTGTTGCCTGAAATGAGTTATTTGAGTTGTAAATTGGAAATGCGAAGACTTGCTTATTGTTCTGTGACCATTGCCCATCATTCTTATTGCTGCTTCGGAGAATACATCTTAGTTAGACCTGACAGTCTCATTAGCACATGCTTTCACACCACCTACCATCTTCGCAGTAGAACTTTCCCACCCACAGTGCTACCAGTTACTTTTCAATGAAAAGATATTAATTTTATATGTAGCACAAGTATTGTGTTTTATTTGATGCCGTTACCATGAGACTGTGTGTTCTCAACTATGTGAGTGGTCTAGACAGAGGAATGTAGAAGGCTTTAGGGTAGATTCCTGGTTCAGGAGAATGATACTTAATAAACTCAAGTATTTGAGGGATTCCCATGAGTCTGAGACTGTTGTAGGTGCTGTAGAGATGCAAATGATTTCTGGGCGTACCAAGGACACTGTAGTGGAGCTCTGGTCGCCTTCCCGGGCTGTCCCTTTGGAAACAGCTCTTACATACTTTTGTTTTAGGACATCACCCACTTGCTGTTCTGAACATGCAAGACACTTAACTCTTTTGATGACTTTGAGAAGAGATTTCTAATCCCCTCCGAGGCTGTTCCCTTGCACACAGCAGCCAGAGTCCTGTGTGCCCTTCTTTCAAATTGCAGCTTGAATCTTGCTTCTTTTAGGCAAGGCTTTTTCCAAGAACAAGTTATCTCAGACTGATATATCTGCTTTGAAAGGATGATTAGACTCGCACATATACATAACTCTAGTATGTGCTTGACTAGGGGTGTGGTGATAGCTTTGTCAGCAAGATGAAGAAGTATGGGCTAAATGACAGAGAAAACACATTGATAACTGCCTAATGATTCACTATCAGCCTGGAAGGAAAGTTTTAATAACATGACCCAGGGTTCTGGTTTTGATCTAGTGCTGTTCAGCATGTCTACTCATTCCACTACTTACCAGCGAAGTGTTTGTTGAGTACCTCCTGTTGGAAAAGGCAGCGTGCTCGGGTGATATAAGGTGAACAGGAGATGTGTTCTTCCTTCCAGGCGTGTTACAGTGTAAGCACTTGAACCAGGAAGACTTCCTAGTGTAGCTAAAGTTTTCCTGCCTGGCCCACAGTCAGGACAAATCTCTCTCATCCACCAGTCCCACAACCGCTCAGACCCGACCAAGTAAACACAGAGACTTATATTTGGTTACAAACTGTATGGCCGTGGCAGGCTTCTTGCTGACTGTTCTTACAGCTTAAATTAATCCATTTCCATAAATCTATACCTTGCCACGTGGCTCGTGGCTTACCCGCATCTTCACATGCTGTTTGTCATTGTGGCGGCTGGCAGTGTCTCTCTGACTCAGCCTTCCACTTCCCAGCTTTATTCTCCTCCTTGTCCCGCCTACACTTCCTGCCTAGCCAATGGCCAATCAGTGTTTTATTTATTGACTAATCAGCAACACATTTGCCATACAGAACATCCCACAGCATCCTAGGCTGATGCAGTGATGAAAGGGAGTTTGTAGATGAGGTGATCGTAGTGCATAATCATGAAGCTCTCAGAGGGCTGGAAAGGTAGAAGATGTATTCAACCCATCTTAAATTTCAAGGGGAAATGTAATTGGGATAAGAATATAGTATGAGAAGAGGGAGGCTTGCCATGTGGATAACAGTTCTATTTATTTGTCTGTTTATGTATTTTATTTAAAATGTGTGTGGTTTTGAGCATGTGAGTGAAGTGCTCACGGAAGCCAGAAGAGGGTGTCAGGTTTCCCAGAACTAGAGTTATAGGTGGTGTGAGCTGGCCAGCCTGAGTGCTAGGAATCAAACTCTAGTGCTCTACAAGAGTAGTGTGTGCTCATAACCACTACGCCATCTCTCCAACCCCAACAACTTTATTGAAAAAGGCATGGAGAACCTTTAGCCACTACTCAAGTCCGTGTTGATAATCCGTGGGGTCTAAGTCGTTAGAAAAAGTTGACATCCATAGACATGTAGAATCCAGAATGAGAAATGCTGGGGCCTTTCTGCTTTGCTGACTTTTAAAAATGATCTCAAGGTAGTTTCCCAGGCATTTTTTTTTAATGCTCGACACACTGTAAGAAAGCATAACTAAACATGTCAGTTTATATTTCCTAGGACTGGAGAAAACCAGAATTAATAGGAATCCAAACAGTCAGCATTGACTTAGTGTACGTTCTGCAGTGACAGTCTCAACAGTGACGGGCCTGCTCCCATTCAGGGGGAAGGAAGGGAAGTGATGCTTGCTGAAGCTGTGTTCTTAAAGGCCTGTGTGTAGTGACACTATAGAGATGGCCGGGACACCAGTACTAACAGGACATAGACTAGGAGTTGACTCTGGAGGCCTGTGCTGGACAATGAACAGATGATTGCAGCATTGAGGTTCCTGGTCTCGGGTGACCGCAGCCATAGTGTCAGCTGTGACCTGTTGAATTTTGGTGCTCACTGTCCTTATTTAGGCTCGTGTGGTTGCTGGCACAGTTCACGCCCTTGTGGTTGTAAGACTCAGGTCCCTAGTTCTTGCTGGTTGAAATCTGGGGCTACTGTCAACTCCAGAGAGGGCTGCTCTAGTTCCTTGCCAGGTCCCCTACCCCATAGGTCCTGTCATGCTTTAAGCTCTTTTTTAGGAAGGGCTATTCCCTGGAGAGCTTACCTGATGAGGTCAGGCCTAGTGAGAATATTAGTGTGGGCTGCTGCAGGATTCCAGAGACTGGGTGGCTTCAACAGAAATGTGTTTTCTTGTAGATCTAAAAGCAGGAAGTCTGAGATCAGAGTGCCCATATAGTGAGTGGGGAGGGCTCCCTTACTGGCCTGCAGATGGCTGTCTTCTCACAGTGTCCTCCCATAGCCTTTCTTCTGTGCATGGATGGAGAAGGACAGTTCTAGGGCTACTAATCCTATAGTATTAAGACCCTAACCACATGACCTCATTTAACCTTAGTGCCTAAACACCTCATCTCTAGCGTATTTACATTGGAGTTTAGAACCTCAACAGTGGATGTGAGAAGACAAGATTCAGTGCATAGCACCTTGATAAGCTCCTTTTTGATCAACTCATAGTTAACATGGGATCTTCATTATATCTCCAAATTCCTTTCACCCTGTAAAATAACAGAAGTTGGGAGGAGTGTGGTAGCCTTTCATTTCACAGTCCTAATATCTGAGGGCATGAGATTATATGGGGCATAAATGACAGGGGGTGGAAATCTTAGGTGGGGGCAGGCGTGTGAGAAGGGCAAGCCTCTACAGACAGGCTAAGAGCATTTAGTTGTCATGTGAGGTGCATTGTGGGTAGAATAGTAGAAGGGAGAGGTACACGGAGGCCCGCTGTGAAGAGCACTGGAGTTCAACACAAAGGATGTGTCTGGGAAAAGCACTTGGGAAACAAAATCAATGCATTTGATGTATGATGTGGTACTGATGCTGGGTTCAGGGTCCACATGGGAACAGTGGATTGATGGGTAGAGAATGAAGCAATGGAGACTGGCTTTTTCGATTGTTGTGCTTGAATCCTGATTGCGCCACTTAGTAACTTCACTCTCCGCCTGTAGGATGGCAGTGATGTACAAAGTCTGTGGACTCGTGTGAGGGTAAATGAAATATGTATTTCATGTTTTCAGTCCACTGCCTAGCACACAGCAATAAATGTGTATTCGCTCAACACAATTATTAAGTCAATAAATGTATATGATGTTCCAGATACAGTTTTTTAACATAACTCATAACTGACCTTAAACTTGTAATCCTCTTGCCCCAGTCTCCTAATTCCTGGAATTAGAAGCATGTATTACCACATATAACTTTTATCTCTTTTTAAATAGAAATATAGGTTACCTTTGATCAGAAAGTAATATCTAATCATAGATTTTTAGACCCTGTGATCACTTAGTTCTAGAACAGGGCTTTTCTCCCTGTTGGTCCTGATTATTGATACACAAAGACCTCAAGCATCTCTTGAGCCTCATTTCAGTGTTGTGATTTCTGTTGGCCACTGTTGAAATGCGTGTTTTGGACAATTGGAGGGCAGTGTTCCGTTTGGATGGAGGAGGTTGGATTTCAGAAAGAGAAAAGCCTTTCATTGGTGCTGAACGGGTGGTAATTGGGAGTGAACGAGGAGATGCAGCCGAGAGCACGAGGAGCAGCGGCGGGCCTGTGGGCTGCATATGGGGGAGAGTGAGGAGAGCAGGCCCTGGTCAGTGCTGGATTGCTGGCAGTCAGTTCTGTAACATGGTGCTTCCTTGACTGCTGTGGAAGATTTAGCATGATATAAATATATGCTGAAAATTGCATTTAGTGTGGACAATTTATAGGCCATTTCTAGTTCCCAGGAAAAAACAATTTTTAAAATCAATGGGCAGTGTTAACAACATGTCTAGAAGTACATGTATAGTTTGTTAGAGATGTCACAGTTGTGAAAAGGACAGTAGAGAACTGACCCCAGTGATTAGAGGCCTGGAGAACACAAAATTGTGAGTTTGTAGCCTGTGATATTTCTATTGTCTCTGAGAAAATTTAATCCCAGGCAGGCGTCAAAGCCTCTGTAATCACAGTCTAAGTGGGAACCTTTAAACTCTCTTCTGGCCTAGGAGGGGAGAAACCTGGAGTTGAGACTGTTGCTGATGGGGAAGCCTGAGGTCTTGAGTATGTTCTTCTGTGTTCTCCAGGAGGACTGCCAACCGGTGACATGGGGTGCTAAGCAAGATCAGTGGATAGAGCATAAGGGAGGCCCTGGAGGCTATTAGGGCAGAGGAGCTACAGTGAGTAACTGAGCAAATGAAGAATGGGGGTGCTTTAGGGAATGCAATTGAGAAAAGCTAGAGCTGACCTGGGAAGCCAGCTAGGAAGCTATCAGCTGTGTGAAGAGGATGATGATGCCTGTGGGTTTAGAGGTGAACAGATTAGAAATGGTGTTTTAAATCAGTCCCTTATTGCTAAATGTGCTAACACTGCCCAGACCTCGGGTCCCTTGATTCTGAGACAGTGGGCACTGCTTCCCAGAGGCATTCTGTCTCTAACTGCTGTGACATCAACTCTTGCAGCTGTCCTGGGTCTCTGCAGAGTCTCACTTGGGATTTTTTTGTTTTGGCATGTTTTTATTTCTTCTTTTCTAATTCCTCCAATATTGATGTTCCTCTGAAATCTGTTCTAGGCTCTGCTCTCTTTCATTCTCACAGTCTTACAGGGTGATCTCATTCCCTCTGCTCATGTTATGATGTTATGAAATGTTGTAATGTTTCATAACATTATTAGCATCTGTGTGCTAATGATTGCCACATTTTTATCCCCGGCCAAGGTCTATCTCCCCAACACCAGTCTCTATTGAACAAATACCCCACACTGCTATTGAGGTGGCATAGGCACCTCAGTCTCAAGTAAAACTTCCCAAGTGGCTCTTCTTATGCTCCCTGCCCCACACAATGGCCTCACCATTGTCTTGGCTCCTGGTGTGATGTGATGAGCATGTACCTGTGTCATCATCGTTCAGATCACAACACAGATTCCTTTGTTATTCTGTAAGTCCCTCATCCTCTGCCGGTCACTCTGCCGGGGCTGTTTCCTGGCTGAGCTAGTCCTTTGCCAGCTTCCCCAGTTCTTCAGCTTTTGTGTGTGTCGGAGGGCGGGGGAGACAGTGAAGCTGTGATTCCTCAGCTTCCTGCTTTGGCTGCCTCCCACCGTTCTTCCCCGCTCATTATGGACTCACCCTCCGGAATGCTAAGGCAAAATAAACTCCTTCTTCCTGTACTCGCCTTTTGTCATGGGGTTTTATCATAGCAACAGAAAAGTAACTAATACAACATTTGACAGTGTTAATAGCCAGAATATATAAAGAGGTCAGAAAGCTAGTTAACAAGAAATCAAAACAGCCCAATCAATAATAAATGGGCTAATGAAATGAACAATTCTCTAAAGATGAAATACAAATGGCCAATAAACACAAGAAAAATGTTCAACTTCACTAGACATCAAAAACTGCAAATCAAAACCACCAAAATTACATGCCACCGCAGTGAGAAAGACAGCCATCAAGAAAACAGTTAACAGTGTGTTGGCAAGGATGCCAAAAAGGGGAATCCGAAACGCTGCTGGCAGAAATGTAATAGTCCAGCCCCTGTGGAAGGCACTAAAAGTAGATCATATATGACCCATATATGGCACTCCTGGACATTACTCAAAGGTCTGAGTCAGCAAGCACATCACGGAGACAGTTGCACATCACTATTTACTGCAGATCTGTTCATAGTAGCTAAGTTATGGAGCCAGCCTGGATGTCCAACAATGGAGGGATGGGTAAAGAAAACATATGGCCGGGTGGCGGTGGTGCATGCTTTTAATCCCAGCACTTGGGAGGCAGAGCCAGCGGATCTCTGAGTTTGAGGCCAGCCTGGTCTACAGGGCAAGATCCAGGACAGGCACCAAAACTACACAGAGAAACCTTGTCTCAAGAAAACAAAAAAACAAGCAAACAAAAAAAGAAAATGTATGTGCACAATGTAATTGTTTTCAGTCATAAAGAGGAAAGTGGAGTCAATTGGAGAGAATCATAGTAAGCCTATTTAAGCCAGTTCATGAAAGATGAAATATTATATGCTTTCTGTCATTGTAGTTTCTAGATTTTATATAAAAACATAAAAGCATGTTGGTATATATGCTATGAAAGTAGGAATAAAGTTGTCTAGGGGATAAAGGGGACTAATGGCAGGAGGTCGAGTGAGACTAGGGACAGTAGTAAGCTATGATGCTCAGTGTCTTAGTTTGGGTTACTGTTGCTGTGATGAAACCCCAAGCAGCTTGGGGGTGAAAGAATTTATTTGGCTTACACGTCTACATCATGATCCACCATTGAAGGAAGTCAGGACAGGAACCCAAGTAGGGCAGGAACCTGGAGGCAGGAGCTGTTGCAGAGGCCATGGAGGGGTGCTGCTTACTGACTTGTTCCTCTTGGCTTGCTCAGCCTGCTTTCTTATAGAACCAAGCGTGACCATCCCAGGAATGGCCCCACCCACAATGGGCTGGGGCCTCTCACATCAGTCACTAATTAAGAAAATGCCCTACAACCAGATCTTATTTCAGGGCCATTTACTGACAGAGGTTTTCTTTTTCTTGTTAATGAAGATAAGTTATATAGTAAAAGGTCTGTTTTTATAATCTGAATTGTGCTTCATTGATGTATTTGTACAGGATCACGTGACTGCAGCTGCCTTACTGTAGCTTTGTGTAGGTGCTATGGTCTGGTAGCATAAGATCAATTGCAACTGCAATTCTTCAACATTTTCATGGCTATTCTAGTTCTTTTGTATTTCTGCATCATTTCTTTTAGAATCAACTTCTTAATTCCCAAAGGAAATAGAGATAGTAATTTTTAATTTAAAGAAGTCAAATCAAAGTTGTGGTAGTTTTGATTGCAATTGCTTGGCCACTGCCAATTAGGAAATAATCACTGACAGTATGAGTCCTCATTCCATGTGTCTCCATTTATTCCACTGATTTACTATCTCAGCAATATTTTATGGTTTCTGAGTTGAAATCTTTTACATCCTTCATTAGATTTATTCTTAGTTATTTGTTGATAGTATATATAAGCAGCAATTAGTTTATAAAATTTCTTCTGGAATCTTGGACTTGATCAAATTTATTTCTAGTAGAGTTAGATTGCAGATCCCTTTTGATTTTTCTGTATTCACAACCATAATATTTCCAAGTACATGCTTTTGACTTTTACTTTCTTGTGCTATGACTTCTTTCCTTTTTTAAACTAGTTTGTGTTAACTTTACAAAGTAAAGGGTTTCATTGTGCCTGTGTCCACACCTGTGCACACATGCTTTGACCACACCAGTCCCTTGTTTCTTTTGTCTCCAGTACTTCCTCTTTTAGTTTCATGCCCTGTTCTCAGTTACCTTGACTGCTTAGACTTCAAGGACTGTGTTGAGTAAAGTGCTGACTGTGGATGTCTTGTCCTGCGCTCTTTCTGGTCTTTGTGTTAATTGCAGCTGTTGAGCATTATTCTGCTCAGAAGTGGTTTTGTGATGGTCTTGCTGTGTTTCGGTTTCAGTGTTACTATTATGTGTAGTTGGAATTTTCTTTGGGTCACCAAATAGCTCCCAAATAAAGACAAGGAAACTTATTATTAATTATGAATGCTCGGCCTTAGTGTAGGCTTGTCCCCCTAGCTCTTTTAGCTTAATTTAACCTATTTCTATTCATCTATGTTTTGCCTCGGAGCTTTTTACCTTTCTTTCATTTTGTATGTCCCACTTTCCTGCTTCCTCTGTGTCTGTCTGTCTGGCCCCTGGTGTATTCCTGCTGTCTCCTTTTCTTTCTCCTTTTTTTCCGAGCCTAAAATCCTCCTCCTACTTACTCTCCCTGCCCAGAAGTCCACCTGTACACCCTCCCTCACTATTGGCCATTCAGCTTTTATTTATTTTGTTTTTCAAGACAGGGTTTCTCTGTGTAGCTTTGCGCCTGTCCTGGAACTCCCTATGTAGCCCAGGCTGGCCTTGAACTCACAGTGATCAGCCTGCCTCTGCCTCCCTAGTGCTGGGATTAAAGGCCTGCGCCACCACTGGCCAACCATTCAGCTTTTTATGAGACCAATCAGGTGCCTTAGGCAGGCAAGGTGAAACAGCAGCACATCTTTACATAGCTAAACAAATGCAGCACATCTTTACATAGTTAAACAAATATTCTGCAACATAAGCAAATATAACACATCTTTAATAGTTAGTCAAATGAAACACATCTTTGCATAGGTAAACAAAATACAACACATCTTTGCCTAGTTAAATATTCCACAACACTTGTGTTGTCAGGCAAATTGAAATACTTTCTTTGTCTCTGAAAGATTCTTAATACAGCTTGTATTTTACCAGCAAGCCTCTGAGCCTGGTCTGAGTAAGCAGACAAGATACTTTGTTTTGATGTTTTTAGTGCAATGAGTTGAAACAGGGTCTCACAGGTCCTTTTCAAGTACTACCACTGAGCTGTTCCCCTAGCCTGAGAAGGTTCTAATTATCTCTAATTTTTTAAAAGATTTATTTATTTATTTATTTTATGTATGAGTGCTCTGCCTGCATGTGTGACTTTACGCCAGCAGAGGGCATCAGATTCTACTTGAGATGGTTGTGAGCCACCACGTGGTTGCTGGGAACTGAACTCAGGACCTCTGGAAGAGCAGCCAGTGCTCTTAACCTCTGAGCCAACTCTCTAGCCCCTAAATCTAATTAAACAGGTAGTAATTGTTCATATTTTCTACTTCTTTAGATATGGAAACTAATGGTTTGGGGACAGTTTGACTACTTGATCTAAATTAAACTTACTGACATGAAGTTATTTGTGAGTCTCCCTTAATTCCTCCAGATGCCTGAAGGATCTCGAGAGAGGTCTCTTCCCCGTGGTGTGGTGTACTGTCGTCAGAAGCCACCATGGAACAGAGCTTTCCTTGGCTCGCAGTTCTGGAGCCTAGCAAGCACAGGCTCTGATGGCCCATGGTGGATGGCGGTGGATGCAGGATCCAGCAGGGGGGTGTGGGTTGGGTCAGGCTGGTCCCTTTAGTAACAGCCCTGTCCTGAGTATTGAAAGGGTCACGTGAGAGCGCATCCCCAGTGGTATCCTGCTAGACCTCACTTTTTAAAGCTTCTATTACCTCCCAGCACCACCACCCCGAGGACCGTGCTTCCCATCATGTCAGCCTACGGGGGACACAGTTAACCCGGGTACAAACCAGAGCAGCTGGCCATTTGTTTTCAGGCATCAAACTTTTTCTCTCCTGTGACTGACCTTTCACCTCTCCCCCGCCCTCCCCCCACACACCGAGTTTTCTGTCATTGTTTTACTCAGGACAATGCCTGCTTTTGCTCAGGTGGTTGCTGTAACCACACACTACCTTTCTTGTTTACTGCCCACACCGCATTCACCTTATGTGAGAAGGAAGAGCGTTCTCTTTTTATTTTATTTGAATTACTAACTTGTATTAATTTTGCAAACTGAAGAGTCTGCTGTAGCATTTCTTCGCATCAATCATGGCTGCCCTTCCTCTAGCCTCAACTGTCCGCTCTCTCAGCCCTCTGCAGTCCCCGAGAGTTCCCGCATAGAGCTTTCAAAAGTACAAATATAATGACATCTTTTCCAGCTTAAGAGGTGAGCGGCTTCCCAGTGCATTCTGAATAAAAGCCTGAGTTCTTTCCAGGATCGTTGTTGTTTGTCTCAGTTGGTCCCTGTCACCCTGCATTTCTCTCCACTTCACCCTCCCCACAAGCTGCAGGAGCTGTGCTGCTCCGCACAAGCTGCAGGAGCCGTGCTGCTCCCCACAAGCTGCAGGGAACTGTGCTGCTCCCCACAAGCTGCAGGGAACTGCTGCTCCCCACAAGCTGCAGGGAGCTGTGCTGCTCCCCACAAGCTGCAGGAGCCGTGCTGCTCCCCACAAGCTGCAGGGAACTGCTGCTCCTCACAAGCGGCAGGAGCCGTGCTGCTTCCCGGAAGCTCTGGTTTGTCGCTGCCCCTCTCAGACTTGCATGGAGCAGTTCGCATGCCACATGATCAGCGTTAAGTAGAGAAAACGCCTTCTCAAGTCTCGTTTCCAGAGATTGTGGTTAAATGTGATTGGGTGTTCTCGATATTGGATATATAATTTTTCATTCAGTGTATATCTTTACATTCACAACAATATCTAGCTTCTAAGAACTTTCATTACACTCAGTTTCTCTCTCTCTCTCTCTCTCTCTCTCTCTCTCTCTCTCTCTCACTCTTTCTCTCTCTCTGTGTGTGTGTGTGTGTGTGTGTGTGTGATAGCATTAGGTAACAAGGCGAGTCTGTCCTCCATCACCAGGGTGACTGGTATAGTTGCTTGATCCCTCCTCCCAGCATGCAGAGTGCAGAGTTTTACCCCAGCTGGGAGTACTAGCCTTGACCAGTCACCCTAGTGACTAGATGACTAGCCTTGACCAGTCACCCAAGTGACTAGATGACTAGCCTTGACCAGTCACCCAAGTGACTAGATGATTAGCCTTGACCAGTCACCCAAGTGACTAGATGACTAGCCTTGACCAGTCACCCAAGTGACTAGATGACTAGCCTTGACCAGTCACCCAAGTGACTAGATGACTAGCCTTGACCAGTCACCCAAGTGACTAGATGACTAGCCTTGACCAGTCGTCACCCAAGTGACTAGAGGGTGTGTCTCTCTTTATAGAAGATTTCCACGGGCCTGTTCTCAGGAAGCATCCCTTCCTCAGGCAGCCATCCTGTGTGAAGGCAAAGCATTTGCTTCTTCTCTTGTCAGGCCTTCCCCTCCTCACCCCCGCGAGGATCAGGATGTGCCATGTTATTTTGAAAAGCCTAAATCCTTGAAACTTTTCTTCTCCAGCTGGATTTGAAAGGGGGCCATTCTGAGCCCGGTCTTGATGTGGCAGGGGCTCTGAGGGTCTATTTGGATAACACTGAAGAGTGGAGGAAATGTGACTCTGTCTGTGGGTTTTAAGCCCCTAAGGTAAGATCAGAAAGTGTCTGGGGCAGTGAGAGCCAAATAGTTGAAGTCATACATTAATTATGGTCATGAATCATTTTTATTTTTAAAGTCCTTGCCATTTGACAAGGTGGTTTGCACAGTACCAGTGGAGTTCTAGGCAGCTCCCCCAGAAAGGAACCGCTATTTGTGGGCGTCTCTGCGGGTTGATAATACCTATTGTTTTTAGTAAAAAATGCTTGTTTCCCCTGCCTGAAGGAGTGGTCTCTATGCAGTTTTTCTTGATAAAGTATTTTGAATTTAGAAATGTAGGAAACAGTGATCTTTCAGTTAATCTCCCACTCTATCAATCAAAATATCCAGTCTCATGAATGTGCTAACGTTATGTGTAAAATCTGGACATCAGGAAAGACATTGAGCGGCTCTGTTGTATCTCACCCTGTGCTCAGCATCTAGAGTGTGTGTGAGAAGATGAGTGTATTCTTGCCCCTCAGAAAGAGCTGCTAAGGAAGAGGACAAGAGAAGAACCATTCCCTGTAGTGTGTATGGTCCTCAGTGCTGTTTGCTGTGGTGCTGTGTGTGGTGTAGTGCGTATGTCCAGAGCAAGGAGCAAGTGCCTCCAGCTGCCTGGTGCAGTCAGGGAAGGGCAGCGGAGCAGAGGCTATGGCTGAGCTGCTTCTTAGTGGGTTAAGTAAAGCTTTGCTTACCTGTGAGGGTGCAGAGAAAATGTGTGGGCAGATACATGGCTTATAAAGAGGCACAGGAGTAAGACATGGAAGATTATGTCCAGGTAAATGCCAGTGGATCAGTATTACTGAATTTGAAGATACAGGGAGATAGGTTAGGGATGAAATAGGGCCATTTCTCAAAGGCCTCCCCTTTCACTCAGGTTTCTGTTGAGGTGCCTTTGTAGGACCGTGTTATTATCAGTGTAACTAAGCACACATAGGCACATCAAGAGGAACAGGATGGTGCAGTCCTGAGGGAGCTGCTGAATGACTGGTCTTAGGAGCAAAGGCACCTCCTAGAGTTGACCCTTTTCAGATGACCCCAGCAACTATGAAGAAATTCCCAACAGCCTAGAAGTGTCCTACTGACATGCTCCCAGAGATATTGATGCCATAAAATCCATTAAAAAATGAGCGATTCCCTCTCCCCCTGCAAAGAAGACATGCAGGCTAAAATTGATAGCCAATTTTAATAAATGAAGTAAAATTGACGTACAGTACATCATAATGTGAGTTTTCCTCACACTTCCTCAGTTCCCTAGTGTCTGTCCCTGGCCACAGAAGCAGCTAGCTACCCTTCTGTCACCACGGCTAGGTCTTATCTGCTGGTGGGGTTTAGATCAAGAGCAGGACACAACTATTCTTGTTTTGCTTCTGGCTTTCTTCATTCAGCATGTTTTTGAGATTTATTCATATTCTTGTGTGTATCAGTTACTCTCAGTAGACTGTTACCATACAGGTCTTAATTTGGTTCTCAGTGTCCTAGCTGGTGAATATTTGGATTGTTTTCTGTGACTTTTTTTTTTTTTTGAAGACAGTGTCTTCTGTAGCTTTGGCTGGCTTTGAACTGACTATGTAGCTCAAGCTGGCCTTGAACTTTTGATCTTCCTGCCTCTGCTTCCCAAGTTCTAGGATTACAGGGGTACACAGCTACACCTGGCTTCTGTGAGCGTTCTGAAACTGATCTTGTGAACTTATGTTTTTGTCTTTTCTGGGTAAGCACTTATGATTAGAATTACTGGACCGAAGGTTAGATGTATTTTAAATTTCCTAAGAAACTGCCTTTTCAAAATGTTGGTATTATTTAACTTACTAGCAGTGCCCGTACATTCCGGCTGCTCCCCACCCTGGCCATCACATAACTTTAGTTCTAATGAGTGTGAAACAGCATCTCACTGTGAATGTCATTTACATAAATTCCTTTTTCTATGCTTACTTCACTTTCTCTTTGAAATCAATTTTTAGTGCACAAAGTAGTGGACATTATCATGGTAGTTTCATTCATTCATACCTACATACATACTCACTCTTGTACTTTGCCCATATTTCCCCCTCTATTACCTTTCCTCGTCCCCCCCCCCACTCCCCCATCTCTGTCCAGTGCAAATTGCCGTGGTGTTGGCACAAAGGTATTTTCTAGCCAGTGTATAATGTCTCCTGAGCGATCCTTGCAAGCTTTTGATGGCTTTGGTTTCCTTGGTGCTGACAGGAATGCCTACCCATGTACTTTTTCTTTTCCTTTCCCTGGGGCAGAGGTTGTTAGGCACTTTCTGTGTGTGTGTGTGTGTGTGTGTGTGTGTGTGTGTGTGTGTGTGTGTGTGTGTGTGTGTATTTATTGGTGATTTATTATTTTTTTCTTTTGAGAATGTCTCTTCAGTTCATTTGCCCATTCATTGAACAAATAATCTGTGGGGTTTGGGGTGTGTGTTTAATTTTGGGTTGTTTTATTTTATTTGGGGATTGCGGACCAAGCCCAGGGCCAACCACTCTACCACTGAACTAAATCCCCAACCTGTTGAGTTTTCCTCTACTAGCCGTGGGTATGGCTCCCATCAGATGGAGCTCTCCCCACTCCTAGGCTGTCTTCATCCTGCTGACGCTCGCTTTGCTGTGCAGCTTTTTGACTCCCCATCCACCGTCGGCGGCGGATCCCGCTGCGCTGCTGGAGTCCTTACAGAAAGTCTGCGTCTATGTCTGTATCTCCAAGTTGCCCGTGCTATGTCTTGAAGTAGTTTTTGTTTGTTTTATTTTTTTTTTTTTCCTCTACCAGTTTCAGAGTTTTAGGACTTAAAGTCTTTGATCCACATTGTTTTTTTTGCAAAGTGAGAGGGATCCGATTTCCTTCTCCTTTATGAGAATATCCAGCTTCCCGCACCATTTATGGAAGAGTGTCTTTTCCCTGGTGTGGCTCCCGCATAGTTCTTTGGTTTTGCTCCTTTCTCCTAGTTTGAAGACTACATTTTCACTTTCCTCGTGATATCTCTAGGTGAATAGACATTCCTGGTTCTGGTAAACTAGTTAAATGGTTGTTCTGTTGCTGGGTGTGTATGTATGTATGTATGTATGTATGTATGTATGTATGTATGTATGTGCATCACATGTGTGCCTGGTGCCCATGGAGACCCTGGAACTGGAATACAGATGGCTGTATGCTTCCTCATGGTTTCTGACAACCAAACCTGGGTCCTCTGTAAAACCATTGTTCGGAGGCATGTCTCCAGCCCCTTGTTTGAGACAGTCTCACTACTCTGTCACCACTGGTCTCAAAATCCTGGGCTCAAGTTGTCTTACCTCTGCCAACCAAATATCTGCATGTAGAAGAGCACCTGGTTATTGATCTATTTCTTATCTTTATGTTAGTAACATACTTCTTTGATCATGCAACTGCAGAAAACCTTGATATCTGACCGATTTTAAGATTGGTTTGTTACTTCTAGATCTTTTACTCTTTATATAAATTCTAGTAATTTATATAAAGCCCCATGAATCCCCATGTCTCTGCTTCCCAGCAATGAGATTACAAGCTTGTGCTGCCATGTCCAGCTTTCACATAAGTGCTGGGTAGTGAACTCAGGTCCTCATGCTTGAGCAGCAGGCTCCTTTCTGACTAAGCCTTCTTCGCGGCCCCTCAACCCAATCATTTTCTAAAGTGCTTCCAACCCTCTAGAGTCCTTCACCTTAACTATGTTGTAGCAGAGGTAGGCTTTTCAGAGCGCTGTTATTTTAGGATTGTGATTCCTGTTACTTCATTATGTTTGAATCTAGAAATAATTGGTGAGTTCAGGGTTGGTTCTGTTTATCCTAGGAGATTTATAATTCATGTCTGTGACTCTCTGTGTTTAGACTTTGTAATTAACTCGCTTACATTTCTCTACAACTTGTATTCCAGGCTTCATAGAGCCCAGTGCGCAATTAAACAGACTCAGGTAACCGTTCAGAGGATTGGAAAGGAAATTGAAGAGAAACTAAGACTCACGTCGACAAGCAGTGAGCTGGTAGGTTTTTGTACAAGTGCCTGTTCAAACTCCTTGTTTTCTTCAAATGATTATCATATTATTCTTGGAAAAAATATCTCTAGACAGTACCAATAATGATGCTAATAATGCTGCATTAAGATGGCTGCTGGTGTATTTTAAATGTTAGAAATAAAAGTTCCCATTTGCTAATAACGTAAGGTACATCTGCCATGTTCTGTTAGATGAAACTTGAGATTATATGTAATTACTTGGAAGATGACTAGCAGACTAGTTTATTAACGTCTTATAAATAAGAAGTGTATAGTGAGTAAAAATAGCTGCCAGGACGGGGTGGGGGTGGGGGAGACCAGTAGGGACTAATTTACTGAAAGTAAGCATTTGGGTGCGTACCGACAGCTCAGCCACTAAGGTACCTGCCCCAAAACCTGACTACTTGAGTGTGGTCCTTGGGACTCTGGGTGGCAGAAGGAAAAAGCCCATTCCTACACATTGTTCTCTGACTTCTATGACACACGCACTTACAGATACTAAATGAATAAATAAATGTGAAAACACATTTTATTAGTGTATATATGTAATGCTGGGTTTGATGAAGACAGTTTCTAAAAATTTGATTTGTACTTTGATTATATTTACCCAGGATTAATCTACTTTTAAAAGATGGATTTTAAAATCAATAGGATCAAACATAAGAGGCCCATTTGTGAACAGTGTTTACCTTTAGAGAAATGTGGGTTTGGTGAGGCATTCCAAAGAAACCGTGATCTCGGTCCAGATGGGTGAATTGCAGATCTTCATAGAATTGGATGCTTTTTTATACTCTTCCTTGAGAGGGCAAGAGTGGCGCCTTTAGAATGACTGGTCTGTCTCTGTGAGCCAGGTGTGAGCACTAAATTACACTGTGCTTCAGATGAAGCCACGGACTATGTACAGCTTTCTATGCACTATGGGGTATAAAAATACTTAAAATGCACAACTTGCCATGAAGTCACAGGAATCATTTGCACACAGGAACTATTATCTCACATACAGAGCCTCTCCTCACTGTCACTTGTACACACTTATCCAAAGGCACCTCTTACACTGAAGGTTTGTCTATACAGTCACATGCTCCTGGAGTTACAGGAGGCATGTTTGCATGCTACCTATGCACATTCTCTCTCCTAGGATTTGAGCTAAATGAATTTGTTCAACCTGTAGAAATTTGCTGATATTGGCAGTCCCCACAGTTGAACTTCATACATGCACTTGTGCTGTCCCTGGCACATAGCAGATGGCCAATGGTACCCAAGTAACAGTAGTAGCTGTTTGGGTCTTGATAGCACTTTCTTTGTCTATGGACAATCCTCCATGCTAGAGAAACAACTGTCCATTGTGTTATAACTTAGGGTCAATAAAGGACTAAATTCCAGGCCGTAAGTATATTGTAGGGGGAGGAAAAAGTGTCAGGTTTTAATCCTTTCTGCAATGCACAAAAATGCTGCATTTTTAGGACCCCTGTCTGGGGAGAACTTGCTAGGTTTTATTTATCTTACTTTCCCAGGCAGGACTGGGAAATGACTTGCGTCATTAAGTGGCTGCATATGCTTTGTCTCAGGGTGGAAACATGTATGCTTAATCCTGTTTTTCTAAAATATAAGTGGTGACACACGGTATCAGGTGATAGAATGTGTGAGTTTACCGAGGTCAGGTTCACAGGGTCACTCACTCTGTGGTTTATGCTGCCTAGTTAACACAGAAGGAAGTCAAGGAGTTTTGAACTGGAAGTGAACCTAGAAATCATCTAGTTCCCTAAATACCCCATTGAAAATCACACCCTAGTACACCCAGTTCCCTCTCCTGCTTGGTTGTTCACTGTAGTATTTATTACCATCCAACATATCTACTTAATATATTTTTGTCTCTCCAAACTCTATGAGACTTAGGATCTCCACCCTCCTATGTCTCCCTCTTCCTTCAGTTTCTCCTCCTTCCCTCCCTCCCTTCTCCTCCCCTCCCATTTGATTCCCAACATCGAGACAAGTGTTTGCTCATAGTAGATGTGAAGTAAGTATTAAGTATTTGTTGAATTTAAGATGACTCCATTAGGTTGGAGAGATGGCTCATCAGTTAGACCCTGGGTCTCTTTTAGAGGACCCAGATTCAATTCCCAGCACCCGCGGGGGTGGGGGTGGGGGGGTGAACAACAACTCACAACTGCCTATAACTCAAACTCCAGGGGACTGATGCCCTCTTCTGGCCTCCATGGACACTTGTACACATGTGGCATACATCCAAACAGGGACACAAATATACATATAAATAAACATTAAAGTAGAAAGAATCCACCCCAGTGCCTTGTTATAAACTCTAAGTTTACTTGTAGCATATTAGAAGTTGTAGCAGGAATTTTAAATGGTCTTATTAATAAAATCAAACCCGGAGCCAGGTATTGGGGTGAATGCTGGAAGATCAGAGAAGCAGAACAAACCACAGCCGCCTCACCTTGCCAATTCCTCAGCTGATCCTGTTTCCTCAGACTGGAAGATTCTGAGTCCTCATCCAAATGGATCTTAGCTGAATTTTTAGGCTCAAAAGCCTAAAAGCTTAATCAGCCAGAAGCTTCGAGTTTCTGGTCTTCACGCCTTATATACCTTTCTGCTTTCTGCCATCACTCCCTGGGATTAAAGGCGTGAGTCACCATGCTTGGCTGTATCCTTGAACACACAGAGATCCAGGTAGATCTCTGCTTCTGGAATGCTAGGATTAAAGGCATGTGCTACCACTGCCTATCCTCCATGTTTAATATTGTGGCTGTTCTGTTCTCTGACCCCAGATAAGTTTATTAGCATGCACAATATTTCAGGGAACACAATACCACCACAAGAAGTACTGTTACCTTTGCAAATTGGTCCAAGTCCATTTACTCCATCCTAAGTATTTTTAGTATATATGAATCACTCTTCACTTTAGCCCAAGTGAAAGGGCATATTTGATGCCGAAATCAATCAGTTATCCTTTTTAAACCTCTTCTTAGTTAGCCTTAAATAATTATCTGTTAAGAGATGCAGAGTTTATAGGTGATGCCTTGCAAAGATTTGGCATCTTGTCGCATTACATCCATGCCCAACATGAACTCTGGCATTAACTATATTTCCTAGGAAATGTCTGCTGCCGTCATCATGGGCTTTTACATTGTGTCTGGGGTTTTGTTAGCTGCTTTTGTTACTGTAGTTGTGTGTCTTTTAACTTTTTTGTTTTGTTGTGGTGCTATGCTGGAGCACATTGGTTGAGTTTAGAATGTTAACCCCACTTTGTATGCCTGAAGGAAATCCTCTTGGTCATAATAAATTATTTTTACCATATTACTGTGTTCAATTTGTTTAAAAATTTAGCGAATGTTTTTCTTTTATTTTCATGGGGAATATTGTCTGCAGTTTTGTTTTCTTGCTATCTTTTTTGTGTTGAGGGTGATGAATGTATGTGCGTGCAGTTTTCCATAGTCGTGTGTTTGGAGGCTGGAGAAGGATGTTCGGAGCTCTTCACTATCACCTCTGCCTCATCCCTTGAGATGGGCTCTCCCCAGTTTTTGACTAGGCTGGTGGCCAGTGAGCCCAGGGATCCTTTAGTTTCCACATACTTCCCCCAGCACTGGATTACAGGCTCACAAGGGCATGCCCTGCTTTTATATAGATGCTGGGGATCCAAACTCGGGACCTCAGGCTTTCCCAGCACGCAGCCTTCCCTGCTGAGCTGTCTCTGTGTTCTTGTTAGCTCTTCATTTGGTTTTTGTTAGAGTGATACTGGTCTGCTTTCCTGGCAGGCAATGTCCTTCTTCTCTGTTTTTTGTAGGAAATGTAGAGTTGGTTGTAGTTTTCTTTGTAAGTTCTGAGCTAGAAAAGCAGTTGCAACAGTTACAGGATTGTTCCAGTTATCATCTTGTCTTCTTTGGTAGTTAACTGTGTCCTTGCAGGGACTTTCATTCAAGAGGATTCTAAAGGTTATGTAGTGTTCCCTTTTCACTTCTAAATTACAGTTCTGTGATGAACACTCCATGTCTTAGCTTGTGTCCATATCTCATATCTTAGAAGAAGTGCCAGGTTTGGAGCATCTGCTCGTAAAAACCAAACTTTTAGATTTATAAGAATTTTGCAATGATAATTCAGAATTTCCCCATATATTCCTCCCAATTTTCACTAATGATGACATCTTCTGTACCCATGGTGCAGCTGACATGGTGTGTAGTCAGAGCTAAGACTGTAACATTAATATGTCACTGTTAACTCCTGACTTTGTTCAGATTTCACCAGTGTTTCCATTCAAGCCTAGCCTAGGCTACTTATTGAGTTCAAGGCCAGCCTAGGATACATAGCAAAACCCTTTCCAAAATAAGTAACGTAATTAATAACTCTTTCAGGTTGACTTTTGCGTCTTTTACCCTCTTTTAGTGTTCTTTACACTGCGGTGCTGTGTAGTCGGGTTCATCTGGCATTTGCCCATCTTAGCCCTGGCATCAGCCATTTCTCACCAGAGCCCTGCTCCTTAGGTTGGCTGATGGTGTTCAGAAACAAGATCTGGTCACTGGGTGTGCTTCGTGCTTTTAAAGCCCTCTCAGTGGACATGGTTATCTCTGTATGAATGTATATCTATCTGTAGTAAAATAAACATGAGTTCATAATAATGTTTTCAATCCTAATGCCACAGAGTTTATTCTGGCTTTCTCATTCATTTTGTTTATTTACAGTATCTTTCTCTGATAGCGAGAAACCTGGCTCTCATTAAGTACGATGTATTTATCTATTAAGTCCTGGCATATGTGTAAAAAGTGGTTCTGATTTCTTTTTCCATTTGTTTTGTTATTTTAATTATTAATGTATATTAAATCTCAATATTAATGGATTTCACTATGACATTTCCACATATACATATATCATGGTTTCATCATCTCTACCCTCCCAACTACTCTCCCTTAGCCCCTCCCCAACCCCCTTGCCTGAGTAATCACTACTACTTTTGGTTCATTTGTTACATTGTTTTTATGTTAGCTTTTGCTTATGAGAGAAAACATACAAATACTCTTTCCCATTGTT
Organism: Peromyscus californicus insignis; assembly: GCF_007827085.1. NCBI lineage: Eukaryota > Metazoa > Chordata > Mammalia > Rodentia > Cricetidae > Peromyscus > Peromyscus californicus. The sequence continues at coordinate 103,853,602 of NW_026294562.1, forward strand.
AGTTAGATTTTTTCAGCTCTAATTGGTGGGTTTTGTTTATTTTTATGTGTATAGGTAAATGTTTTTTGCCTATATGTGCATCTGCATACTGCATGTGTGCCCGTTGCCCATGGAGGACAAAAGAGGATGTCAGATTCCTAGAATTGGAGTTACATAAAAATGTGAGCCACCATTTGGGCATTGAGAATCATCCTTGGCTCTTCTGGAAGAACAACCAGTACTTTTAAGTGCTGAGCTGTCTTTCCAGTCCTTATTAATAATATATATGTATATTTATTTCTATATACAAGTTCTTTTCCTGATATGTATTTGAGGAAAATATTCTTAAGTCTGACACTTAACATTTTTTCCTTTTAAAAAATAATTGTTTCAAAGATTATTTTTGTTTTATGTATATGAATGTTTTGACTGTGTGTATATGTGTGTGCCACATACATGTCTGGTGCCATTGGAGGTCAGAAAGGGGCTTTGGATCCCCTGAGACTGAAGTTACAGGTAGTTGTAAACCATCTGGTGTGTGGGAGGTCGGAACCTAACCCAGGTCCTCTGCAAGAGCGGGAATGCTCTTAACTGTTGAGCCAGCTCTCCAGCCTGCATTTTGTTGTTGTTCTTAATGATGATATTTAAAGAGCAATAAATAAATAAATAAATAAATAAATAAATAAATAAATAAATAAATAAAATAAAGTTGAATGAATTGGTATATATGTTTTTGCATATGGGTTCGTGTGTGTGTGTGTGTGTGTGTGTGTGTGTGTGTGTGTGTGTGTGTGTGTGTGTGTGTGGTTTGGGTTTGTTTGTTTTTGACACAGGGTTTCTCTGTGTAGTCCTGACTGGCTGGAACTTGCTTTGTAGACCAGGCTGGTCTCAAACTCACAGAGGTCCATCTTCCTCTGCCTCCCAAGTGCTGGGATTAAAGGTGTGCGCCACACTCACCTTGTTTTTTAAGACAGCATTTGTCACTAACATGGAGCTCATCAAGTAAGCTAGGCTGGCAGCCTGTGTCCCCGTGCTGCAGCTACAGATGTGTGCCCTGGCTACCATCCCCAGCTCTGTTCTGGTTTTCATGGGCGTTCTGGGGATTGAACACAGGTACTCATGCTTGCATGGTGAACATTTTACCGATGAGCCATGTCCTGGTCCTCTGATGTGTTTTTTTTCTTTATGTTTTCTGTCTTTTCTGTAGTCTTTATAAGACTATCCTGTCTAATTCAAGATTACAGACATTTTCTGCTGTTTTTTTCTAGAAGTTTTAGAGTTTGGGCTTTGTGTTTAGATCTGTGATTGTTTCAAGTTCTTGTTATTTTTTTTTTTTAACTGAATGAAGAAAAAGTAAAACATTCCCCCAAACTGGTGTTCAGTTGACAGAATGGTATTTGGTGACCAGCCTTTCCTTTCCCCCGTCAATTTCCCTGACATGTTGGTCTAAAGTCAGCTGACCACGTGCACATGCATCTGTTTCATCTCCATCTCATGGACCTGTCGGCCTCTCTTCCCCAGCACCAAGCTGCCATTGTAGGTTTGTCTAGAAAGCCAGGTAGGGCTCTTTATAAAGTTCCTGTTTTTTACCGCCCCCCCCCCCAGGTTCTTTATATTGCTGAATGAATTTTATAACTTGCTTGTCAGTTTCTACCAGAGAGCCTGTTGGAATTTTAACAAGAATTTGTGGAGAATTGCCCTCTTAACAATGTTGAGGTCTCCAGCCTGCGAATGTGACATTTATGTTTTATGTAGACTTTTCTTTAATTCTCTCAATAATGTCTTCAAGCTCCTTTGTTAGAGATAGTCTAAGTTTTTGTGGGAGTTCGGGCAAGCCCAAGGCATCATGACACATTCAGCCAGGTGTTGGAGTACACCCCACAAAACCCTGGTTGGAGGGAGAAGACAGGCCAGGCAGTACTAGCAACAGTTTGTTCTGATCTTAGGGTATTGCTTCTTCCTAGTCTCTGGGATTTTATCACAAATGGATGTTAAATTTTGGGAAAGCTGAGGCAGGAGGATCAGGAATTTAAGGTTAGCCTGGACTAAAGAGAAAGTCCTTGTCTCCAAAACACTGGTAATAAGTGTAACTCCTTTTGAATGTTTGTCGTTTGTCTGTGACTAGTATATTAGAATGCTGTTCATTCTAATTTATTTCTACTGTATCTTAGAGTTTTATTCTATAGTTATAATTTTCATTTTGTAGATTTCTCGGATTTTTTATGCAAACAATCATAGCTATAAATTTAGATTTTGGTGGGGAATTCTGTTGTTGCTGCTGCTGTTTTTGAGACAAAGTTTTGCTCTGTAGCCCAGTCTGGCCTCAAACTTGCAGCAATCCTCCTGCTTCAGCCTCCCAAGTGGTAAGTATCTCACGCCTGTGACACCCCATCCAGCTTACGTTTGGATAATTCTAAATTCTCTGCTCATTTCACTGGCAGGAACCTCTGTATACTGAACAGAACACACAGGGGTTCTTGCCTTGTGCCTAGTGTGAGGAAGAATGTTACCCTTGCTTCGTTAAGTATGACGTTAGCAATGGTCTGCACTGGTTTAGGATTTAATCCTTAATAGTTTCTGGGAGATTTTTAAATCATGACTATCTTAAATGGTTTTCTACATATAGTGAAGCAATCATTATTTTCTCACTAATTTAAAATTTAATAAAACAAACTACATAGTTTTAGCTTCAAATTTTAGTATTTTTTGCAATACTGGTGATTGAACCTCAGCCCTCACACATGCATCTATTACTCTTGCATTTCCAAAGTAACCCTGAACCGATGACAGTTTGCAATCCTTTTGTGTCATGTTAGATTGAATCTGGGGATGTGGCTTTTGTTTTTGTTAGGGATACTGAGATGCAGTGAGATTTTGGTATAGGGTAGGATAGCCTTGCATAGTCACCTGCTCATTGCCCATTTGTCCCCACTCACATCTTGACTAGAAACAGAAACCTCCTAGATATTCTCATTAATCTTGGCTCTCTAAGATTTTCTCTCCTTTTACTCATTATTAGAGCACTATTTACACATTATTAGATGTGATTTCCATCTGAGTGTATTCCTGAGTGGTTCTCAAGGGTTTGTCTGGTACTGCTAACATCGTCGTTGGCTTGTGGTTGCCCATATGTTGACGCCTATTTCCTAGAGAGTGAGTCGTATTCTCAAAGTCTTCATGGATTGAGCAGTATTGCATAGCTCCCTGGATAGTCTGAGTGTAATTTGTAGACTTTGAGACTTGGCTTTGGAGAATGTATTTTAGCAGGTAGTCCACTTGCTTAAGCTCAAAGTGCTATGCCTCTGGTTGACATGGCTTTGATTTCCAGCTTAACTTTTCACTCTTAAGCATGAGCAACTTGGTGTTCATCTATACGTGTGTGGCGTAGGGTTCAGTTTGAGAGTTCAGTGAACAGAATTTGGGGTGCCTGTTTTCTGTCTTCCCCAATTCTGGCATCCTTGTACCACTTCTGATTCCTCCAGGTGGAGACAGTTGGCTTTCTTCTGGTCTCCAGATCCACTCTCAAGGCAAAGCCTCAGAATCAGGAGGGAGAGTTGCCTGTGTGTGTTGTGTTTATCCCAAACTTGGACTGCTCTTCAAAACAGCGTGCGTTGATCACTCTAGAAACCATGAAGTATCTTCACATATTTAACTTCTTAGAAGACTAGTTTGTAGGTGTTTATTCTTATTTAGAAGCCGAACTCTTTTATATTTTAAATTAAAGAAAACTTTAATTTTCTGCCCACACCTGAGTTCTAGGCCTGATAGTACTACTGAGTCTATGAAATTAATAAATTGGGTGAAATCTTTTCTAAGGAAGCATTTTCTCTTTCTTAATGATTGGCTACATGTAGCTGGAAGAAAACAAACTATAAACGACATTTGGAAGCAATTTGTTAACTTCCACAGTTGTGAGACATTTTCCAGATTGTTAGTTACTTCCAGTTGTGGGTGATAACTACAGATAAGATAAAATATGATCTAGATCACTAATTCCTCAAATGTTTTGGTCTTAGGACCCTTTGGTATGTTAAAAATTGTGATAATCTCTAAGAACTTAGGCTACGCTATTATGTTGGAAGTCAAATCTGAGAAAATTTAAAAAGATGTTTTCTAATTAATTTTAAATGCCAATAGCAAATCTGTGTTAGTATAACAGACTTTTATGAGAAATAAGTTTTTTTTCTTAAAATAAAAAAAGTGGAGGTTTTGTTTTGGTTTTGTGACTGTAACTTTATCAAACTGAGTTCTTGCTTAATAAAAGATCGATGAGATGGCTCCCTGGGTAAAGGCACATGCCAGCAAGCCTGGTGAGCTGCGTTTGGTCCCTAAAACCCGCATGGTGGAAGGAGAGAATTGATTCCCAAAGTTGTCCTCTCACTCTGACGTGGATGCTCTGGCTTGCTCGTACACACACACACACACACACACACACACACACACACACACACACAGACACACACACACATATACACACACACACACACACACACACACACATACACACACATACACACACACACACATACACACACACACAGACACACACACACACACATACACACACACACACACACACACACACACACACACGAATACATATAACAATTTCTGAAAGGCCTCTAGAGTTTCTCATCCAGTTTGACAGTAAATCCTCAGCAATACCCTGCAGACTTTCCTATGCTCCACACTGAGGAACATAACCGACCATGAACGGGGCCCAGCTGCTCAGTGTGACTACACGTGTTTGAAAACTTCATTATCTTAGGGCCATATTTTAGGAACTTATGTCTGAGGTTTTTAGCTCCAGTGTGATCTATGAGAAAATACTTGTTTGTATTAATATGCTATTTATAGATCAATCTGTCATTTTTAAATGAGTATTTAACGTTATCCATGATTTTTTAAAAGCCCCATAAACAGGAATGTGTGCTTGCAAACATGCATGTCTGTGATTTCTGAGTGTTATATAAAATCTAATTAAAAGTGATAGATATATTGGGTAGATGTGTGACGTTAACTGTACTTGGAGTAAAGAGATAACTTGAGTGCGGCAGCCCGTAGAAAATACTTACATTACGTTAAGAGCTATGATCAGCTCGCCTTTGAAGTATGAGCAGGGAAACAGAGCCACGGCACATGGCAGGGTTTGTTTACTCCTCAGAAACGGGAGCCAACAATCCTGGTTTGAGCTAATGGATCTATTTCTGTAAGTGGGCCAGTTTCCTCACACGGACCATAACACAAACACACTTTACTCACGCCTTCCCGGGTTAGCCTTGTAGTTAGATTAACTTGTAAGTTTTGTGCTTTGGAACAGAAAACATTCCCAATTTGAGTGTGCACCCTGGAACACAGCAGGTTACCCCTGCTAGCCAGGTTGTGTCTACTTAAAAATGCTCCCCCCACTTTCTCTCTCTGCCCAAGTAAACTTCTGTTTGAATATTTTGTGAAAAAAAAAGGGCTAAGGCAATTGAGTACCTACATCTTTCTTATAAACCTACTTCTGAAGAGTTTACTTATTTTTCCCTCAGTGATGTCCGAAGACCCAAAGATTTCTGATCACACTAAAGAAAATCCTAATGGGCTTGGTCTGCCCCCCCCCCCAAATAATAAACTAACTCATTGTCCCATTTCCTTAATTTCTTTAATTATAAAACATACAACAGAATATTTCTAATTTCACTGATTAAAAAATTTTATTTATTTATTCATGTTCCATGGTGCATATGTGGAGGCCAGACAACAGGTCTGTGAAGTCAGTTCTCTCCTCCTTCCAAGTGAGTGCCAGGAATTGAACACGGGTCATGAGGCTTAGTGGCAAACACCTTACTCACTGAGCCAACCTACCAACCAGTTTTAGTCTTTTTATTTTATTTATTTATTTATTTATGGACGCTTTTCTTTCTTTTTTAAATAAAATTTTATTTCTATCTTATGTGCATTGGTGTTTTGCCATGGGTGTCGGGTCCCTGGAACTGGAATTACAGTCATTTGTGAGCTGCCATGTGGGTGCTGGGAATTGAAACTCTGGAAGAGCAGTCAGTGCTCTTAACCACTAAGCCATCTCTCCAACCCCATCCAGTCATTTTTTTAAATGTTTAGTATAGTTCATTGGTATTCAATACATTCATAATGTTGTACAACCACCCCCACCATCTGTCATCAAACTTTTTATCTTGTAAAACTGAAATTTCTTAGCTGTTAAGTACTAACTCCACATTCCCCTTCATTCCCAAGCCCTGCCACCATGCTGTCTATGATCCATGTTCATTCTCATGACTTACCCTTCCCACACCTGCTGGCAATGAGTTCAGGGCCTTGTCTATGGTAGGCATGTGCTCCACCACTGAGCTACATTCCCAGCCCGATTTTGAATATTCTAAGTACCTCACATAAATGGTGTCGGACATAGAGGGACTGTTTACAGCTTATTCATTTCACATAGCATAATAATCTTAAAGAGTCTTTCCATGTTATTGCATATGCCAGGATTCCTCTTTCTTAAACCAGAATAAATATTCTATGTATACACTGCATTTTGCTTTTCCACAAATCTGTCATTGGGTACTTGGACTCTTCCACGTTTTAGAACATCATTGACTTTTGGGTCTTTGTTTTTATGGTGTTTTGGCAAAACATAATAAATACATAAGTTAGTAGCAGCTAAAACCATGTAGTAAGTCTCTCATAAATGTTTACAGTGTTCAAAAAATTACTTAGGAACATTCTTTTTAAGGGCATATTTCCTAGATTTTTCAAGCCTAATGTAATGGTTAGGAAGTATGGTTTTGTACTGTTTTCTTGGCTGGTGTGTCCTTAGTGGCTTATTGTGCCACCTGTTTAGAATGATTATTTCAGGGACGAAGAAGAAAGCATTCTGGGTGAGAAATGATTGCTGCAGAGTGCCTTCAACACAATTGCCCAGAATCATTTTTTTTTGACCCTTGCTTCTACAGGGTCATGTGCCCCACATCTCACTCAATTTCTAGGTTCCCTTATTATCTATAAATCAATTTAGGACTGACTTCTTCCTTTAAGAAATTTCCAGCAGCTTGTTCCACATTTTGTTAATTTTTACTTTATTAAATAAGTATATTTTTCTATTATAATTTTAATTAGCTATGTCATACTTTTGGAAATGACAACAATTTACCAGGCATAGCCAAGTTTCAATTTGATTAATACTTATATCATGGAAAATCATGATATTATTGATACCATGTAATAGAGACCAGCAAAGATGCATCCTTATAGGGCATGCTCATATGTGCAGGTACAAATAGCTTCACTGTGCAGTCAGGATGTCAGATTTATTATTATTGGAAGCAATAAGATATTTGAATAAAAAGGAATTTGTCCCCTTTTGCACACATGGGTGTGCATGGGTGCGTGTGTTTTCGTGTGTTTGTGGTATGCATACATGTCACATGTGTGTGTGAATGTGCATGTACATCAGCGGCCCAGGGTTGACATCAGGATTTTTCCTCAATCCTTTTCTGTCTTTTCATTGAACCCAGAGCTCACGGATATGGCTAGTCTAACTAGCCAGCTTGCTTGGGGATCCCCGTCTCTGATCCCGTCTCTGCCCTTCTCAGCAAGACAGGCCCTCCTGACGTTACTCAGGTGCTGGAGATCCATATTCCTGTCTGCTTTGATTGCTCATGTCGCAGAGGTTGGCTTTTGTTTCTGGAGGCTCCTTCTTCCCTGTCAGCATAGCTTCTCATTCCTTTTCTTTCTCTTTCTTTCTTTTTTTTTTTTTTTTTTTTTTTGGTTTTTCGAGATAGAGTTTCTCTGTGTGTACCCTGGCTGTCCGGGAACCCCCTCTGTAGACCAGGCTGGCCTCAAACTCGTAGAGATCCTCCTTCCTCTGCCTCCTGAGTGCTGGGATTAAAAGCATGGACCACCACCCCTGGGCTCCTTTTCTTGTCTTGTTGCCCTGGTGAGGACTTCTGGTCCACAGACGTTAGGTGAGAGCAGTAAAGGCAACTTCTCGTCTGTTCTTAAACCTTGGGGAGAAGGCTTAGTTCTTACCACATAATAGATGTTAGGTTCCAGCTAAAGGAATTTCCACTTGTTCTTTGTTTCTGAAACTTTCGTGTCTTTATATCATGAATAAGTAGTGTGTTTTGTATGTCTTTATTGTGTACCTTTGTTATCTGTACACATCCATTGATAGCAGATGCCTTTCTTCCTTAGCTTGCTATTGTGATGTTGTTTGAATGGTAACCAGCCTGGATCTCTGGAATAAATTCCATTTGACTGTGATACATCATTCTTTTACATCATTAGGTTTGAATGCTGGTATCTTGTGTTATTTTTATCTACTTGGGGTGTCCAGCTCGTGCTCACCTGACACAGTTAATATCCCCTCCACTTCTTATTTTTACAAGAGATTTGAGTTCCTAGAAAAGGTTCATTTCTACTTATTCTTGCTTATTTCTGTCTTCTCTCCATAGAAGTAATGGCTGCTGATAATTACTCAAAGATCTGTAGGTTAATGAGTATTTGGCTATTATTGGTTTGAAACATGGTGGATATGCAGTTACAGCTACGACTTTCTTTATATTCATAATTTACCTGTGATTTTACTTACTTAGAAAAAAGAAAGTGAAGGTCTACGATTAAAAATTTTGGTGCTTCGAAATGAACTGGAAAGACAGAAGAAAGCATTGGGACGGGAGGTGGCCTTCCTGCATAAGCAACAGATGGCTCTCCAGGACAAAGGTGAGTAGTGGCGCCATACAGACAAGCCTCACCCAGGCACAGTAGTCGTCTTCTTTCCATAGGCTCAAACAGACATCTTTGCAGACGTTTCTTCTGCTGCAGGCCGTAGGAATATATCATAAGAACTCAGCTGGTTATGGCAAAGTCACTACCGGAGGAATCAGGGAATTCCTCCAGAGGAAGCCAAATCCCAAGGAGTTTTTGGTGTTACTTGGCTTGTTATGTATCAACTGTATTCTGTTTTGAAAATCATGTGTGCCTTCATAGTTTTCCCAATTGACTTTTCCTTTAGAAGGGCTAACAGTGTGGACTGATCACTCTCTGGACATACACATTCCAGGCATTTGGAGAACAGCCTCAGGAAAGGCTTTCTCTGGAATCAGAAATCTCCCTTGGCCACTTTCAAGGACTAGCAGTAATAACAGTCCACATGCAAGTCTCCTGATTTAAGGTAAATTCCACAAGGAGACACCACCTAGGTCAGGTGGACATTAAGTAATAGCTTTACACAATTCAGCTCGGACCCTCCTGTCTTACAGCCTTACTAACTTTATAGACCGCTAACTCCTTACCTAACCACTTCTAGGAATATTTAGATAACCTTCTGTGCTGACAGCTATGCTCAGCCCAAACCCCAGTTCAAGCCTCCCTGTAATTATCATCATGGGCAGCATCCGGCCAGGTCCATCCCCAGATGGAGGAAAGTACCTTATCAGAGATACCTCCGTACTTTCTAAGAACAGACTTAAGCATCCAGGCTACCCATTTGAGAAGGCCTGGCGGATATGCCAATTAAGCTTTACTTCCTCCTTTCCCAAACCTTACCTCTGGTTCCAGATCTCCCTTTAACTATCACCAGAGGCATCTAGCTGTACACAGGTTGCCTAGCGACCGAGCACACTTTCCCCCACCCTGCAGAAAAACGGCAGATAGCTTGGACAGATAGGAGCCACAGGAAAAAAGAAGACAGTTTTACTTTCTCCCATTGACCTAGCAACTTACAGATTCTTAACATTTTCTACCAATCATGTTTAAGATTATAGTTGAGCACATAAGAGCCCTCTTCTTAGATATTACCTGAATTAAGCCTTTAGTTAATTCATTTCTCCATTGGTCACTTCCCTTTGGGGTTTGCAAATGATAATTAATGGTCATTGCCTCCCTATGTGATTCTTATCACCCCTCCATTTGACCCTGGAAGCCTGGCTTTGCACTGCTAAGGGAATACTGCTTGTAAGTGTATGTATACCAGGACTTCCAGGGCACAGAGGGACAGAGAAGAGAAAAGAGAATGGAGGAACTAGATGGGTAAGAACTTGAGAGGAACAAGCTGAGATGGGGAAGAACTAGATTGAAGGGCTAGAAGAGAGGACTAGAGGAACGAGATGGAAGATGAGGAAGAGCCAGATGGGGAAGTACTAGCTGGGTAAGAACAAGATGAAAAGGACCTAGATGAGGCAGAGTTAAGACAAGAGAATTAAGATAGAACTTAGAGGAAGCAGTAGATAAATATATAGAGAAATCAGGCAAGAAAGGAGCTAGGCAAGAGAACAGAACTGAAGCTGTGTATAAAGGATGTTATGCCAGAGGAATTAAAGCAAGTGGACTATAGAGCTCGGTGTGCTGAGATTCTATTTCCTGAAAATAGTCCTCGCCGTTAGTAATTCTCTCTCCTGAGCCCCTGGGATGTATAATATTAAGGCTGGTCCCTCTAATATTATACAAGATTCTTCTTTAATTTTTAAAATATTTTTGAAATATCTTGGTGGAGATAACATGCATAATTATGTACTACAACCAATATTTATACTGAGATATATGTAACTTTACTTTTCACAAGGTAAGCACACATGTAAGTAGAATTTCAGTCAGTGAAACCATTAGTAAAGACTCGAACCCTGTGGTACCTTCTGGTGCTTCCCGCCATTCACCACAATTCCAGCCACACTAACCAGGTACCTTCACTTATGCCCCCAGAGATTGGTTTAACCTAATTTTGCACTTTATAGAAATCATGTACACTTTGTACATGATTTTTCAACATGTTTCTTAGAGTCATTCTTGCCTTCATGTAATTATAATTGATTCCTAAAGCCAAAGCATATTCCATTATATAGATATGTATTTATTTATTTGCTTTCACTGTTAGTAATTTCCAGTTTGAGACTGCTACAATTATTCCTTCCGTGGATGTCCTAGTGCATGTTTCTTTCTTTTTTTTTTTTTTTTAAAGATTTATTTATTTATTGTGTGTACAGTATTCTGCCTGCATGTGTGCCTGCAGGCCAGAAGAGGGCACCAGATCTCATTATAGATGGTTGTGAGTCACCATGTGGTTGCTGGGAATTGAACTCAGAACCTTTGGAAGAGCAGCCAGTGCTCTTAACCTCTGAGCCATCTCTCTAGTGCATGTTTCTTAATGGAGATAAATGTGCATTTCCATTGGCTAGAAACCTAGGAGACCAACTGCGGGATTGTAGGGTGGCTGTCTCTCTTCAGCTGTAATGGATGGTGTTTAAAGCTTTTGCAAAACAGTGTTTCGTTGCCTGGCCTCCATCTTTGCCCGCATCCTGGTCTGCGTATAGCATTTGGTCTTTGTATGGTGTGTGGGGTATGCCCTCATAGCTCTGAGTTCCATTCTCACGAACACTATTCTACACACTTTAAATGAGTCTTTTGTAAAGTGTCGGTTGAGGTCTCTTGACTATTTTTTAAATTTCTATACTGCCAGTTTACAGAGTTCCTTGTTCTTCACGGATGTTGGGACTTTGTTTGGCGTGCACGTTAGGAGCATGTTCCCCATCCCGTGGCTTGCTGCCGCTTCCGTTCTCTTAGTCTACATTTGAAGCTTTGGGGCCTAGTCTAAGAACCATTGGCCTGTTTGACATCCTTAACGGTGTTCTTCTGTGTTTTCTTCAAAACGCTTTACTGTTTTCCTGTCCACATTTATATCATCAGCCCATCTGGAACCAACGGTCATGTGTCTATAAGTTAGAATTAGCATTCTGCTTTTCAGAGACCAACTGAGCCTTGCAGTTCACGTTCATGTGAGTTAGGTCGCTGTAGCCTTGCGCCAGCTCTCTTAAGGACCCTCCGCTCCAGTCCGTTCATCTACTCTTCAGTTTCTATATGTTTTCATTTTTTTCATATCATACTTCATTTTGATGTTTGTCGAAGTTCTTCAATTTAGTTGTTTTTCTTCCAAATCATCTTGGTTATTTGCATCTTCATACAAATGTCTAGACAAAACAGAAAGCCTTGCTCGGAGTTTGATGGGGCTGCATTGAATTTATCTGTCAGGATAGCCGTGAGAACTAGAATCTCAGGCTTCGTCTACCACCACAGAAAAACCCTGTGTGTCGTTGTTCGCTAGATCTCCTTTACAACGTTCCGTTGGGACAGTGATGCGTGGGCCTTTGCTCAACTGAATTTACTCAGATTCTCTGATGCTTTGTAAGACTATTGTAGTTCTGTTTAAATTTATTTTCTACTTATTGGTGGTATGTAAATTCACAGTTAGCTATTTTCTGAGTGATACTGATTTTTATATTATGTTCAAAAGAAAAATTTTGCCTGGAGAGATGACTCAGTGGTTAAGAGCACTGGCTGCTCTTGTAGAGGACCTGGGCTTGATTCTCAATACCTACATAGCAATTCACAACCATCCATAATTCATTTCCAGGGGGCTCAGCGCCCACTTCTGAACTTCACGGGTATAAGGCATACATTTTATACAGAGACATTCATGCAGGCAAAACACCTATACACACCAATAATAAAATAATTTTTGAAAAATTGACTTTACCTGGGCAGTGTTGGTGCATGCCTTTAATCCCAGCACTTGGGAGGCAGAGGCAAGCAGATCCTGTGAGTTCAAGGCCAGCCTGATCTACAAAGTGAGTTTCAGGACAGCCAGAGTTGTTACACAGAGAAACTGTCTTGAAAAGCAAAAAAAGAAGAAAAAAATCACTGTAAAAAGATACACTAATTTTTCATAATGTTTCTATAAGGGCAGAAAACTCCATATGTTCAGTGAAACTGCAGTTATAATATGGTCTTGACTGAGTAGAGAAAGGATATGAATGTACTTAAATTCATGAGCTCACAATGCTGTGTCGAAAATACTTACGTGGCTTCCATAACTCTGATGAACTTTTTTAAGCAGGTAGCAGGTAGCATGGTGGCCTTGGGAGATGGCTCAGTTGGATTGCTGAGTAGGCATGATGACTTCAGTTCGAATCCCCAGCGTCCACATAGGAGGCTGGAGGGCGGCAGTATGCACCTGCGATCCCGGTGCTAGGAAACAAACATGGAGGGGTCCTTGGGGATGCTAGTCTGCTAACCTAGTCAGTCAGTCCGAGAGGGTCAGATCCAGACTGAGAGCCTGTCTGAAGAGCTGAAGAGTGAGAGGAGATAACCAAACACCAACCTCTGGCCTCTATGATCTGATGCACAGGGACGCACACCCAGTCATACACATGCATACAATACAACATAACACACACATAAGTAATATGATGTGTGAAGCCCATGGGGCGTGTATGATTCCACTGTGTGGTCGAAAGACATGGATCTGTGCTTCCTTGACTATGTTCCTGTTACATTTTTCTTTCTATGATAGAAGAAAGTAGTAAGGTGTCTTATCATCAGACTGAAAGTGTTGACATTTTCAGTGATTTCTATACCAGTAAGAAGATGAAAGGAGCCGGGCGGTGGTGGCGCACACCTTTAATCCCAGCCCTCGGGAGGCAGAGCCAGGTGGATCTCTGTGAGTTTGAGGCTAACCTGGTCTACAGAGCGAGATCCAGGACAGGCACCAAAACTACACAGAGAAACCCCATCTCGAAAACAAGCCCCCTCCCCCCCAAAAAAAGAAAAGAAAATGAAAGGTGGGTGGGGTGGGTATGATCATGATACATTGTATATATGTGTGATTGTCAATGAATACTAATTGCTGAGTTTTAGAGATGAATGTATAATAATATATGCTCATATTTATGAGTTTGTCTTTATAGGGAATATTAATGTCAGACAATATCATGTTTTCTGGTCTTTCTCTCATTTAATCATTACTAAGAGTCCTATAAGTTAAATATACTGTATCTCTTTAGTGATAAAGATGTGGTATATTACTACCCATTTTACAGAGGAGGAGGATTTGTTCAAAGGCACATAGAAAGTTGTGGCCAAGCTTGCATTCGATTACCATTGCCCAACTGTGCTGCAAACAATTGTAGGGTTATAGGTTTCTGTTCTAGTGTGTTATTCGGACAGTCATACTATCACATTCTTGGCTCTCTGTTTTATCCTAGAAAGAAAGAATGACCATACCCAAGCTAGATGAGTATTTGGCATGATGGTCAGACCTGTTGGTTTTTAACACTGGTTTATACTTCAGTACCCTCCATTTACAGTGGAGATTGTGGTGGTGTGGCATCGGGGATGGGCTATACCCCCACGCCCTATGTGTGGTTTTTTTTTTTTTTTTTTTTTTTGGTTTTTTCGAGACAGGGTTTCTCTGTGTAGCTTTGCGCCTTTCCTGGAACTCACTAGGTTGTCCAGGCTGGCCTCGAACTCACAGAGATCCGCCTGGCTCTGCCTCCCGAGTGCTGGGATTAAAGGCGTGCGCCACCACCGCCCGGCTTCTATGTGTGTTTTTGAACTGAGAATTCTTTTATATTAGAGGCATCAGAAAGTTACAATCTAATGTTGATGCTATGGTAAATATAGAAAAGCACTGGACAGTGGACAGGGCATTTAGCTGGATGTAGGTAACCAGGTTTATTTACTGATAGGTCTTGTTATACTTTGGGGATACTCTTGTTTGCCAAGGTCATACTTGGTAGGCAGACACATCCAAGTCTGAGCCTGAGAGCCTGGTGAGGGGACAAGGTCAGGAATGTTTGATATTTGACCTTGATTTTGCTGCTGATTCTTCTGAAACCCTAAGGAATTACTTCTGCATCTTCTGACTCATCTGTTCGGTAGCATCACCACTGAGTGCAGGGTAGATACATGGTTTAGAAAATATTCTTTGCCAGCCTTGTTCAGAGTAGAGAATTGCCAGGGGGGAAATTATTCCAGCAAATAAACACTATTTTATTAAAACCTAAACAGACTGGGAATGTTAAAGGAGCAGAGAGTCCATAGGCCCAAGGGGTAGCTCGGAAATTCCACTGTGATAACCTACTGGGTTAAAGCCAGTTAAAGAGGAGCAGAAGAAGAACATGGGAGCTTTTAACGCCTGCTGGGACATGGCCTGTAGTCTAATCATTGAGCACACAAGCCCTAGAGAAACAGGGTGATGTTAAAAGGGCAAATGAAAGAATTAAGATACCCAGTTTTGGATGGTTATGCAGTGAGCAAGGTAATAAATAAGAAACCCAACAAATGGCTGGAGAGATGACTCAACACCTAGAGGAACTGAGTTCGCTTCCCAGCACCCGTATCAGGTGTCTCACAACTGCCTGGAATTCCAGCGCCAGGTCATCTGGTGCCCTCTTCTGGTTTCCATAGATACCCAAACAGACTCATAAATAAAATTGAAATTTCTTTTTAAGAATAAACCAGGAAATATTGCCACTAACTAACTACTAGTGACGGTACAAGCTGCGATAGCAGAAGCTAATGATGGGAGGCCATTGCTTACAAGGACTGCTCAGGAGAGTTTTCCATGAGGAGCTCAGCCTTGGAAACTGGGAGATCCTGGTGGAACTGGAAGGGGGCAGGGCTTGGCCTATGGGATTGAAAACAAGTCCCAGAGCTAGAGTGCAGTGATGCTAGTGTGAGGTGGAGTTGAATGGAAAGGAGTTCAGGGTAGACTTAGAAATACTTCCTTATTCCTGAATAAGATAAAGCTGAGAAAATTACAGCGTGGACAGTTTGTTTACATGTTAATGGTGGCCAGAATTCTACAACATCCTGTTGTTTCCGTATCCTGTGAGGCGAGGTCATTATTCCAAGTATTGGCATAATGACCTATTGGGAGATTTCCCATAATTTCCTATTGGGAAAGGCTTGGGACTTAACAGGGTCTGGTCTTCTCCAAGAGTGTGAAAGCAAAAGAGAGAATCAGGATAGGATTGCTAGACCAGGCACCTCCTTGTGCTTTGTGATGATTTTTCAGTACCATTTCAAGTCAGCTGTGTAGCTTTGTTCACCCCCTTGGGCCTTCATGGGGTGTGCACAGAGTGCACATGTTGGGGAAAGTGATACCATCCCCAGTTAAGACTGCACTGGGTGGGTGGTGATATTTGTAATTCCCGCACTCTGAAAGCTGGGGCTGGTCGTCCAGCCTCGGTACTGAGACCTTGTCTCGATAAAAAGAAGATAAAGTACAGACTTGTCTAGAGTCTTGAGTGTAGCACAGGTGATATTTTGGCCTAGATGTATCTGGTGGGCTCTCTAAATAGTCAAAGCCCCGACGTCAAAGCTTCCATCCTAAGAACTAAAGTGAGCACTGCCCACAGCAGTTGGACCAGTTGTGTAGAAGTACGAAAGGCACCTGCTGCTTCCCATCCCTGCCACAAGGGACAGTTCCTTAAAGGGAGGAAGATATAGTCTCTTAGCCGTTCTGGCGGGGAATTTAGTGTGCAGGCTCTTACGTGCTAGATAGTAAGTTTCAAAATTAAATAGTCAATTGCTGTTTTGTAAAATTCATAGTGAGAAAAAATTCACACACAAAACACATATTAACCCCCGAGAAGGACAGCATCCTAATTCCTGGTACAGAAAAGGCAGTTGGTAGAGAGAGAACTTGCACAGTCCAAGAATATTGATTTTAGTAATCTGATATCGTGTAAAACTCAAAATGATAGTTTATTGGTTTTAACTGTAACTTTGACAGGAGCTGGCCAATGGCCAGTCTGAGACAAATTCTCTAGGGAAAGAAAGCCTGAAGAACCTGCATTTTGTTTTCTTGATGAAAGCAATATTTCTATTCTTTGGCTGTTAGATGTATCAGCAACAACAGTGACATTTAGTTGTTAAAACTATAGCGCTTGCCTGTGTTCCCACTGCACAGAGGCTCCATCTCAGCCGGGGGGAACATTGGTATACACCTAGATAGGGAGATAGTTCTGAAGGTGGTCTGGGAGATGGCAAACCAAGAATATGTTTGTTTTCCTTCTCTCCCAAGGACCCACCGATAGAAGTGATAGGGACGTAAGGGTAAATCCATAGTGACGGCGGGAACAAAGCAGTCCTCACAGATACAGCGTAGAGAAGACTGTGGAGAAATAAAGTAGAGAAAAAGTGAGGCTCTCCAGCTTCCTGGCAGAGAGCCCTCTGGGGTTTTAAATTTAGAGTTTCCAGGCATAGTCATCAGGAGCTAAGAAGGCAGTCGCAGGGGGTTGGGCCGGTGGCCCATTCTGTTCTGTTTATCGGAGGAACTTCCAATAACATTTGTTTTCACTGTTTTCTGTATGTAATGAATTCTTGACCTTGTTTGGTCCCATGGAATAAGCGTTTGGCATCCTAGAAAGGTAGAGTGGAGACGAAGTGACTGTGGACTGTAGAACTAACTTAGAATGAAAGATGACTAGACTTGGGACAGAACTACCCTGTGCTAAGACAATACCAAAGTGACTAATGCGCTCTCTTCGACAGTTGAAGTGTTTTAAAATAAAGTTAGTACCCCCTGTACCCCCAGCCAATATATCCCGAAGGAAAGCTGCATTGTCAACAATTCCTGCTGCTTACACTAAACTGGTGCTGAGGAATGAGGCATTTTTCAAAAATAAATCTCTGTTGCTTCAAATGAAACCTATGCCAGTTGTCTATACTAATCAGTTATTCTTGGTTGAAGTGAAAGGCAAGAAAAACTAAATATTTGATGAAGAAAGGCACAAACGGGGGCTGGAGAGATGGCGCAGTAGTTAAGAGCACCGTCTGGGTGGCACACACCTTTAATCCCAGCACTCAGGAGGCAGAGGCAGGAGGAGCTCTGTGAGTTCAATGCTACACAGTGAGACCCTGTCTCAATTAATTAATTAGTTCTTTCCTAAGTGAGTGGGAGGCATGCAGAAGAGTTTAGGGTCGTTCTTCTTATTGGATCACAGTTCATAAGGCAAAGTCCTTTGAAAAATACAAAACTTAGTACGTCAGGATCTTACACTGTTTCTCTTTGCCAGAGGACCTCTGGAGATGTAATCAGGCCTGGATGTCAAGAACACAAGCTCTCATTTTCTCAGAGTAGGATGGGAAAGGATTTTATTATCACAAAACTGAGGTTCAAACACTTGATATAGTTGAAAAATTCAGGCATTTGAACGCACATCTTAATCATTAACATACTAAAGCAAACACTAAAAGGAAATTAAATGTTCTATAATAGGATTCAAGTATGAACCTCTGAGATAAAATGTATAATAGTCCTACAAGCACATCTATAAAGCTGAGTTTTTATACAGCCATAACTTCAAACTGTCACCATGTAAAAATACTCATGACATAATATGGAAAAATCAGAATGCACATTTCCTGTGCCCTGTGATTTTTACTAAAATATATACAAGCAAGATGAAAGTTCATAAAACTGCTTATATGAACTGTAGTGTAGCAGTCAAAATATAGGTAATTTTCCTGTTCTATATTTTATATTCTCAATAATGTTATGTAGAGTTTGTGGTTGAAAATAAGGTACCCAGTCTTTCAGGAGTGAAGTCTGAATTTTGAAAGTCTCATAAAGAATTCTTGGTCAGTGTCCAGAAACCTATGGGCAGAGTCTGAGTCCTGCTGTTTGACTTCTGTTAGAGGCTGGACCAATGTAAACTGAGCCAATAGCAGTTTGTTCTGGTTAACTCATCCCCAAACCCTTTGCCTGATGTCCCTTGCCTGCTAACGTGTTCCATCCCTTCCCAGCCAGGAGACTGCGCTCTGTGTGTGTGATGATGGAGCACGTGTGTGGATGGTGGAGCACGTGTGTGGATGGTGGAGCCCGTGGGTGGATGGTGGAGCACGTGTGTGGATGGTGGAGCACGTGTGTGGATGGTGGAGCATGTGTGTGCAGTGTTAGATTGGTCACTGACTCCTTCCTTCCTGTGTGTGTAGATGGTAGAGCACGTGTATGGATGGTGGAGCACATGGGTGGATGGTGGAGCACGTGGGTGGATGGTGGAGCACGTGTGTGCAGTGTTAGATTGGTCACTGTCTCCTTCCTTCCTGCATGTGTGGATGGTGGAGCACGTGTGTGGATGTGGTGGAGCACGTGTGTGGATGTGGTGGAGCACGTGTGTGGATGTGGTGGAGCATGTGTGTGGATGGTGAAGCACGTGGGTGTATGGTGGAGCACGTGGATGCAGTGTTAGATCGGTCACTGTCTCCTTCCTTCCTGCCCCTTGTAGGAAGCGCATTTTCAACCGAGCATGGCAAGCTTCAGCACCAGAAGGAATCCCTGAGCGAGCTGAGGAAGGAGTGCACTGCGAAACGGTGAGCCGGCTTCTCTGAGTGTGAACTCCTGCACAGGGGTCTAGGGAAAAGCAGCACCCGTTCACTGACTCAGCAGATACTTGTGACCACCTACTGTGTGTCTGTCCTATGCTAGAAACGCCAACACTGTTTTTCACGGCCCAGGCCACAGCACTGTGACTGCTACTTCCGTCCTGGTCTCTCCTGTCTTCCAGGCCAGTGCAGCTGTCTGGTTTGCTGTCCTCAGTGATTTCTTCAGACTTCTGCTTCTTGATAGCACACTTGATTACCTCAGCAATACCTAGAACGTTTCTCTAATCACCCATCTCTCCAGGCCTGTCCACCCCCCACCCTTCACCCCCACCCCCGACCCCAATCCTGCTATCAAGACTTTCCTCTTAAAATACCAATATGGTGACTCTTTGCTTAATTTTCAAATACCCTCCAACAAAGCAGCATTGTACAACTCTAGTTAATTTTAGTTTTTCCCTCAACATAAAATGATGATAATTTCCCCTCCCTCCCGAATTCATGGTCACCTCTGTTCTTTCTCTTCCCTTCACTTACTCCTGGGGCAAGTTCTGTCTTGTCACATTTTTCCTTGAGGAACTTTAGTAGTTGAGAAACCTTAGACCTAGAACAAAGCAGAGAATATCTGTTCTTATCCCCAGTGTGCAGTAGGAAGGCAAGGCTCTGAGAAGTCGCTCTGTCCAGCTCACTGGAGAGCTGTCAAGTGTTCAGTGCTCTTCAGACAGGAGAAGTAGTCAGTGTTTTCCAACACACTGACTTCACAACACTTTTGAGCCCAGATTTTCCCGCAAGCAAAATTGTGTGTCTTATGATTTAATTCAGTTCTGACTCTGCCTGGATACCTCCTGACAGTTCCTCCAGGCTGACACCTGTAAGTAGATAGATAACCTTCACAAACTCCAGATGAAACACTGTTTGCCACCAGCCAGCTATAAATAGTGATCCCCACAAACTCCTCCTTCAGTTCAATTAATTGGCGATTTCCTCAAGGGCCTCGCAGACTCGGGGAAACACTGATGTTTACTAATCATAAGGGTTGCCAAGGATACAAGTAAACAGCCAGGTGGAGGAGGTTCTGTGTGCTCTTTGGGCTTGCCGGCCTCCAGGTACCATCACCATCTGAAACTCATCGACCTTGTCCTTCAGAAGTGATGTGGCGATTGCTTTCCAGGCCCTTCCAGCCCCTTCACAGAAGGTGGTGTTGGTGCAACTGAAAAGTAACCCTCTCCTCTGTGGGCTGTATAGTGTACCAGCTCTGTCCTTGGGATATCTGCCCTAACTCAGTCATTACCCTAATGAGATTATCACATAGGAATTATTAAAAATAACAAAAAATAACCCGCATCATTCAGAAAATTCCAAAGGAGTTAGGTGCTCTGTGACTAGAAATTGGAGCAAAGTCCGCCACATCAGCTGGTGTAGCAGAGGCCCTTGGCAACACCCCAGCCGTTCCTTCCGCTCTCACCTGCAGCTTCTCTCAAATCCCTTTGGTTTTGAAGTTGCTAAGACAGGCAGGAAACGTACCCTGTGGATGTTTTGTGTTGGCCGCTTTTCCAAAGTCACTCATGGGGTGAGCGCCCCATCTTACCTGATACCTTGGGTTTTTGCTCAGCTGTTCATTTTATTTTTCTTATGTCACAACATGGAGTTTCTTGAGACAGCTGTGACATGTAGCTGTGAAAGGATACTTTGACTTTCTTTTCTTTTTTAAGGAAATGCCTTCTAGATCAAATCCTGAAATAAATCAGCTTCATTGAATTACTGGTTATTAAATGTTCACTAGGCTTCTCCAAATCTTGCTTCCTCATTGGGAGTGAGTATAGTAATAGCCTGATGTGGTCACTGGAATAACTGAACAAACATTTGTAGTGCTCCTGGTATGTAGTGGGAGGTGCTCAAGGCATGGGTATTTGGTTGTTATATCCTTCACAGCTTTTGGCACAGTGCTGGGCACACACAGAAGCCCACAGTATGAAGTAAACATAATTGGCAGTGTTGGAAACGGGTCAGGACTCAGGGTGGCTATCATTCTTGCCTCCACTGCTGAAATTCTCTGGCCAATTACAGACCATTTAATCTTCTCTGTATTAATTGGGTAGAAATAAGTGTTAGAAAACATACAAGCGTTTTTTCATGAATGTACTTTTCCTTTTTCCTCATTAGAGAACTCTTTCTGAAGACTAATGCTCAGTTGACAATTCGTTGCAGACAGTTACTCTCTGAGCTTTCTTACATTTACCCTATTGATTTGGTAAGTTTCAAATTCCTGAAAAGGTGGGGTTTTTTGGAAAGATGATTCCACTTGAAATTTCCTTTCAGTGACAAAGCCATCCCTCCCTATGCTCTCTCATGGTTCAGGATAACATCAAGAGCTAGCACCTACTTGGAAAGTATAGTAAATCTCAGTTGGGGGAGCTGGGAAGACAGCCCCACCCCCAGCGCGCTCACCACACAAGTGTGACGTGAAGACTCAAGGTCCATTCCTTGAACCCAAGTGAAAAGCTGGGCATGACAGCATGCTCTTGTCCCAGTGCTGGGGAGGCGGAGACAGGAGGACCCCTGGACTCGATGGCCAGCCAGTCTACGCAGTTAGCGAGCCCCAGGTCCTATTGAGAGAGCCTGTCTCAAAAGCAAGGTGGACAGCCATCTTGAGGAACACCTCCCAGAGTTGACCTCTGGCCTCCATCTCTTACATGCAGGCACACACATTTACTTGGCCTCAGAATCCATAATTTGATTGTTTTATATATATATCAGCTTGACAAATAGGATTTGTCATCATCAAAAAGAATGCCAGATTATTTCTAGTTCCTTCAGAATCTTTTTATTCAACTAGTTATCCACTATTCTGACACGTGTCTTCTGATGTATATGCTCTGCTTTAAGACATAATTGCTAAGTGACCTATGTGTATTGGTGTTCATTACAGTATTCCTGAGATAACTGTCATTCATTCATTCATTCATTCATGAATTTTGAACGTAATTTTTTAAAATCAATATAAAAGGTGATAGTGAAATAAAACTAACTAGGGTTATTATTTAGAAAACCAAGTCTTCTAAATTTGATAATGTCGTTGTTAATGGTGATCTACTTAATAGACTAATTTTCAGAGGAAAAAACAATAGAATTTGAATTTGCTCACAAAATCTTGTTAAATTATATATGGAATGGATATGGGTTAGCCAGAATGTTTCTTTTTCTTATTTTTAAAATGGATATCATGTAATTCAGGCTTCTTTAAACATACTATGCAGCTAGGAATGACCTTTGAACTCCTAGTCTTCCTGCTTCTTTGTCCCAAGTACTAGGATTACAGACATGTGCCCTGTGCCCGGCAGGAAGATGTTTTATGGTGTTACTTTCACATGCCTTTTTCTTCGGATGATGTACATGTGATTTTACTAGGAAAATGTCAAGTATAACAGATGCAGGAGAGTGTGGCCTGACAGTTGCCATGTATCCTCATCAGCCCAAACAGTTCCCACCCACACTGCGTCTTAAATGGTGACACTGGCCCTGATGAATTCTAGATTTGACTTAGTGGCTTCTTTGCTTTTTAGAACAATGAATTAATTTCATTCTTTGATTAAATTCACAGAATGAGCATAAGGATTATTTTGTATGTGGTGTCAAGTTGCCTAATTCTGAGGACTTCCAAGGTATTTTATTTCTTTTTTACTTCTAAAGATTTGGTTAAATGTAACATTTATTGGAATAGAGTTATTTTGATAATGGATACCTAGCACTTTGTCCAAAGGGTTTTTAGAATTTCTGTCCCTTCCCAGTTAAAAGTACATAGGATTTGCTTCCCTGGTAGGAAATGTAATGAAATATTTAGCCTAATCTTGGGACAAATAATTATTGAACCTTGTATTTGAAATTAAGAAAAAAATCAATGGTCTTCAGTTATCAGGATAGTAATTTCCTGGTCTTTTTAGTTGGTTTTTATGAAAATCTATGTATAGCTAGGAGCAGAGTTAGAGCAGGAATTAGTCTGTTGTTTATGATCATATTGTTACCATTCTGAAAACTACTGGAAATTTTATCTTATGGTATTCCTATTAGCATAACTTTAATTGGTTGAATTCTTGTTTTTTTTTCCATTAGAGAGATTACAGAATTCAGATTCAAAATAGTTCCTGTATTTTAAAATTTTTTCTTTTTTCTAGTTTCTGTACAAATATACTAAAGAAAAGTGTACACATGTGTATATACATATATGTATATACATATACATATGAGTGCCGGGGATCTGAGCTCATGTTTGCACAGCAAGCCCTTTATTTACCCATTGAGCCTCTCCCCAGTCCAAGAGACTGTTTGCACTGTTAGCAAACTGTATTGTTTTTCCCCATAGCCTAATATGCTTGCAGGTTTCCTAATGTGCTCTGTTGAGTATTCCCAAAGCCACCTGGGCATCACAGAACTTCAAGGAGGGGACCTTATTAGTGTCCATCAGGATGTCCTTCCACTTCCCTTTAGAGAACATTGCTGTTGTGGTCATAAATATTCAAGTGGAGTTTAATTAGTCACCCCTGTCTGCCCACATAACACATGGATAGCTGGGACATGCTATCAGGACAGTGATAACCAGGAGATGGGAATCCTGGTTCTAGTTCTGGCCCCTTCTGTAAGCCATGTCATGTTTGAGTTAATTTCTAGCCAGTCTTGTGTAATTGCTGTGAGGATTGGACACACCAGGTCTGTCAAAGCTTGGGGTTTTGATTTCTCTTTAATGCTTATGAAAGTGAAGGAAGCCTGAGGAATGGTGTTAGCGACAGAGCTGGGTAGGTCTACCATGGCACAATGACCCTCAAACCTCTTTCAGTCAACAGTGCACTTCGGTGTTAATTCTATGCAAAGTTGTGATGTCCTAAAGCCCATGGTGCATTATTTTCCTTACTCATTAAAAAAAATATTTGCTGGGGACTGGAGAGATGGCTCAGCAGCTAAAAGCACTGGCTGTCCTTCCAGAAGACTTAGGTTTGATTCCCAGCACCTACATGACAATTCACAACCATCTGTAACTCCAGTTCATGGTGACCCAGCGCCTCCACAGCATCAGGCATGAACATGATGCACAGATATATGCAGGCAGAACACCCATACACATAAATTAAAATAATAACTAAAAATATATTTACTAAGTACCTATATGCCAAACACTGTGCTGAGCTCTGAGGGTGTAATTATTGAAAAAAAGCAAACATGTTCTGTCCTTTCATGGAACCTACAGCCTACTGAAGGAAATAGCCAATCAATAAGGATGTAATTAATAACCATATATTTAACAAGACAATGTGTTGTCAGACAGTGAGGAAAACTACTTTAAATATTCATAGGAGACCACTCTAAGGAACAACACTTAACACAGAATTTGAAAGCTAAAAGAACGGATTAGGCTATAACTGGAGAGGGCTTAAGTTCAAAGGTCAGAGGTCATGGTAGAGGGGGGCTTGGCATACTTGGAAAAACTCAGGATTGGAGTATTGGAGAAAAGACTGCTATTTTAGGCAAATTATGTACTCTCTTATCTTGTTTCTCTCCTGGATTATTTGCATCGCTAATTCCTTGGGATGATTGAATGAGATGACATTTGAAAAAGCTTTTCTTATAGGAAGTCCTCACTAAATATAGTTGGAATTGCTTGCAAATGGGAGAGGAAGGAAGGAGAGAGAAGAGCAGATCTATGTGTCTGGAACATAGTAAGCACAGGGCAAGAGGCTCAGAGAGGCAGGAGAGCAGCCAGCAGGGCCTTGAGGTCGCTGGAAGGAGTTCCTGTTTCCTTCTCAGCACATGGCCAGTGCCTAAAGGGCTTCTGAGGGCTGTGGTGTGCCCTGCGCTGTGTGCCCTGAGCCGTGCTGTCGATCCCGCTGGCTGCTGAGTAGGGATGACCTGACGGGAGCAGGAATAGTGTTAGTGGTGCTCTGTTGTTACCCTGGTCTGCTCAGCAAGGGTCTTGGTTCTATTTTGGTTTTCTTTGAAGTGCCTTGTTGCTCGTGGCTTCCATAGCTGTCTACACTTAGAATACTCAGTAAAGCCAAATATATTCTCCAGTCCTTTACAAATGCACAGTAGCCCTTCAGTGAAGTCGCTGAAGAGTGAAATGGGAGATAAGATGAAACAAACGTTTAATTTTAGTCTGAGGTCCTCTTCAGTCCACTCCCTGTGTCCCCTGGGGGTCAGCAGTCTCAAGAAGGACATAGGGTAGTCTTGTGTTTACATTCTGCAGGACACTTATGTAGTCTAACAACATAGATGTGTGCTGGTTATCTACCAGCCAGATGCTAAGGAATACAGAGAGGATAAAGGCATTGATCTGGCCTCGGCGAGATTGTAGTTCTGTGGTGGGATCAGATATGTGATCAAGCCAGGCAAGAAGTGCTCATTGAATACATAGTCTATGTCAGAGACTCCAAGTGGGAATAATCTCTTGGGGGACCAGGTAAACCGCTTTATAGAACCAGAGAATGCCTGAGCTGTCTTCAGAAACAACTCGTATCCCTGTTGAAAGGAGAGTAAGAGGGTGACTTAGGTCAGGTGAGCAGA
Organism: Peromyscus californicus insignis; assembly: GCF_007827085.1. Taxonomy (NCBI): domain Eukaryota; kingdom Metazoa; phylum Chordata; class Mammalia; order Rodentia; family Cricetidae; genus Peromyscus; species Peromyscus californicus. The sequence goes on from NW_026294562.1 coordinate 103,879,297, forward strand.
AATGCAGTAACATTAAGAAGATATTGATCAGGTACCTGTAATTCCAATACTTGGAGGCAGGAAGAGCAGGAGTTCAAAGCTAGCTTCCACTACTTGAGACTTCGTTTCAAAAATTGCAATGAAATACAGTGGTGTTTGATTTTGTTATTACTTTAGTGCGGTGAGACCCCTCTTGTAGGCAGAGAATTGCTTTGGGGATATTGTTTGTTTGTCTCAGTGAGGGGAGATGGAGGGAGGGAGAGGAGAGAGAGAGAAAGAGAGAGGGGAGGGAGAGAGAGAAAGAGAGAGATAAAGGGGGAGGGAGAGAGAGAGAAAGGGGGGGAAGAGAGAGAGAGAGAGAGAGAGAGAGAGAGAGAGAGAGAGAGAGAGAGAGAGAGAGAGAGAGAGAGAGAGAAACGAGAAACGAGAACCTGAGGCTTTGAAAAATTCAAAACTTTTCCATCCAAGGACTCACTGGAGGCAAAGCTGACGTTAGTCCTGATCTGCCTGAATCTAAGGTCTGTCTTATTCCTGTCATGATGTCGTTTTCTTCCTTGTCTTTGAATAATGACCTTCTGAGCCTTTAAAGACTGGGAGAGGTTCTAGGGGAGGAACTTCCAGCTGATTTTCTTTTGATGTCCCTGAGCCTCAGCTAGATAAGGATTAACACTGTATGGGTCAGTAATGTTTGGGAAACCCCACCAAGGGGCCCAGGATTTATTATGCTTTTCCGAATGGGTGATTGTTAGAGTATGCCAGAGAGAGCTGGACACAATGGGAGGGAAGTGTCCAGAAAAGAATGTTCATCTGAGTTCCATTGACTGAGACACTTAGTTTAAAAAGAGAAAAGAAAAAACCAAAAAAAAAAAAAAAAAACCCCAAACCCCAGTGTTTGTGCTTGTGTGTTTTTAAGTAATCTATAACACAAGAACCTTTTGTGGTAATGAGACCCAGATGTCCTCTGTGTCTGTGTCCCTTCATGCAGGCATGATTTCTTGGAAAGGAGAGTCCATATGTCAAACAGTGTCTCATTGAGAACATGGAATGATTCCATAAATGCTGTGGCAGTGATTAGAGTCTTAAATATTTTGTCCTGTCTGGATCAGTGGGCGTTTGGTCCTCTACCAGCCGAGCTGCCTCGGGGATTGGGAAGGCGGGATGGTGAGAGCTTTGAGATCACTCACTGTGCTCAGACTCGTGGCAACATGCACAGTTTGTCCGGCATACAACTCAAAGGAACATTGAATTGATTTATAATGTTTGTGTGGCTGTTGTGTGTTTGTGCATTTTTAATCATAAAAACTACACAAAAGCTCCAGTTTTGAGTGGCATCCTACATTTTAAAAACAAATCAGAAATACCTATTGTGAGGGGACCGTGGGGTTTCGATTTGCTTTCAAGTTCTTGGAACCCTGTTGGATTAGTATCGTCTCACGTACCTTCCAGTTCATCCCGTTGCTCCCAAGCCCTCCTCTCATTCTGACTTCTCCCCAACAGAACTGTCATTTGTGACCTTTCTACCCCCAGAGCAGCATGGGAGACCCACACCTCTCCTCTGTGTTAGGTGTTGCGGATGTCGTTAATGCTCGCTGGAAAAGCACACCTCAGAGGGAGGGCCATGTTTTGGTGCTGGCAGGTAAAAAGGCTTTCAGATCTCAGAATGCTGGGAACTTTTAAACCTTTTGGTTTTCAGCTAAAATGATTGGCAGCAGAATGTGACATCTGAGGTTGCATGGCCTGCAATTGCCATAATTAACCACATGAGCTCACATTTTCCCACTGGAGGCTCAGTGGTGACTTCCCTACCAGGAGGTGGTTTTCCTTTTGAGGGTATCGAAATACTCCTGGGCCCTGTAAGGCTCCACCCGTGGTCCTTTTAAAATGCCTTTTAATATAAAGCTTCAATATTGGAAATCCAACACCGCAGTGTTTAACTGTGAGGCTGGTGGAGCGTGATGGCCTGGAACGGGAAACCTTGTAGGTGTTTAATAGGGAGAGCAGCAGTGGCGAGTGTGAACAGCCTGGACTGCAGGTCACTTGCAATGGTACTTAACTCTATTGCCCACTATTCCTTTTGATTTATTTTTCATTTTTGTGCGTACAATTCTCTTTGAGACACCTTTTGGATGTTAAAATTTAAGCAAAATTGGTTTTGCTCACTGTGGGGAGGTGATGCCAGATCCGGTCTCTTAGTAAAGATGTATATGTAATCTAAAAATATGCCAAAGTAAGTTTTCTTACCATTACCCTTTAGTAATATGAGAAGCATGTAGATACTTGAGATATTAACCATTAGCGGTTTGTGTTTGACTTCTTTGGGAGGCATTAAAAGGCTTTTTGTTGCTTTCTGAAAATTTTCAACCCCTTTCCTACCTGGTCATGTAGGAAGGGAATGTTGGGTCCATAAAGGAAGTGTCAGTGATGCAGTGGGGGCCCTAAGCCTTCCTCCTCCCCTCCCTTCGAAAGAAGGTTCTTTTCAACACAAGTCCTTTTGCTCTAAGGAGTGTTTGCAGTTTGGTGGCTCTGCACTTTCTAGAAAGCAGGAGGCAGAGTTCAGCCACTGTGCAGGCACTCCCAGTCTCAGCCGTGACTCCAGACTTAGATAAGTGGAGAGCAGCAGCATGTTGGAAGGCATAGAAGCAATTTTCCCTCTCACTCCATCGCTCGTGGTTTTCACAATATGATTTTGGCTAAGCTGTCCACCTGGGCCTCGTCTTTGTCATCGGTGAGTTGATGGTATTGCATGCTGTGATATCTAAGATTTCTCCTAGCTTAGTATCCCGAGAGAATTCATAATTTAAAGTACTTTTTTTTGCTGGGGAAATACCCCAGTCATATAAGCATGGGGACCTGAGTTCAGGAAGTGGTGGTGCAGGCCTGTGACTGAGTTCAGGAAGTGTGGTGGTGCAGGCCAGTGACTGAGTTCAGGAAGTGTGGTGGTGCAGGCCAGTGACTGAGTTCAGGAAGTGTGGTGGTGCAGGCCAGTGACTGAGTTCAGGAAGTGTGGTGGTGCAGGCCTGTGACTGAGTTCAGGAAGTGTGGTGGTGCAGGCCTGTGATCCCAGTGCAGGGAGTTGGATCCCCGGGGCTCAAGCCAACCTAGCCAAATCAGTGAGCCCCAGGTACCAGTGAGAGACGTGTCTCAGAAAACAAGATAGACAGGTCCTGAGAAATCTCACACACACACACACACACACACACACACACACGCTCGCACGCACATAAAGTGAAGTACTTTTAGTCACTAGTATAGTATGATGTACAGGTTTCTATAGAGGCAAAATTGTTAATAATCAAAGTCTGACTGTGCCTGGGACAAGAGGACATAGTCTCTAAAAATAACTAGCATGTTGATTAGTATTGACTCAGTAGTCATCTGAAATGAATGTTGTCCATTTTTCCATGGAGTTGTGTGGAGAGAAGCCTGGCTGTGAAGTACTACAGAAGTGGGAGGTTGCAGACATTTTTTAAAGATTTATTTTTTTTAATTTTTAACCACGTATGTATATCTGTGTCTGTGTGTAGTTATGTGCACGTGTGTGCTGATGCCCAAAGAGGCCAGGAGGCATTGGATCCTCCTGAAGCTGGGGTTACAAGTGGTTCTGGGCCACCTGATGTGGGTGCTAGGAACAGAACTCACGTCCTCAGGAAGAGCAGCATATGCTCTGAACCATGGAGCCCTCTCTCCAGCCCCGGATCACAGACTGTTTATATGTTCTTTTCCATTATTAAAAAAGTGTGGAGACACTGCGATGGTGCAAAATGTCAAGTGCCTGGTACGTTCTAGAACTCCAAGTTGAAATGAGTAGATACTGATTTTTTAACGAGGAGGTTCTGTGATGGTGTGGGAGAGCGGGCAAGGACCAGAGGACTTGGTGTCGGCTGACTTAGCGATGTTACTTCGGACAGTTCTTTAGTCTTTTTGGGCCTTAGTTTTTGGTTTGCTTTGATTTCAGTCTGTAAAATGGATGAGACGGTATTAAAGAGGAGTCTCGTTCAGTATTTGTTGGTGAATGAATGACTATTCGATAGAGTACTACTATAGACAAAGTCTAGGAAGAAGAAAAGTGAGTAATTGTAAGTGATATTTGTTTATAGGATGATCAAAGAGAAACTAAGAGACTGATGTGTATAGTCAAGGGCAGAGACTTCACTGCGGAAGGGCCGTGCAGTGGCATCCCTGCCATAAAAAGCTAGTATATATATATTGAAGCTATCAATGGGACAATATGAAAAATAGGGTTAATAATTGAAATTGAAGGTGTCCTTAGGCATCAAGCAGTAGCGAGGCCACAGTTACTGCGATCATTTCATCCCTCTCTCCATGGCTGGGCTATCCTAGATCATGTATTCAATCTTTACACATGTGGAGCTTTTGAAGATCCTTAAGGAATACTGTATACTAGGGAGGAGTTTGACTTTCTTCCTTCTTAGGGACATTTGAGACTTTCTGTTGCATTCCTCAAGTTCTGAGAACTTGAATAATCATTTATTACCTTTAGATAGGAGCAGAAATATGAATGATGAGTTTTTAGAATATAATTTGTTTGTAGCTTTTAAAAGCCAAATGCTTACGTTTGTATGGCACATATGGTTTCCCTCTAGTTACCTCCACCCAAATTATATGATTAGGTTGTTGTATGAACAATATGGTTTTTGATCTTCACTATGGAACATTTTTCCCCTTTCTCTCCATTTTAAAATTCCCCATGTCCTTATCAATACCTGAAGCACACCCTGTAAGGAGGTGTTCTGTTACTTCACTTCAGAATTAATAATCTGTACAGCATTTGGACTATGTTGCATTAAAATCTTTGACTAATCACATTATGTGATAGATTTAAGTATTAATTCCTCACTTTCAAAGGGTGCAAAAGAAAGTGATGACTATTTGGGCACACTAAGAACTCTTGCATAAGAGGTATATCCCATCTTGACCTCAGCACACTAATCATTGGGAGACAGCTTTAAGAATCGTTAGCAGGTGAAATTCCAAGCCTTGTTAATGTGTTTAGATTTGCATAAATTCACATCATTTAGATAAGTGATTAATATTTTATTTCCCACCTATTTGCATAAGACCTCCTCAGAGCTACATCTGTAAGGTAAATCGTTGTTTTAATTTCCTCTGTTTTTGAATTTACAGCAAAAGATGATGGAAGCATTGCTGTTGCCCTTGGTTACACTGCACATTTGGTCTCCATGATTTCCTTTTTCCTACAAGTACCCCTCAGATATCCCATAATTCATAAGGGGTCCAGATCAACAATCAAAGATAATATCAATGACAAGCTGACTGAAAAGGAGCGAGAGTAAGTGTCTTTCTTGTTTGTTTTTAATATAAGCTGCTTGGAAACATGGACGAAACGGTGAGTATATTGGAAATGTGAAGTGTCTTCTCATTGAGGACAGTTTCTATATGACCTGTCACTTTGGAAAGCACGCCTTGCAACATGGAGAGACTGTCAAAACAGACAAATTGTGGCACAGGGAATGTGACTTAGTGCTGAAGTGTTTGGCTAGTGTGTGTTGAGGTTTTGGTTTGACCCTTAGCACTGTGAGTAAGATTTAAATAACCTACAGGTAAAAGAAGAAACCATAAAGAAAGTATAAAATTTAAACAGAATGATAATGAGAATATGTCACGTCAAAGTTTGTGGAGTATAGCTATATCTGGGCTCAGGGAAATTTATATCCTAAGTACATGCACCAGAAAAGATATTTGAAAGTAAATCATCTACATCTCAAGCGAAGCAACTGAGGAACAGTTAGCAAAAGCCCAGGAAAGAGCATGGAAGGAAGTGGTAAAGGTAAGAGTGGACATTAGCTGGGTTGCTGTGCAGTGTGCTGGTGCAGAAGAGGCAGAAGGCCTGGTCTTTGAACCAGCGGAACGGTGCTCAAGGCCCTGGAATGGGGTTTAGAAAGAAAAGAGAGAAAGTGGAATAACAGTTTGAGGAATGAAAAAGGAGAAAAACCACAAATATGTATACAGGCATTTGAGAGCAGGGAGACAGAGCAGGCAACTGTAAACTAATACATCAGAAAGTCTAGTCAAATGGCTTAATTTCTAGAAAGATACTACTTTTCAACATAAATAATTGTCATTTAGAAAACACTAGAGTAAGCCTGGTCTGTGAGCTGTAATCCCAGCAGCCTCAGCTCCTGGGAGGTGGGGTCAGGGCAAGAAAGAGGAGGAGCAGGAGGAGCTTAAGGCACCAGTGGCCAGGCAGGGTCGAGGATATGGAATATTCTAGGTGAATTATTCTCAACTCTGCCTGTACATTAAAGTCATCTTGAGAGCCTTAAAAACTGAGCTTTTGGGCTGGAGAGATGGCTCAGAGGTTAAGAGCACTGGCTGCTCTTCCAAAGGTCCTGAGTTCAATTCCCAGCACCCACATGATGGCTCACAACCATCTGGGACGAGATCTGGTGCCCTCTTCTGGCCTGCAGCCATAAGTGCAGGCAGAACACTGTATACATAATAAATAAATAAATCTTAAAAAAAAAAAAAACAAAAAACAAAACTGAGCTTTTGACCCCTAGATTCCTGACCCTATCTCAGAGATCCTAACTCTATTGAGTAATGTTTAAAAGCTTCAGTGGTGGTTCTGATGTATAATGTGGTCGAGAATCACTGCCCTAGATTAGGAAGATCCCGTTTCCATGGCATGAAAAATTAGATATTGCTAAGTATATTTAGGGAACTTGAAAGCAGTTTAGCATCACTGTCTTTAGAGGTAAAGTGGGCTGTGCAGAGAGAGTACCAACAGGATAGCTTAGCAGTGTGGCCAGCCCTCGGCATCCTTGTGCTCCATCCCTGCACGTGAGTTCCATGAGTTTAGCAACATTCAATTACAAGTATTGGGGGCCAGCTGTGTCTGTATCGAACATGTCCAGTTGTACCCTAAGTAATATAGTAAAAGAACTACTTTTAAAGATTTTTTTAACTTTTTATGTTATTTTTAATTATGTGTATATGTGGGGGAAGGGGGTGTCGCACAGGAGGCCGAAGAAGTCATCTGATGCACTAGAGCTGGTGTTCTAGGCAGTGGTGAGCTACCTGAGGTGGGTGCTGGGGACCAAGCTGGGGTCCTCTGCAAGAGCAGAGTGTGCCCTTAACTGCTGAGCCATCTCTCAGCCCAGTATAGCAGCAGCTCGTTGGCCACCAGGAAACAGTGTTGCTCCCACTGTTTATTTGCACGTGTCGAGTACCCATTCTGTTCTGCTGTGCGCCGGTGGAGTTGCTGGGACGTGTGGTTGTTACCCATTCTGTTCTGCTGTGCACCGGTGGAGTTGCTGGGACATGTGGTTGTTACCCATTCTGTTCTGCTGTGCGCCGGTGGAGTTGCTGGGACGTGTGGTTGTTACCCATTCTCTTCTGCTGTGCACCGGTGGAGTTGCTGGGACCTGTGGTTGTTACCCATTCTGTTCTGCTGTGCACCGGTGGAGTTGCTGGGACCTGTGGTTGTTACCCATTCTGTTCTGCTGTGCGCCGGTGGAGTTGCTGGGACGTGTGGTTGTTACCCATTCTGTTCTGCTGTGCACCGGTGGAGTTGCTGGGACATGTGGTTGTTACCCATTCTGTTCTGCTGTGCACCGGTGGAGTTGCTGGGACGTGTGGTTGTTACCCATTCTGTTCTGCTGTGCACCGGTGGAGTTGCTGGGACCTGTGGTTGTTACCCATTCTGTTCTGCTGTGCACCGGTGGAGTTGCTGGGACGTGTGGTTGTTACCCATTCTGTTCTGCTGTGCACCGGTGGAGTTGCAGGGACATGTGGTTGTTACCCATTCTGTTCTGCTGTGCACCGGTGGAGTTGCTGGGACGTGTGGTTGTTACCCATTCTGTTCTGCTGTGCACCGGTGGAGTTGCTGGGACGTGTGGTTGTTACCCATTCTCTTCTGCTGTGCACCGGTGGAGTTGCTGGGACGTGTGGTTGTTACCCATTCTCTTCTGCTGTGCACCGGTGGAGTTGCTGGGACGTGTGGTTGTTACCCATTCTCTTCTGCTGTGCGCCGGTGGAGTTGCTGGGACCTGTGGTTGTTACCCATTCTGTTCTGCTGTGCGCCGGTGGAGTTGCTGGGACCTGTGGTTGTTACCCATTCTCTTCTGCTGTGCACCGGTGGAGTTGCTGGGACGTGTGGTTGTTACCCATTCTGTTCTGCTGTGCGCCGGTGGAGTTGCTGGGACGTGTGGTTGTTACCCATTCTGTTCTGCTGTGCCCCGGTGGAGTTGCTGGGACATGTGGTTGTTACCCATTCTGTTCTGCTGTGCGCCGGTGGAGTTGCTGGGACGTGTGGTTGTTACCCATTCTCTTCTGCTGTGCACCGGTGGAGTTGCTGGGACCTGTGGTTGTTACCCATTCTCTTCTGCTGTGCACCGGTGGAGTTGCTGGGACGTGTGGTTGTTACCCATCCTCTTCTGCTGTGCACCGGTGGAGTTGCTGGGACGTGTGGTTGTTACCCATTCTGTTCTGCTGTGCGCCGGTGGAGTTGCTGGGACGTGTGGTTGTTACCCATTCTCTTCTGCTGTGCGCCGGTGGAGTTGCTGGGACCTGTGGTTGTTACCCATTCTGTTCTGCTGTGCGCCGGTGGAGTTGCTGGGACGTGTGGTTGTTACCCATTCTGTTCTGCTGTGCACCGGTGGAGTTGCTGGGACGTGTGGTTGTTACCCATTCTCTTCTGCTGTGCACCGGTGGAGTTGCTGGGACGTGTGGTTGTTACCCATTCTCTTCTGCTGTGCACCGGTGGAGTTGCTGGGACGTGTGGTTGTTACCCATTCTGTTCTGCTGTGCACCGGTGGAGTTGCTGGGACCTGTGGTTGTTACCCATTCTCTTCTGCTGTGCACCGGTGGAGTTGCTGGGACGTGTGGTTGTTACCCATTCTCTTCTGCTGTGCGCCGGTGGAGTTGCTGGGACGTGTGGTTGTTACCCATTCTGTTCTGCTGTGCACCGGTGGAGTTGCTGGGATGTGTGGTTGTTACCCATTCTGTTCTGCTGTGCACCGGTGGAGTTGCTGGGACCTGTGGTTGTTACCCATTCTGTTCTGCTGTGCACCGGTGGAGTTGCTGGGACGTGTGGTTGTTACCCATTCTTTTCTGCTGTGCACCGGTGGAGTTGCTGGGACATGTGGTTGTTACCCATTCTCTTCTGCTGTGCGCCGGTGGAGTTGCTGGGACGTGTGGTTGTTACCCATTCTCTTCTGCTGTGCACCGGTGGAGTTGCTGGGACGTGTGGTTGTTACCCATTCTGTTCTGCTGTGCACCGGTGGAGTTGCTGGGACCTGTGGTTGTTACCCATTCTCTTCTGCTGTGCACCGGTGGAGTTGCTGGGACGTGTGGTTGTTACCCATTCTGTTCTGCTGTGCGCCGGTGGAGTTGCTGGGACGTGTGGTTGTTACCCATTCTGTTCTGCTGTGCGCCGGTGGAGTTGCTGGGACCTGTGGTTGTTACCCATTCTGTTCTGCTGTGCACCGGTGGAGTTGCTGGGACGTGTGGTTGTTACCCATTCTCTTCTGCTGTGCGCCGGTGGAGTTGCTGGGACCTGTGGTTGTTACCCATTCTCTTCTGCTGTGCACCGGTGGAGTTGCTGGGACGTGTGGTTGTTACCCATTCTGTTCTGCTGTGCGCCGGTGGAGTTGCTGGGACGTGTGGTTGTTACCCATTCTGTTCTGCTGTGCCCCAGTGGAGTTGCTGGGACATGTGGTTGTTACCCATTCTGTTCTGCTGTGCGCCGGTGGAGTTGCTGGGACGTGTGGTTGTTACCCATTCTCTTCTGCTGTGCACCGGTGGAGTTGCTGGGACCTGTGGTTGTTACCCATTCTCTTCTGCTGTGCACCGGTGGAGTTGCTGGGACGTGTGGTTGTTACCCATTCTCTTCTGCTGTGCACCGGTGGAGTTGCTGGGACGTGTGGTTGTTACCCATTCTGTTCTGCTGTGCGCCGGTGGAGTTGCTGGGACGTGTGGTTGTTACCCATTCTCTTCTGCTGTGCGCCGGTGGAGTTGCTGGGACCTGTGGTTGTTACCCATTCTGTTCTGCTGTGCGCCGGTGGAGTTGCTGGGACGTGTGGTTGTTACCCATTCTGTTCTGCTGTGCACCGGTGGAGTTGCTGGGACGTGTGGTTGTTACCCATTCTCTTCTGCTGTGCACCGGTGGAGTTGCTGGGACGTGTGGTTGTTACCCATTCTCTTCTGCTGTGCACCGGTGGAGTTGCTGGGACGTGTGGTTGTTACCCATTCTGTTCTGCTGTGCACCGGTGGAGTTGCTGGGACCTGTGGTTGTTACCCATTCTCTTCTGCTGTGCACCGGTGGAGTTGCTGGGACGTGTGGTTGTTACCCATTCTCTTCTGCTTTGCGCCGGTGGAGTTGCTGGGATGTGTGGTTGTTACCCATTCTGTTCTGCTGTGCACCGGTGGAGTTGCTGGGATGTGTGGTTGTTACCCATTCTGTTCTGCTGTGCACCGGTGGAGTTGCTGGGACCTGTGGTTGTTACCCATTCTGTTCTGCTGTGCACCGGTGGAGTTGCTGGGACCTGTGGTTGTTACCCATTCTCTTCTGCTGTGCACCGGTGGAGTTGCTGGGACGTGTGGTTGTTACCCATTCTGTTCTGCTGTGCGCCGGTGGAGTTGCTGGGACGTGTGGTTGTTACCCATTCTGTTCTGCTGTGCGCCGGTGGAGTTGCTGGGACGTGTGGTTGTTACCCATTCTGTTCTGCTGTGCACCGGTGGAGTTGCTGGGACGTGTGGTTGTTACCCATTCTCTTCTGCTGTGCGCCGGTGGAGTTGCTGGGACGTGTGGTTGTTACCCATTCTCTTCTGCTGTGCACCGGTGGAGTTGCTGGGACGTGTGGTTGTTACCCATTCTCTTCTGCTGTGCACCGGTGGAGTTGCTGGGACGTGTGGTTGTTACCCATTCTCTTCTGCTGTGCGCCGGTGGAGTTGCTGGGACGTGTGGTTGTTACCCATTCTGTTCTGCTGTGCACCGGTGGAGTTGCTGGGACGTGTGGTTGTTACCCATTCTGTTCTGCTGTGCACCGGTGGAGTTGCTGGGACGTGTGGTTGTTACCCATTCTGTTCTGCTGTGCGCCGGTGGAGTTGCTGGGACGTGTGGTTGTTACCCATTCTCTTCTGCTGTGCACCGGTGGAGTTGCTGGGACGTGTGGTTGTTACCCATTCTGTTCTGCTGTGCGCCAGTGGAGTTGCTGGGACGTGTGGTTGTTGTCATATAGTAGGACTTAGAAGCAACTTAAAAATACTCTAAATCATACAGAGAGTATGTGTAGGCCATATGCACATGCCATGCCATTTATATAAGGGACTTGAGAATCATGGGTTCTGGCAACCATGAAAGAGTGGGAAGCAATCTCCCTCAGATGTTGAGGGATGATTGTCTGTCTGGAAGAACATGGCTCTCAGCTAAGGAGCACTTGAATAAGTTAGATCCGTACCTTTTCCAATGTTATGATTGACTTGAGCCCAAGTATGCTTTTCAGTTTAAAAAACACAAGAAATTGAATGAGAGCCTGTAATGTATGTATTTGACAAAGGGAACATGAGGTTGTTTTCTTTTCTTAGATATTTTTTAAAAATCAATTTGAAATTTACGTAACACAAAATTCAAGATTTTAAGTGTTCAGTGGTATTTGGGTACTTTTTCACCATTGTGCACCTAACACCTCTATAGTTCTGAAATCCCAAATAAAGTCCTGTGCCCATTAAACAGTTACTCCCTAACCCCTGCCCGTCCTCAGTCCCTGGCAACCATCAGTCTGTTCTGTCGCTATGGATTCTCCTATTCTGGCTATTTTATATAAATGGACCATACAATATGTGACCTTTTTCTTCCTGGCTTCTTTCAGTTAGCATAATGTTTTCAATATGTGTCCATGTTGAAGCACCGTCGTACTTCATTCATTTTTATGGTCCAATAATTTCCCGTCAAGTGTGTATACCACATCTTGTTTCTTCATTCATCTCTTGATGGACATCTGGGTTATTTCTACCTGTGGCTCTCGTGAATAGTGTCACTATGAATATTTGCTCATAGTTGTTTGAATGCCCATTTTCAGTTCTTTTCTTCACCTCCGAGAAGTTGCTGGGTCATGCAGTAAGTCTGTTCACCTTTGAGAGGAAACACCAAAGGGTTGTCCCTGGCAGCTGTGCCGTTCTACACTCCAGATGTGAAGCGCACTCCTTTGTGGTTTCGCTTCGCTGTTTCCGTATAGGACGGTGCTCTTTTCCCTGTTTTTTCTTATGCTTAGTGACCATTTATATATCGTCTTGGATGAAATGTCTCCTTACCTATTGCCCATTTTCCAACTGGGTTATTGGTTTTTGTTGTTAAGTTGTAAAACTTCTTTATGTATTCTGAATATTAGACCTTTATCAGATAAGTGATTTGCAAATATTTTCTTTCATTCTATGAGTTGTTACAGTTTAAACTCAAAATTTAAAGCCATTATTATGTGCCTTGGCAGAGGAGGAGGGCTTCCATTGGGCCACCTTGTCAGTTCCCACGTGCTGAAGAATCACCGAGAGAACCGTCACACCCTACTTCTGTGGCCAGGGTGCAACTCGGCTTTTTTTTTTTTTTTTTTTTTTTTTTTTTCGAGACAGGGTTTCTCTGTGTAGCTTTGCGCCTTTCCTGGAACTCACTTGGTAGCCCAGGCTGGCCTCGAACTCACAGAGATCCGCCTGGCTCTGCCTCCCGAGTGCTGGGATTAAAGGCGTGCGCCACCACCGCCCGGCGCACCTCGGCTTTTGATACTATACTGCTGTGTGTCTCAACAGACCTCATGTGTGATCTGTTGGTGCTCTTGCAGCAGTGTGTGTGTGCATGTGTGCTCAGGTGTGCACATGTGCTGGGAGATTTATAAACAAGATATTCTTTCTCATGGCTCCAGAGGCTAGGAAGCTCAGGCACATGGTCCTGACATGTCCTCTGTTGACTGAGGCCAAGTCTATCCCTCGGTTCACCCTCCAGACTGGAGGAAGTCATATTCTCATGTAGGGGGAGGGATGGAAGGCATGTAAAGGAGCCAGATTCCTCCTGTCGAGTCCGTTTGTCCTAGCTTTAGGACAAAATCTGTTTATGACAACAGAATCCTTGTGACTACACCACCCTTTAAGAAAAGGCTCCACCTACGAACACTATTGAATTGTGGTTATGTTTCTGGCTTATTTACACCTCAGTATTCTGATTATTCACTCTTTCCTGAATGCAACCCCGTAATCATGGTGTGCAGTGTCCTCTTCCTCGGTGGTATGAGTACACATGTCTGATAACCTCCTCTTAAGCCCATCAGTCCAGGATAAGATGTTGCATAAATATGCTAGGGTGGCAATTTCCCATCAATGAGTAAAGAGGAAGCAATTAAAACAGTTGCTTCACAGCCTTCTTAGTTCCCCTGGTACGTAAAAGGGTTTTAATTTTGATAAAGTTCAGTTTTTCTGTTCTTTCAGGTGCTTTTAGTGTCATATCTGAAACCCATCATTTGGTCCAAGGTCATAAAGATTTATCCTTGTGTTCTTCCATATTAATTCTTTAATTCTTATAGGTAGCTGTTTGTTCCATTTTGGAGTTGTTGTTTTAAATTTATAGTGTGTTGACAAAACTATTCTTTCTCCTTTCAATGGCCTTGGCATCCTTGTTGCAAAAAAATCAATTGGTCATGGGTTATTTCTATTCCAGTTGGCTATATGTCTGTGTTTATACCAGGACCATAATAATGTTTGCAATTTTGAAGGGAAAGAACTCCAAATTTGTTCCTTTGCAATACTGTTTTGGCTATTTGGGGTCCTTTGCAATTCCTTAGGAATTGGAGGATCAGGCTTGCCAACACTGGAAAAAAAAAAAGCCACTTTGATTTTGAAGGGGATTGTATAGGATCCATGGATCAGAGCAGCATTGTCATCTTATTAATAAGTATTAGCATCTTAGTGGTAATTAATAATAGTAACAGCTTGTTTTTATTTAGGTGCTTTTTGGTTCTTCTTGGCAATGTTTCATACTTTTCGATATACAAGTTTTGCGTACCCTTGATTAAATATATTTCTGTATATCTTATTGTTTTTGTCATTTCTCTCACAGATTGTTTGAATTTTCTATATATTGGTCCAATGTTGTCTGTGAACAGAAAAAGTCTGAATTCCTTCCGACTTGGATGCTTTTTGTTTTGTCTTGCCTAATTGCTCCTGCTGGAACTTCCAGCACAGCACTGAGTAACAGTTGGAAGAGCAGGCATCTCTGTCTCTCCATTCTAAGAGAACGCACTTGGACCTCTGCCCCTGAGTACCAAGCATCTTCAGGAGTGTCCCCAGCCATGCTCAGGAAGGTCTTTGTTTTCCCAGTGTCTCTTCCATGAAGGATGATCCAGGGGCTGCATTGTTTTTTGCTATCACTGTGGTGGATCACATTCAGATGTCAGATGTTGGTTCCTGTGAAAATCCCACTTGGCCGTGGTCTATAATCCTCTTAACATGCTCTTAGATTCCGATTGCTGAACTTTGTCGACAGTTTTTACACCTGTAATTGTAAGCCTGTCATTTTCTGTTTGTTAGTGTGCATCTAGCTTTAGAATCAGAGTAGCCTGACCTCCTAAAATAAGAAAGGAATTGATCCCCACTCAGACTTTTTGGAGAGTTTGAGGGTTTCTGTTATTCCTTTCTTAAATATTTGTTTGAGTTCACCAGGGAAGCCATCTGGCCTTGGGCTTTTGTTTTAGAGAGGCTCCTGAGTCACTGAGAAGTTTCTTCTTCTCATGTATCTGTTCCAGTTTTCTGCATCCACTCTTTCCCTCCGCTGTGTTTCTCGTGCACACCCGTTCCATCCGAGCTGTCGGTCTGATGTGTTGGTGCCGTCGGCTGCTCGTACTGTTTACTTGCCGCCGTCATTTTATTTCAGTGAGGTCTGTGTTGTTGCCTCCAGGGTTGTATCTGGTTTGTTTGTCATAGGTTAACGATCTGTCAGCTTAGTCTTTCTGGAGACTCTCTCGGCTTCATTGAGTCTATTGGTGGTGTGTCCCTACTTTGTAATCTGCACTCTTTATGATATTCTTCATTGTGCTGGCTGGTGTATTGTCTTCTCTTCCTTGTCTAGTTTATATGATGTCATATTATAGTGAGATATTTTAATGACACGGTTGGTTTTTATAAATTTCCACATTTATTTTTGTATAAGATTTATTTTTTGAATTATCTTGGAGTGTTTCACATATACTGAAGAAGAACATGCTTTGAAATGCCTTATCAACATGGTGTGGGGGGGGGTGCAGCATGTGTCTGTTGAGTCTGGTTGCTTATATTGCCTGCCACCAATGCCCCTGTGCAATTATTCACATCTGCCTAGATGTTGTGCACATGACTGAAAGTGGAGACTGAGCTCTCAAACCTTCGCTGTGAGAACATCTTCATCTTTCCTCAGTTCTGTCTGTATTTGCTTCGTGCATTTTTGCATTGCTCTAGTACGCTGTCTATGTCTCTCGATGTCATCAACCCTTTATGGATTGACACTTTTATCAGTATATAATGACCTGTCTGCCCACCTAGAACAATTTTTTACTCAAAGACTATTTTTTCTGCTTTTAATTCAATAATTCCTAGTTCTCTTGATTATCATTTGCCAGGAATGTCTTTTCGATTTTTAAAAATTATTTTAAAATTACATTTATTTGTGTGGTGAGGGGTGGGCCCAAGTGCCATTGCATGAATGTGGAGATCAAAGGACAATTTCTTAAATTTTTTTTGTCTTTATTTTTATCTCATATGTATGGATGTGCCTGGATGTATGGCTGGGTACCATGCATATTCAGTACCTGAGGAGACCAGAAGAGGGTGCCAGAGTCCCCTGGGACTGGAGGTAGAGACAGTTGTGTGCTGTCACGTGGGTGCTGGGGTTTGAACTCAGGACCTCTGGAACAGTAGCCAGTGCTCTTAACCTCTGAGCCATCTCTTCAGCCTCAAATGACAATTTTTATGTCAATTCTTTTCTTCTACCTTGGGGAGTGGGTTGGCATTCCAGGGATCAAACTCGGGTTGTCAGGCTTGTGAGCAAGCACCCCTGCTCACTGAGCCCTCTCAGCCTCTTCTCTAGTTTTTTATTTTGACCTTGGTAGAGGTTTTTGTTTTTGTTTTTAAAAGAGCCTCACTCAAGAAGGTACAGGTAAGAATGCCAGAAGTTCAGGGTCATCCTTGGCTACATAGTAAGTTCAGGGCCAAACTGGGATACAGGAGAACTCCATGTCCTCACTGGTTACATCTTTATGCGTTAGGTGCCATATGTACACCAGTCCTCAGCACACTGAGACACTTCCTAGTTTTTTCTTTCCAGTGGTTGTACATGGTTATTTGCCTTTCAAGTGGACAGATGTTAGCTGCTTTTCAGCACTCAGTTACTACAGGTAGCCCCGGGGCAAGTTGGAATAGATAAACCAGTTTTTTGAAGAGTAAGATCTGTTTTGCTTCCTTGAGAGCTGCAGGCTCCACACTGGGAGTTCAGCCTGCTGTCTCCAGCCTCCGGATCAGGGCTCTGGAGCTCCCTTCCCGTTTCCCTCTTCCTGCCTTGATGGCAGTGGTCAGTAGGTTGGTGGAAGCCTTTAATTGTTTTCCAGAGTTTTGACAAAGTTAATTTTGACACTTTTGCTTTATTTATCTATCTCATCCATCCATCCATCCATCTATCCATTCATCTATCTATCATCCATCCATCTATCTATCTATCATGTATCTATCTATCTAATCTATCTATATATCTATCATCTATCTATCTATCTATCTATCTATCTATCTATCTAATCTATCATGTATCTATCTATCTAATCTAGCTATCATCTATCTAATCTATCATGTATCTATCTAATCTAGCTATCATCTATCTAACTATCTATCTATCTATCTATCTATCTATCTATCTATCTATCTATCGTGTATTTCCAGAGTATCGGCCCTTTGAGTAATCCCCTCCACTGTTTTCTCTGACATCATTTAATGTAGTTAGTGATGAACAACATCACTTGAGGATGAAGGGATCTCTGTTTAGTAAACAAAAGAGACAACCATGACCAGATATGACTTGGAAAAAGAGCACCTTAAGATTTTCTTTTTTTTTTTCTACTTACGTTTATTTATTGCATGTATGTGTGCACGCATGTGTGTACATGTTCGGGTGTATGTGTGTGTGTGCACACTTGCATGTGCATATCTAATCTAGCTATCATCTATCTACACATGTGCCTGCATTCCATGATGTGCATGCAAAGGTCAGAGAACAATTTGGGTGTTGGTGCTCGCCTTCAGGGCCTGGGTATCAACTTGCTGTCACTGGACTTAGCAGCAGGCATCTTTACCTGCCTAGTCCCTCACAGTCCTCACCTTACTGAAGCACGGGCTTCCTCCACCCTCTGATCCTCCTTGTATTCCATATTATGGAAAGTAAATATCCCTCCAGATTTTTATCAAGTTGTTACATAATAATCTGACTTTAAATGTGAATTATATGGGAAATCATTTTGGAAGGTTGAAGAAGGGCTATCTCTTGGAATGTTAAAGTATTTTTTCTCTAGATCAGCTAGGTAATTTGTGAAGGGGCAGCTGAGCATATGGGCAATTCACCAGTCTATGGTGGCTGGCTAGACTTCAGCTGATTGTGTTACCAGTTTTATTTTTCCAGGAGAACCACAACAATTGCATTTTTTATGAATGAAGTTTGTTTTCTACTGCTTTGCCTTTTTGCTGGAACCCATTGTATTATGTTGACTAAATGTATGTATTTTTGACATTTTAATGTCACTGAAGGTGAATTGCATCTTACAATTATAGTATGTTGTATTATGCATCTGTCTTACCACTACCTTAGTTAATGGTGCATTTTAGACTTGTTTTAGATTTTTGTGAACTATTAAACATTCATGCTGACTTTATGAAGTTTTAGAAAAGCCTTCAAATCCTTTTTTGGAACAGCATAGATGTAGAAATATAAGTAGAAGTAAAGTAATTGACTATGCTTGTTGATTGAATCACCCTGTTACCTGATGGTTACTCTACCCCGACACTGAGAGCAGGTTAGACACAGCTTGCTTCCTGCCTAAGTGTTCGGCTTGATAGGAACCTTTCCAGGGTATTAAATGAAATCAGGCCTTCATGGGAGATGGAAAGTAGGAATTGAATGACTCATTGTATAGATTATAGTTAATGTCCTGGAGGCCTCGGATTCCCAGCTGCTCCCCTTTCTGACTGCATGCCTCTGCAGGCTGTTGCGCGTGAGATAGTAGAGTTCATGGCTCTTCATGCAGTATGGAGGAAGGGAAACCTCTCTTGCCACTGTCTGGCCTGTCAGAAGCTTGGCTGTGGAGTGGTGCCTTGCTCACATTGTGCACTGCACACCATAAAGGGAAACTCTGAGGTCTTTGGGGCAGGTCCCTGCAAGACTCGACCAAGAACAGAAAGGGGCTGTCACAAAGGTTCAGCTGCAGTATGTGTCTTGCTTCCTTCATCAAAGACTAAAATGCAGATTTTCAAAGTAGTTTTGAAAGAAACTGTGTTGTTCATGGTTACTTCGCTACTAGGCTGTCTGGAGGAGGACCTATTCAGAACCCTAACTGAAATGCCACTGAGTGGACTGGGTCCCACTGGCCACAGTAGATAAATGGCTTTCCAAGCCCTCAAAAATGTCTTGAGAGTTTATTCACTTTTGTGGGGAGGAGGGAGGCAGGATTTTTTTTTTTCTTTCTTTTATTTTCAGTTGGAGAAATGGGGTGGTATAATTGGCAGGTACTTTTGAAACTTCTTGGCACATCTACAAAAGGACTTTGCAGATCTCTAAAAGATGGGCAGCTGGGGTTTTTCTGGTGGGATTTTGGAACCCAGGAAATGTGGATGCTGTTCTTCACTTTCCTTGATTTTTGTTTGTTTGTTTCTTTTGTTTTGAACTTAAGTTTATTCCTTTTGGTACACCAAAGTCTCAGGACTTCCCTCTTTATCTGATTGGGTCTGATTTCTTTTAGGAATTGAATTTCTAAGTACAGAGAAATTGTGATGTGTCCAAACTCAGATGATTTTGAGCCAAGTTTCTAGTCCTTGCCTGTGGGCCCGATTCTCATGAAGGTGGACAGACGTTTTACTTCGTGCTCTAGCACCTTGCTCTGTGACCCAGAGTGTAAAAGGCTCACCACACAGGTCCCCGTCTTGAGTCTTTTCCTTTCCTTGCAGCCCCTTAGGCAGGTCTGGAAGTCCATGAAGCTCCCTTTCAGCAAGACATTTAAGAAAAGACACAGGAGACTGTGGAATAGCTGTGAGCATCTCTGACCCTCTGCTCCCTCAGCCTGATACATAGCAGCCAATGTCGAGTTGTTGAATGAATGAATGAATGAATGAATGAATGGAATTTGGGACTTTTGATGTCATCTTGTTGAAGCAGATAAAATAGTTTGAACTTCATTTATGTGATGAGGTGAGTGCCTGAGATTTCACTATTACAATGCTCGTAGTGAAAACGTGAATGAAAGCTCCACAGCTCTTGTGTTGGAGCGCTGTAATTCTGTCTCCTCATTTCTGTTTCCCGTCTCAGGCATTCTTACCTGTCAATGCGTCTTAAAAGATTCATAGGTGCCTTTCTGTAAAAATTCTCAACCTCCATTTATTAATTGACTTCATTTCTTTCCACGAAAAAATACTCAGCAACTTAGCGGAGAAAGGGTTTATTTCAGCTCACAGCTCAAGGTGCAGTCTGTCACAGCAGAGAAGGTAGGGCAGCAGGAGCTGGAAACAGCCAGGTACACCACATCTGGGATCGGGAAACACAGGAGCCCAAGGAGTGTTAGCATCCTAGAGTTCTCAGTCCTTCCTAAAGAGAAGGTAGAATGTGTGTTCAGACCGAATAGTTCCCAGCTGGCCTCTGCTAACGCTTCAGTCGCTCCCCAGTTTGCTCTGAGTCATCACCCATGTTTCAGTGACACTGAGCATGCGTTGTTCCAGACACCGCCTGTTACTTTTGACCTTGTTACTCATTGTCCATGCTGTCCCATCTGCCTCTAATGCCTTCCCTAGCCACATCCAGAATCCAAATCGTAGCTGTACATAGCCCTTCCGCTCTCTGCAAGGTTCTTCTTACACTCCCATCATTTGTCATTCTCTGTTCCGTTCTCTGTTGTCTGCCGTTCAGCTCTCTCTTGTCACGCATCTCCAGAATGAAGCACTTTGGTGTGTGTGTTCACGGAATCGTAACAATCACTCAGGTCAACTGTACAAGTGTGTATTCATCTTCGTTGTTGTTTGAAGTGTGGGGTCTTATCATATAGCCCAGGCTCATCTCAGACTTACAGTCCCCCTGCCTCAGTCTTGTATGTTCTGGGGTCTCATTTTGTACCACTGTGCCTGGCCTTACTTGTTTTGTTTTACTCGTGTTTGAAATATTTGCAATGTAGGATCTACAGTTTTCTAAGTATTAAACTCATATCCTTGTATTGACATTGAAAAAGGAAGATTTTCTTCTTTTCTTTTCTTTTCTTTTTTTAGTTGAGTTAGGAGAATAAAGGATGCTCCGTTTTGCAAATGCTATTAGGTAACCTGACCCTCCACACTGTGGTCCACAGCCTTAATTCTAGATGCTCTCGCCAGGACACTGGTTTTTCATGGAGTCCCTTAGGACCACAGCAAGCTGTTCGCTTCTGCTCTCGCTGTAATCCCAGGTCTGGGCAGCACTGCTGAGCGGGCCGTGTTGGGAGTGAGAGCAAAGAATGTTTTAAAGTGAGGAATCCCCATGGAAATGCAGGCAGGAGAGATCAACACAATAAAAATGCAGAAGGTGGTTGCTGGGTGAGACAGGAAATGAACACCTTGTGAAGATCTGGCATTCGGCTGAGAGGGAAATGTGGAGAGTGAGTCAGAAGGAATGCCGTGGCTGTTTCTTTGCTGACACTTGGAAGTATATTGTGTGTGTCGCTTTTAATGAAGTGTGCTTTAGCAGTGCTGATGTTACTATCTGGATGAGGAAGTCTTCTCGAGTATTTCTGTCATCTCAGTTTTCTGCATCCAACTAAATTAAACTTCAGTAATGTAATGGGACAGTGGGACAGAAAGGAAAACCAGATGACGACGACATGTGGCCCCGACCTGAACTCCTGCTTTTCTGGTTTGCAATATATTCAAATCATAATAGAGGTTCAGAAATTCTCAGAGGGGAGATGGGCTGGAGGGATAATGTATTTAGTGACTGGTGGGCTGTGGTATAAGTGAAATCATGTTACATTATTACAATGCATGACATCATGTTTGTCACAGGTGGCCCCAGAATAGCAGTGAGGTGTTCCATGGGCCGACCTTCACAGTCTTTCATATTATCTTACAACGGCAGAGGTGCTGTGGACTCTGGCAAGGATCATCCGAGACTTTGCTGACGTTTTATTAAAAGACGTGCTATTGTTTCCTTTCATTCTTAGGCGTTTGATGTTTTTGGTACACTAAGAAGCCAGCATCTGCAGTCGATGCTGTGTGGAGAAGTCTTGGAAAGCCTACTGTTACGCTCCTTTATCTGCTGGGTTAGGTTCTGCAACTGTGGTCTAGAAAGACAAGAAAACAAAAAGCAGTGAGTCCTGAGCAAGGTGCTGTATTCTGTAGATGAACCTGTCTGTGACGAGAGCCCCTTTGTCCAGGACGGTCTGTGCTGGGTGTGCCCCTGAGTCACTAGTGTGCCCCACAGCAGCACTTGGGGCCGCAGACAGCCGTTCTTGGTGTAGGAGGGGGGCTGATGGCCAGCACGGGGCCAGGCTGGAGAGAGCCTGCAAAAGCATGCTTCAGACAGTGGTCCCTAGACATGTGAGCCAGTTATATGGCAGTGGTTACAAGTCTAGGCAAAGGCTAGAAGGCACCAAAGGGCAGGTTTGCTGGCACAGAACAGCTGCTGCCCACTTTGCACTCACGGGCATGGAGTTCAAATCCCTGCCTGGTAAGTGATTTATTTGAAGTTGCTCAGTTGTTTTTTATTTTTAGATGTACATGAAAGAGAAATACATTTATAATTTAATCTTGCAGCAAAAATTCAAATTCCCTTCAAAGAAGGCTTGAGTAGTTAATAAATTTACTCAAACTAGGCTTGAGTAATTAGAAAATTTAGTCAAAATATATGAATATATATTGATTTTGGATCACATTGGTTATAATGAACGTAACTATTTAAACATACAGTCGCTCCTATCTGTACCTAACAGAGATGGGCTACATTTGAATTGTGATGTGGTGGTAGTTTTCGTTGTTTTCTTTTTTTCTTTTTCTTCTTTGAGATAAGGTCATGCTCTGTTGCTCAGGCTGCCTCCAGCCCCTGATCATTGTATCACTATAGCCAGCTCAGCCTGGCTTTTAGAGGATGAAAGCCGTGTGTTCTTGAGGAGAACTCAGGCTTTTCCTCCTTCGCCCTCTGAACGTTTGCTTGGGTCATCTAGCCCCCGTTGATTGATCTGAACAGCCACAGGTAACAGCCTCCAGGAAGTGTGAACAGTGCACGAGAGTCCACACACAGTGATCTGTACCTGAAGGTCCACTGTAGCCCATCATGTCTGCATTCGCCAGCACCACATAGTAGTTACAGTTCTGTTCCCTGCTGGTTGAACTTGTTTTGTTCCAGTAAAAATGAGATTCTGGTTTTTAGAATGAAAAACTCCTTGGCTTTGAATCCAGAAAGCATTTCTTAAATAAATCACAGAAATAGCCTGTACCATGAGAAAGATTCCATAAGTTTGATTTTATTGAAGAGAAAAAAATATATATATATTTTGACCATATTTACTCCTTCCCACATAGCTTCTTTTAAAAATTACTTTATTGTTTATTTATTTATTATTTGGGATGCCACAGGTCAAACCCAGCTGTATCATCCTGCCACAAGATACCTTATTTTGATTAAAATGGTGATCTCCATTCTTGAAAAAAAAAAAAAAAGCAGCTTGCTTATAAACA
This sequence comes from Peromyscus californicus insignis, assembly GCF_007827085.1. Lineage (NCBI taxonomy): Eukaryota > Metazoa > Chordata > Mammalia > Rodentia > Cricetidae > Peromyscus > Peromyscus californicus. Next base: position 103,902,214 of record NW_026294562.1, read on the forward strand.
AAAGAAAACAGAATGAAAAGGCAAGTCACAGATCAAGAGAAAATACTTTAAAGCCCAGAGATTAACCCAAGGTCTGTCCAGAATGTGTGAGTGTGTGTGTGTGTGTGTGTGTGTGTGTGTGTGTGTGTGTGTGTGTGTCTGTGTGTGTGTCTGTCTGTCTGTCTGTGGAAGGCATGTATAAGCCACAGCATCTGACTACAGCACAGGTGTGGAGGGCAGAGGACAACTTCAGACACAGGTCCTCCCCTTCCTCCTCACTGGAGAGAGGCATTTACTGTTCATTGCAGGGTACCCAGGCTATCTGGCTCATAGCGGGTAGGGATGGTACTGCACCTGCCTTTATGATTCAAACTCAGGTCTTCACATTTGCAAGGCAAATGGCTTTGCCCACTGAGCCATCCTCTTGGCTCCAGGATGTATGTTTTTCATATCTTTACATAAAAGTAGTAAGAGCAAGCAGCCTAATAGAATATGGACGTAGTGTTTAAGAAGGTATTAAAGCAGAAAACTTTAAACATCTAATAATACAAGAAAAATAACCATACTAGTAACCAGGAAAATTTAAACTAGACCCAGGAAAGGCCAGCAAGATGGCACTTGCCACCAGATCTGACAATCTGAACTGGATCCCCAGGGCCCATATGATGAAAGATACGTGTACCCACAGACGCACACAAATAAATAAATGTAATAGTTTTTAAACCAGGAAACATTGTTGTATGTCCCTCAAACTGACCAACACTAGAGTGTCTAAAGCCAAATTTAATGAGTATGTCGAGGAGAGAGAACAGTCCTTTGGTAATGACATTTTCATTCAGTTCATCTATTTCAGAGAGCAATTTAACAATACAGATAGATCTACGCAAGTCCTCACCGCCTGACACTCCTGCTATCACGTAATGTATACGTGTACAAACACTAACTGCCGGTACAGTGTGAATATTTAAGCAGATTCCCCTTGGTCATCTCTGCTCTTCCACAGAGACTCACACAGTGGTGTGGCTAATATTTGTACTAACCTCTTCAGAATTTCCGTTTCTGTGCAACATTGTTTGATTTGTTTTCTTAAAGGCTTCCTTGAGACCAGGCTCCATGTTTCTTAGGCATAGCTTCTCCTTCGCTTCACTGTGAGCACAGCGTTGAGGTGGGTGGCTAGTTTTGCTCATAACTCATACATTTTCATATGCATTTTAGCTTCTGGATTGGTTTTAAATTTATAGTAGCAGGTCTCCATATTTCCTTTTGAGCCAAAACTGGTGTTAATAATGCCTAGAATGTTGAGTGCTACTCATATTTATAGAAACCTTTTTTAAAAGACTTAGAAAAGAATTAATTCTTCCCATGATGCTTGTTAGTAACTCCTATTACTATAAATGATGGCTCCCAGGTTCGTGGTGTGGAGAGTCTAGTGATGAAATGTTAGAAGTGTTAACTGTAGTCAGCTATAGGAACTCACTGTTGTAAGTTAATTAAACGCACCAATAAGCAACTGAAGCATTTTATTATTTTAATTTGTATAAACAGAAGTTTGGTTAGCTAATGAGAAGTGGAGGAACTCTTGGAGTTTGATTGACTCCTACGCTTAAACTTCTTTAAAAGTGTGGATGACACATGAATTTATTCAGGCAACTTCTCTTCCACAGGTGTCATGTTTAGTTTTGAGTATATGGCACAGGATTTTGTCATTTCCAGCCTAAAACTTTGGTTACTAAAGAAAACCTGTTAGCAGTCACCTCCTAGTTGTGAGCTTGATGAATGATATTCCACCTGAAAGACGCAAGGATTTGTTTATTTTGTGGTTCTGCACAAATCACAAAATGAGAGGTTTATAAGTTGGTTAAAAAGAATTTGGTAAATAGCATGTTATTTTTCCTCAGAGATTTGAGAGGGTGTTGGTCCTTTCTGAGAGGATGCAGATTGGCTACATCTCACTGAAAAACTCTCCCACCCAAATTCTACCTCTTTGACGACAGTAATGGAGAGAAAATTATGATCATAAAGAAGAATTTAAAACATAAGCTAGCTGTGATGTCACTCAGTGATAGAGCACTTGCATAGTATGTTTAAGGTTTCTGGTTCAATCCCAGCATAGGGAGCTGGAAGAACACTAGCCTGCGGCACTGGATTCAGCAGGTGGCAGATAGGCCTGGAATTGTAGTCCTTTAAGAGAACAGAGAATGAAACTTAGGAGTTGTCAAGCCACACGTGAGATGAGCAGAGCCCAGCCACCTTTGTGAAGCTAAGAGCCGGGGCCATGCTTCCCCATCAGGGCAAAGCTAAAGACTCTCTGCTTTTCTGCCTGTGAAACTGAAAGAAAGCAGAAACCCCATGGTGCCATGTCTATACTGTATACCAGCCCACTGCACAATACCAGTGTGGCTGTGGTTCTCAACTGGGGGCAGTTTTTGTCACTCAGGGGGCAGCGTGCCTCTGACTGAGAGCAAGGGAGCATGCTGGAGGCATCTAGAGGGTAGCAGCCAGACATGCCGCCTTCTACTCAGCTACGTACAGAGCCTCCTCTGTTGCCACAAACCCCTGAATTATCTGGTCCCAAGTGTCAGTGGTGCTGTTGTGAGAAATGCTGTAGGGTAGTGAGTTCTGAGCAGTCCAAGGCAGCATGCAACTCTTTGTCTAGAGGGAGTGAACACAGGATAAAAAAACTCAAAGAGGAAACCAAAGCCTGTGGGGGAAAGGGCTAGAAAGCAGGAGAATCCATGCATTGAGGAAACAGAAATCTAAAAAAAGACTTTGAAGAAAGGATATTGAGAATTCTCAAAAGATAAAGGAGGAAATAACATCCATAAAATTCGAGTCAGAGTTCATGAAACAAATGGAGAGTTGCGGGTGTGTGACTCAGAAAAGCAGCCTGAAAAAAGGAGCTCTGGTTACGGTAAACTCAAGCCGAAAGTCAGAGCGGCTGCACACAGTGTGCACCGTACACCACTGATTTGTTAACACCGTCTCTAATGCTTTCCTCTAAAACTGTTGGCATTTGAAGTCATCCATTGCAGGGTATTGAAAATCTATTTTCCTCATAAATTATCAGATGTAATCTGCCAGCAACCAAGCAGAACAGCTTTGGCCTGTAAGCATGGCGTGTACCAATAGCAAAGCCAGATCTGTGTAAGGAAAGCTGTTCAGCTGCTCGTTAAAGCCGAAGTGTTGAAGTGGAAATAGTGAAGGGACAAGCGTTCAGCAAGCAAAAACGAGTTGGTGGAAGCTATTTGACATTAAAAATGATAAATGGCTGAGTGTGGTGGCACGTGACTGTAATCCCACCTAGAGGCAGAGGCAGGAGGATTACCACAAGTTTCAGGCCAGGTTGGTGTATGTAGGAAATTACCGATGAGCCAGGAACAAAAGAATAATTATATACACATTAATACAACCACAGGAAGTCTGGCCCACAGCTATATGAAAGTGTATCAGGATTAGAGTGCTCAAAACTCACAGGAGACCTATGTGTTCAACCCAAGAACACATGGGTGAGAACTCCCCTCTGTGTGAGTTACTGAATGAAACCTTGGGCACCTAAGTAGGAAAGGGGGAAGAGAGAGAGAACAAATGGTAGAGGCAGTGAATGGCTCAATCAGAAACTCACCAAAGGTATTGATTTTAGTCAGGACAACAGAATCAATATAAATGTTACAGAATAACAGTTCATTATAGAAACATGCCTTTCTGCAGTGGTGGGAGGAGCTGGAGAAGTCGAAATTCAAATCGGGGAGTTGGAGGACTGGCAAGGAGTCTCTAGCCAACCCTGCTGAAGCTCTGGTGCAGGTGGTCAGTCCAGGACAGGATTGGAAGGCAGGGTAGATCCATCCAGCTGCTGAGCGGAACCCCAAAGGAGACCAGGTGGAGACCGCAGGAAGCTGTTGCCATTCCATCTGCCAGTGGGACTGGAGTCGCTATTGGTCAGCAGGAGGGAGAGCATTCCATGCAGAGTGGTGTGCAGAGAGCGAATCTCCAGGCAGCCTGTGTCTCCTACTGTCTAATCACCATGGCCTTCAGAATGGAATGGCTGCATTCCCGATCTTCTGCAGTTATCTTTTACTCAACTAACCTGGATCCATCTGAACATCGGTATTCTGGGACTGTTTCCAGCCTAGCCAAGCTGACCCAGTACATGTGAATAGGCCTGGTATTATATTCTAGGGATGTGAAGATTAAGAGCAATAATAACCACTCCGAAAACTCTAGTCCTATGCTTCAGGAGCTGGTCTAAATTTACACATACATTTATATATATTCATCAATTATGAGACTCATGCCGTGATTTTTATTATATTTCTTTCCAAGACTTACACATTGTTCTGCAAGTTAGTAGTAGCAACCATTTGGCAGAATCTAATACAATGGGACACAGTGTTTCTGAGTATACCCACCAGAGAGAAGTGCTCAGAAAAACGCATGTGATGATATTTAATGGGTCATTATTTGCTTTAGTGAAAAATAGAGCAAATAGAAACAGCCTGACAGCGAAATACTGACTAGGAGTCAGAGGAATGTACTAGATAGTGCCGTCAGTAAAAACTGCTCAGAAAGCCACAAATGAAGCCACAAGTCACAGAACGATGCGCATGCTTCGTTATTCCCACAGAAGCCCTTGAGGTGGCATCCACAGGACTCATCAGATGTGTAGAATCTGTGGCTGTGGGAGACCGTGGGGCAGCCGCAGCAGTCACTGTCTCTCCGCAGAACTCTGCCTCCTTGGTCTCTTGCTCCCTTCGTCTGAGGCAACCAGCCACAGCTGGCTTTGTCCCAGTCTTGGTGATTCTGCCCCTCACTAACAGTTGACTCAGGCGTTGATGTGTAGTTCTAGAGAGTTCTGCTCAGTACTTTTGGTAGAAATTTTACACTGAGCTGCATGTTGGCAGTACTCCAGTTCTTGATTCAGGAGCTAGAGTTAAAGAGGTATTAGTTCTGTGATAATTAAGCGAGCAATGTACTTGAAGAAAACACTTACTTAGAAGTGTACAAAAGAGACATACGGGAGAAAAGTCTGCCTTCTGCAGTTAACCTCCCACGGTCTGTATTCTAGCATCTCCCAAGACCATGAGGGCACATGAAACTGGGGCAGAATTACCTACAACTGGCTGTGAGGTGCAGGAGAGGTCAGTTAGCACCTCGGGTGCAATGACCCTCCCCAGGCCCAACCTTGAGGGTCACCTGTTGAATGGGCCCAGCAGTTCTGACGGTGGAAGCAGTTTTGCTCAGTGGACAGCACCCTACACCAAAGACTTAAATGTCTGAAAAGTAACCCCCCCACACACTCCCTGTACATTGGGTTGATAATTAATTTGACAGATAAATCTAGACTGCAGAAATAATTTCCCCTCAGAAATTTTTAAGGCCCCAACGATGTCATCCATGCTGGGTGAGGCTTTCCCATCATGTGGCCCTTCTGGGGACACCCATGCTCTGTAAGTAAGCCCAGTAAACTCACTGGTCCTCAGGTTGAACTTTGGTAGAGTTGTACTTTGGTCTGTCCTCAGGGCCCTCGAGGGAGGGGTTAGACCTTTGTTCCTTCAACAGACCTAAAAAGGAAGAAGAAAGCCACCTCTCACCTTTCCTAGGAACCCCTGGGAGGTGGACCCTGTTAGCACCAGGGCATGAGTTGAGTAGAGGAAACCATCATTCAAGAAGAGGAAGAACCAACCCAGTGCTGCAGAGTGGGAGGGTCTGAGGGTGGGGGGGACGCAGTACCTCAGCTCCCATGGATTGGTATGGAGGGCTCAGAGAAAAAGGAAGCAAAAGATCACTGAAGGCCTTAATTACAACAAGAGGGGAATTTCATCATGTTCAGATCAGGAAAGAAATTCGACATACAGATAAACTTAGCAAATGAAAGAAAAAACAAACCTGTGAACTCATGGAAGCCAGCTTTAAGAGAAACAACTACAGTGATCGTACATTGTGTGGCTTGGCTCAAAATAATCATCTCATGGCTATAATAGTGTGGGGGCTGTTTGTTGATGTAACCAAAGCTTGTGGTGGTGACTCTTCTGAGGGTAAGGGGGAAGGAAGGGACCTGTGAGTATGTGGGGAAGAAGTGGGGAGCGAAGTATAATAGAGCTAGAGCCTCCTCATTCTCCGTAGATTGTGGGTCATTTCTAAGCCAGTCAGTCAAAGAGGACTAGAAGGGTACTCCTTACAAAAGCGAGAGAGTACAACTCAGGGTGGGGCTTCAAGTTATGTCGGGAGAAATTGGTTCCGAGTCTAGGAACTGAGGCTAGAGTTCCTCCTGTGGTTTAGCTGGTAAACATGTAAACGCACTTTTATTTAACCACCCGGCTTATAATATACTTTGACTTTTAAAGCCACATACATATACCATGTTTCTACAAGTAAGCATTACTTCTTAAGTGTTTTATGATTTCATTAGTTTGTTGGTAAACTAAATTGTTGGATGAGCATTTGCCCCATACCTGGCACCAGACAGCTTAGTAAATGTGTGATTGTGAAACAAAGCCTGGTGTGAGTATCTGCTGCCACATGATGCGTGGATGCTGGCAGGCCTTAAGGGAGGCAGCTCCATTCTGCCTTGGGACCTCAGACAAGGCAGATCTGAATCTGAGATGCCCTGCCAGCCGCGGCCAGTGTTAAGTCCCTGTGGCTGGAGGGGAAGAAGTCCAGGGAGCTGCAGGAGGCAGAGCTGACTTCTGCCTCTGCTAGACATTTCTATTAGTCACTTTTTCCTGGGGATTTTCTCCTGCCCTCGCACCCAGACACTCTTAATTTTGTTATTGACTTTACCATGCCGGTTACGTTGTTGCACTCTCTGCTGGCTCCCTGCCTTGCAAACTTTTGGTCTAATTTGCAGAGGCACAAGGAAAGGGAGAAGAAAGCCTTGGTTTCTCCTGGCCCGATGTAAATTCCTCCACTCGCTTCTGACCACACAGGCAGCGAGATACAGCTGTTATCTTTTTTTGAAGTACTGAGATAAAGTAGTCGTTTTCACAGTTTGAACATGACTTAGAATTCTCAAGAGTAGTGTTGGACATATCTAATTTTTTTCAAAGAAATGTAATATTTCATATTCCAAAGTATCCATCGCTCTATTATTTGTGGAGAATGCTGCTCAAAGCAATTGCACAGATTGCTTGGGGTGGGTGGGTGGGTGTGTATGTAACATCCTCGAATGTAGGGGTTTGTACCGTGGATTTGTTTTCTTTTGTATGGTTGGTTCCAAAAGAGGAAAGACTGGCTTAGAACAAACTCGCAGAGCTAAACCATATGGTTTGTACCAAATTAGAAACAGGTGAAGGCTGTTCAAATCCAGCGATCGCTTACCAAAGCTTTAGCTTGGAGTTTGTATTAAAGGCAGGTGGTTATATGTACAATAAAAGGCAGTCCCCAGCACACCGGCTTATTGATACATATGTGATTGATCTTTCTGGATAAAACAAGGCGGAGTTAATAAATCACTGCACATAGCTATAAAGATGTTTGGGCATGAAAGCCTCGCCTGTAAGAGCGAATGTGGACCCTGAAGGAAATTTATGAAGCATAGATCCTTTTAGCTTTACTTAACAGCTAACATCTGACTGACCCAGGGGGACCATGGAAATTTATTGCTGGGCCATTCAAATATTTGAGCTGTTGTGTGATGTAGAACAGGTAAAGATTAGCCCAATAACAAATATGAGGCTATAAAATAAAATGAGATTTCGATGGCTTGTAAGTACTTGTCAGAGGTCAGCTCCAAATGACTGGTCAGAACTGGGCAGGTCTCACTGCTAATTAAAGGGGAGCTGATTACAACAGCCTGGATGTTTACACTGGTTGCTCTCAGGTGGGCATCCTTAGAGCTTCCTCTGCTGTGAAGTCCATACTTCTTACGTGACTGAGGAAGTCTGAATTACCTTTCTGTGCTCTGAAACTGTGCACGACGATGAGCTGAAGTGATTTTTTTTTCAGTTTCATAATTGAAATACATCTTTCTCAAATATGTTCTGAATGTATGGGTTCCTAGACAGCATATGCCCTTGGAAAACATGTCCGCTAACTTATGTGTATAAATTTGAGCTTTGACATCCTGAAAGTAGGTAAAGGTATTTAAGCCTCTGTGATAGATGACCTAAAATTAGCCTTCCAAACTTAGGTAGTTAACAGATTTATGGACAGTTATTGAAAACTTGATTTACTGGAGTTCTGTGAACTTATCTCCAAATCTTTTATTCCCTTTTATTTGCATAAGTCTGGAAAGTAATGATGTGTGATTATTGTTCCTGGGACTTTAGTAGCTGCAGTTAGGACTTTAATGAGGCCATGGTTATTGGTGCTGACAATTTCTGCCCTTTTGATTTAGCCCTAAATCCAAAATGTTGTCATAAAAGTTAGAGTCGGTGGTTTTCGGAGTGCCAGCTTATCAGACATCAGTCCGTGACTTTGGTGACCACTGTGTGAGTGAACATCTGGTTTGTGGGAAAGAGCATCTCCAGAATTGTTATAAAAATCCTGAATACGATTGTTACTAGAAGGGGAAACACAAAACAACATGCAGATGTTTGGGAGTTAGGTGTGGGCTAACATCCCTGCCCCTCCCCCATCCTTACATTCTCTTCCCTCCTCTCCACAAAACATAAGCTCCCGACATAGTGCTCGAGAAACTGGGTTATAGTCGTGGGAAGACTGTAGCTCACTGTATACAATCCTGTGTAAGATTCAAGGAATCCACACGTAAATTATACTGGTGTGAAAGGTGCTGGGTTAGGAATTATACTGGGCTTTATGCAGGCAAATGGGGAGTAAGGTGAGTGGGGCCCAAGTGACCACCATGGAATGTGGGGGAAGATCAGGATCATGGGTGCTGGTGTGTGCTGAGTTCACGGCTTCGCCCTCAGCAGTGTGTGTGTGTGTGTGTGTGTGTGTGTGTGTGTGTGTGTGTGTGTGTGTGTGTGTGTACTGAAGAGCTAGTGTTCTGCTGTGCCCTCAACAGTGTGTGTGTGTGTGTGTGTTATGTAAAAACAAGGTTGGTTGTTTGTCTAGAGGAGTATTAAAGAATGAATGATGGAAATATTTCCAAATCTTAAAATCTCTGGCCCTCATGACTTGTTTGGAATTTACAAGGCTGTGGTCACCTAGATATTTCTCAGTTGGTGTTTGTCTGATGTGTTCATCCTATCATTTGTTTAGATGGGTGTATTTAACACCCACTGAGAACTTCAGCTTAACCAGCCATGTCCTTACAGAGATTATATTCTCACTGATTGAGGAGACAAGACATTTGTGTGAACAATGAAGTATGGGCTGAAACGTGCCAGGTGCATAAAAATGCCTTGTAACGCAGAAGCAATAAAAGGAATAAAATATGGGTTGTCTCCTTGAGGCACCTACAGATGGGGGAGGGAGGGAGGTGGAAATGAAGCTGGTCCTGACGGAGGTAATGGTTCCCAAGTGCTGACTTTCCTGGGATGTGTGACGAATCCAGATATTATGTGGGAGTCTCCTTTGGATCCTGAAAGCTTGTGAGTTTGGGGTGCTGACTTGGAGCAGAGTGCCCTCGCTCCGACAGCAAAGCTAAGGCCTGGTCTGCTTCCCCTCTGGCTCAGAGCCTTAATTGATTATGCCTCAGCCTCTCTGTTTTTCTCTTTTCCCCGCTTAAAGAAGGTTTTGGATAAATAATTTTCATACAGGGGATTAGGTCCCCCGTTGAGTTACCAGCACCGCGTAGGGAACTGGCTTGCGGTGAATGTGCGTTAGGAGACTTGAGCTGATTAATAAACAAACCTGCATCGCAGACCACATCGGGAAGGGTTGTCTTAGACATTGAAAATGCTGAATGGCTTTTCTTCTGGGTTTATGTTCCAGATGGAAATGTCTTCTGGCATTGCTGAGTGTTTATGTACCTTGCATGCTTTAATTGTCGAGTTTCTTTTTTTATTTTTTTAGCATTTACAGATTTTTGTGGGAAACAGGTGCTGCTAAAGCTAGGCAAATGCAAGGTGGCTGTTAATGTTGTGGAATGTGATTTTTGATTTACTTGGCAGAAATTTTATTTTACAAAACTGACTATTAAAAAAGACAGGTTTTCCATCCTTTAATTATGTTCTGTTCACTGAACTTTGCCTCTGAACTATTTTTCAAGTTATAAAAGGGGTGTGGAATCTGGGAGGCTTGCTTCTATAAGGAAATTGGTACTGAGTTCATTAACAGTTTCCACAGCGCTGCCACTTTTACCAGGTTATTTTGAGGGTGGGGTATTTTTAGCCTTATAAAATTATGTGGAATTTGATTTCTCTGAAGCCCATTCTCTTTTTAGTAGAGCTCTGTCCAAGTGTCATGCCCAGCCTTGGCTCCGCTTTGAAGCCCTCTCTTCGTGATGTCCTCTTTGGAAGTTCTGAGGTTACATCTTGTCCCCTATCGCAGCACATCTGTCTCTTTAATTGACACATATCATCTTTCATTATAGATTGTCTTTCTTCAGTCAAAGAGGCAGAGGGGAAATGCTCCCTGGTGTCCTCTGGCACTCTTGCCTCTCTGTTGCTCATAGTCAGACTGTAACCTCACGGTCTCAGGGCTTGTGTCTGACCTGTCTGTGTCTTCATCTGCCTGTCCCTTGCCGTGCATCCCCTCTCCACCTTTACTGGTTGTCTCTCCGTTCCTGGAGAACAGCTTGCTTCCCCTGACTGGGCATCCCTCCTTTAGTTCCTGCCTCTTTGAGGTCTCAGCTAGTCACGTTTTCTCTGCATCCGCCCTTTCCTCTCTGAGGTAGCGTTTCTTGCTCTAGAGTGCTTTATGAATTACACATTTGCTGGCATGGTTAAATGAGCATTGCCTGACTACTCTGTTGGAGTCTAAACTTCTCAACTGTTTGCCCAACTATCTCTCTCCCAGACAGCATTTTCACCTGGCACGCAATATGGCCTAGTTGGCTTTCTGGTGCTGTGGTAAAGGCAAAGGAAACTTGGGGAAGAAAGAGTTTATTTGGCTTATGGCTTACAGTCCATCACTGAGCTAAACCAAAGCAGGAACTTGTAGCAGTACTTCCTCGTCAGAGCCACCAGCTGGCAGATAACGACAGGGAGACTTCTTATTAATTATGAAGGTTCAGCCTTAGCTTAGGCTCGTTCTCAACCAGCTCTTACAACTTAAGTTAACCCATTTATATTCATCCATGTTCTGCCACGTGGCGTTACCTCACCTCCGTACTGCCCATCCTGCTTCCTCTGAGTCTGGCGACTCTGCCTTTCTTCTTCCCAGAGTTTCTTTCTCTGCCCAGAAGTCCCACCTGTACCACCTGCCTAGCTGTTGGCTGTTCGGCTTATTACACCAATCACAACAGTAAATCTTCACACAGTGTACAAATATCCCACAACAGGAACTTAAGACGAAAACTGAAGCAGAGACCATGGAGGAACACTGCTTACTGGCTTGCTCCTCATGCCTCACTTAGCCTGCCCTCTTATATAACCCAGGACTGTATGCCCAGGGTGGCACCATGTAGGCAGAGTTTTCCTGTCCTACCAGCCAGCTTCTGAATAACTACACTGAGTCTTTTTTTTATTATTAAGATTTTTTTAAATTAGTTTTACATACCAATCAAAGATTCCCCTCTTCCCTCCTTCCACCCCTCCAGCCTCCCCCTCCCAACCCACCCTCCATTCCCTCCTACAAGAAGGTAAGGCCTCCCATAGGGAGGTACATTTAGTAGAGGCAGGTCCAAGCCCCTCCCCCTGCCTCAAGGCTGTGTGAGGTGTCCCATCATAGGTAGTGGGCTTCAAAAGGCGTGCTCATGCACCAGGGAAGAATCCTGATCCTACTGCCAGGGGGCCCAAGCAGATCAAGCTACACAACTGTCTCGATATACAGAGGGCCTAGTCCAGTCCCATGCAGGCTCCACAGCTGTTGATCTAAATTTCATGAGTTCCCACTAGCTTGGTTTGGTTGTCTCTGTAGATTTCCCCATCATGATCTTGATGCCCTTGCTCATAGACTCTCTCTTCCCTCTCTTTGACTGGACTCCTGGAGCTCAGCCTGATGTTTGGCTGTGGATCTCTGTATCTGCTTCCATCAGTTACTGGAGAAAGGCTCTGTGATGACAATTAGGGTATTCACTGGTCTGATTACCTGGGTAGGCCAGCACAAGCACCCTCTCCACTATTGCTAGTAGTCTAAGCTAGGTTCATCCTTGGGGATTCTTGGGAACTTCCCTAGCACCCAGTTTCTCCCTATCCCCATGATGTCTCCCTCTATCATGATATCTCTTTTATTGCTCTCCCACTCCATCCTTGTTACAGTTTGACCATCTTGTTCCCTTATGTTCTCATCCCCAGTTTACTCCTGGAGATCTCATCTATTTCCCCTTCCCAGGATGATCCATGCGTCCCTCTTTGGGTCCTCCTTGTTAGCTAGCTTCTCTGGAGCTATGGGTTGTAGTCTGGTTATCCTTTGCTTTACATCTAGTATCCTCTTATGAGTGAGTACATACCATGTTTGTCCTTCTGAGTCTGGGTTACCTCACTCAGGTTGATATTTTCTAGTTCCATCCATTTGTCTGCAAATTTCATGATGACGTTGTTTTTCACTGCTGAATAGTACTCCATTGTGTATATGTACCACATTTTCTTAATCCACTCTTCAGTTAAGGGGCATCTAGGTTGTTTCCAGGCTCTGGCTATTACGAATAATGCTGCTATAAACATAGTTGAGCATGTGTCCTTGTGATATGATTGAGTATTCCTGGGGTATATGCCCAAGAGTGGTATAGCTGGGTCTTGAGGAAGATTGATTCCCAATTTTCTGAGAAACTGCCATACTGATTTCCAAAGTGGCTGGACAAGTTTGCACTCACACCAACAGTGGAGAAGTGTTCCCCTTGCTCCATATCCTCTCCAACATAAGCTGTCTTCAGCCACACTGAGTCTTAACATTAATTATAAATGCTCAGTCGATAGCTCAGGCTTGTTACTAGCTAACTCTTACACTTTAAATTGACCCATATTTTTTATCTACCCTCTGCCATGTGGCTCATGGCTTGTTACCTCATTTTCTACATGTCCTGTTTCCCCTGCGTCTGCTGGCATCTCTCATGACTCCATACTTCTTCCCAGCATCCTTAGTTTGATTGCCCCACCTATATTTCCTGCCTGGCTACAGGCCAATTAGTGTTTTATTTTTTATTTATTTTTATTTTGTTTGTTTATTTATTTATTTATTTGGTTTTTTTCGAGACAGAGTTTCTCTGTGTAGTTTTGGTGCCTGTCCTGGATCTCTCTCTGTACACCAGGCTGGCCTAGAACTCACAGAGATCCGCCTGGCTCTGCCTCCTGAGTGCTGGGATTAAAGGTGTGCACCACTACCACTGGCCAGTGTTTTATTAAACTAATTCAAGTGACAAATCTTTACAGTTTACAAGAAGATTATTCCACAGCAGCACCACCCACATCAATCATTAATCAAGGATATGCCCCACACATTTGCCTGCAGACCAATCAGGCATTTTCTCAATTGAAGTTTCCTCTCCCCAAATGACTGTAGCTTGTGTCAAGTTGACAGAAAAACTAATCTGCACCCAGTAACAGTTTGTTGGAATTTGTTGAATTAAGTACTGCATCCATAGAAATGGTTCTCTTCCGTACTTCCTGTGTTAGTGGGAGAGTTGTCCCCAACACCATCTAAGACTCTGCTTGGTCTCATCCTATGACGTGGAGGGCCTTGGAACAGCCTTTCTGCTGTGTCTCACGGTGTCCCTCTGCTGGCTGAGCTCTCCTCCCCATGTCAAGCTTGTCATCTCCATTGTCTCCCCTCCAGCCACTCATGGGCTCACACTAGGCTGTCCCACTACACTGAGACTCTCCCCACACTGCCAAAGCCACCCACCAAACTGTGTTGCTCACACAGCTAAATCTAGCAGGCAGTTAGCTTCCTGTTGCACAGCCTCTGAGCAGTGTTGAGTGTTGACAGCCTCCTCCTTGAGGGCCTGCTTTCCCTGAGCTGCTCAGCTTGCCTCACAGCTTAGAGCCGGGCCTTTCAGAGTCACCTTTCATTTTCCAAGCATTGATTGACATCCTCAAGGCTCTGAAACTTGGCTCTATGAGGTGGCTCTTCAGGCCCTCCCATTCATACTCGTGGTTTTGGTTTCCACCTAATGTCTGTAATTCCTTAATTGCTACTTTCACCTCAATTTCTCCCCCAAATATATTCAAGATACATACACATATTTGTATATATCTTGAATATATTGTATATAATGGATATATACAGTGTATATTTGTGTTCACCTGGTCCTTCCTCTGACCATTTTAAGATATATGCACTTATATATAATTCAAGATATATAATATATTCATTATATACAATATATTCAAAATGGTCAGTTTACAGACAACTACCATCTGCCTGGTTTCTCAGAGGACAAACTGAAGGGTCATTTCCTTCCTCTTTGCCTTTTTTTTTAAAGGACGGGAATTTTGAGACAGAGTATTGCCATATAGCCCAGCTCAAACTCATAATCCTCCTGCTTCCACTTCTCGAGTCTGATATTACAGGTATGTGCTCCCACACCCAGCCTCCTCTTTGCCATCATAGCAGTCATCACAAACTTCTTCTAGTTCTACTCACAAATTAGAGCTCAGAACATATCTGCCTTTCTACCCCTGGAACCCTACTCAAAATGGTTTTCATTTTTGGCCTGGAACATTGCAACAGACTGTAAAACAGGTCTTATTCCCTTTTACCATACTGTAGCCAAAAACACTCTTTAAAGAGCTGGTATACGCATGAACCCACAGAGCTATGCCAGCATGCACGAGATCTGTGCAGGTTCAAACCAGACAGAATCCCAGGATAGAGAACTTGGTTTTGTTTTGCATTTCTTTCAGTTTTAAGAGAGAAAAAAATGTATGGCTGATGGTTAGGGAGGGGTCGGGGAGGAGCTGAGAAGGGAAAGAACATTACCAAAATATATCGTATGAAAAATTCTTTAATTAAAATTAAAAAAACTAAAATCTATGTCCCAGGCTGGGGAGATAGCCCATTTTGTAAAGTGCTTTTCTAGCATGCAGGATGTGCTAGGTTGGATTCCTAGTACCATAAACCATCCCAGAACTCAGGAGGTAGAGTCAGCAGAATCGGAAATTCAAGGCTATCTTCTTGGAGAATCCAGGTCTAGTCTGGAATACAATGAGATCCTGCCTAAAAACAAACAACTCAGAACCCAACTCCATTTCACCCATGCATAAAGAATGGATTTCTGCTGTGAAATAATCCTTTTATATACTGTGAAGATGTATTGCTCTCATTGGTTTAATAAAGAGCTAACTGGCCAACAGCTAGGCAGGAAGAGGTTAGGTGGGAAAGCCAGACTGAGAGAACACTGGGAAGGAGGGTGGAGTTGCCAGGGCATGGAGAAGAGCAAGATGAACTTGCTGTGCTGAAAAGAGGTACTGCCACGTGGTAGAACGTAGATTAAAAAAAAAAATGGGTTAATTTAAGATGTAAGAGCTAGTTAGTAATAAGCCTAAGCTATTGGCCAAAGCATTTATAATTAATAATAAGTCTCCATCCAGTCCTGACAAAAAACTTGCCTATACATTTCCTGTGGTTTACAGAAGAACCCTGTTCTCTCAGGTCCCAGACCTGCCCAATATCCCCATAAAGCCTCTAGCTTTCATTTCAGTATCCACTACACTTGGATAGGATGAGACCTCCATTCTGCCTGTTGCTTACCCATCTTTGAGTCTGCCTCTTACACCTCATATAAAGTCTATCAGCAAATCATTTGGCCTCATCCTCAACATAGGGGACGTGAGCCTCTTGCCTCCCTCGGCAGCCACTGTGCTGGTTCAAACCACAGGCCTTTGGGTATTGCAGTAGCCCCTCCCTGTTTTCTTTCCTTTTCCCTTATAACTTGTTCTTTTGGGACTGCTAGTCATTGTTTTTAACTTGTTAACTTTTAAGTGAGGTTTGTTGACCCATTAGACACCGGGAGAAGAATTATCAAAAAACTGATTCCATTCATGTTGGCATGAGTTAGAGTAAGATGGTATATCCTGAGTTCTGTAAAAGAGCTCTACCGTCTATATGAAGAGAGGCAAGTAGCATACTTATTCCATCCTAATATTTGGGAATAGCTGTTCACAGGACACTACAGGGACAGAGAAGAAAAGCCATTACCTCATGCCTCTAGGATAAGATAACACTCGATTTTGAACATGGGGAATTTGACATGTTTATGGGACATTTAGATAAAGATGTCCAGCACATGATCAGGAACCTATGAAATATGGAAGAAAGACTATAATGTAGCTAACAAGGGATAATCAGGGCCTAAGTGGATTTTGATGCTTTCATTTTTCAACATTTATTGACTTTCTCAACTATGAAAAAGCAGCCTAAATACTAGAAATATAATAAACAACACAGATAAAAACGTTTACCTTCCCAGAGCATACATTCTGTTTGAAGGAAATGGACTCAAATGAGAAACAGATGATAGAGTGAACTGAAGGGCTATTGTTTTCTTTTGAATCAACTTTTACTATGGAAAACTTGAAGCACATATACAAAAGTAGAGAAAATGGTATAATATACCCTTAAGCCCAGCTGTAATAATTAGGTACACTCATTAATCTTTTTTATCTGTATTCTTATTCTCTCCATCCAAGTGAATTATTTCTAAATAAACCCTGGCTATTATAACATTTTATTCATAAATATTTCAACATGTCTCTAGTCTAAAAGGTAAGTTTCTAATACAGTGTTATGCCACCATCATATGTTAAAAAAAAGGTCCTTAGTGTTATCAAATAACTATTAGTTCATACTTCTCCAATCGTTCCATGACTTTTTTTTTTAAAGATTTATTTATTTATTATGTATACAGTGTTCTGCCTGCATGTGTGCCTGCAGGCCAGAAGAGGGCACCAGATCTCATTACCAACAGTTGTGAGCCACCATGTGGGTGCTGGGAATTAAACTTAGAGCCTCTGGAAGAACAGCCAGTGCTCTTAACCTCTGAGCCATCTCTCCAGCCCTCCATGATCTTTATTGTGTGCTTGATTTCTCCAAGTCTAAAACCAAAGGAGTCTTTATATTTCCTTTGGTTGCTAATGTCTCCTGTTTTTAAAAGCATTTCCATTTTCATATTGTAAATTTCTAGTTTGTATTGCTCTTATATTTGTGCAATAGCCCATGCTTATGAGTCGTGAAACTAATGAGTCATGACACTAGAGTATTTACCGCTTATGTATATCAATGGAGTACATATTCAGTTTCTTTTTGGGAAATGATGCATTTATTGGACTAATTTACAGAGACTGTTTGAGGGTTACTTACAGAAGCATGGTGACCCCAAAGCAGCTGCACCACTGGAAAGTGTCACCCCAGCATAGATGAATTCCCCACAGTGTACTCTAGCACCACCTGGCCCCAGCTCAGCCTGCTAAGTTAGAATGACATGCAAATGACTGGGAGGTGAGGAAGGAGTGGCCAGAATGTCTGGGTGGGAGGCCAGTGAGTGGCTTGCTCTCCTCCTTCTATGAAGCAATGTCAACAGGTATTTATTCAGTTTCTCACTGACAGATGTAGAAACCAAGGTTTGGAAATCCATTTTCTGTCATATTTAAATTTTTGTCTTATCATTTGCCTCTGCCTAAAGACTTCATTACTTTATTTACGTTTTATACTACAATTTTCTTTTTACAAAAATGGCCGAATATACAAAAGAGCTGAAAGAGTTTTCACAGGGACATCAGTACGCCTCTGGTTAATATTTTGCTGTATCTACTCGGTTATTAGTCTTTGCACTTATCCATCCCTCTGCTTACCTGCCAGCGCGTTCATTTCGATGCCACAGGGTTTTGCTCCAATGCTCCACCTCGTGCAAGGGGTTTACTAGAGGGCCAGGATTTCTTTACTTTTTTTTTGAGGTAAAGCTTAGATACTGTGAGATGCATATATATATTAAATGAACCATCTCTGAGATCCTTAGATGTAAATATCTGTGCAATCCAATTCCTATTCAGATACAGAACATTAAATCTGCCCAGAAGCATCCTCTGCCTGCCGTAAATCACTGTGTTTGACAGTCCTCCAGGCAACCGTTAGTCAACCATAGATTGCAATCTGAACCTTTTTGTGTAAGCTTCTTTCACTTGGTATGTTTGTAGCTTCATTCACACTGTTGTGTGTAGCGGTAGTACATTTCCTTTTAGAGTAGTTCATTGTGTGAATAGACCTGTTTATCCACGTTCTTAATGATGAATGCTGTTCCCTGTTTTTCAACATTATGAACAAAGCTGCGGGGCACATTTCTGTACACAGCTTTTATGTGCAAATGTTTCTCGTTTGCTTGGTTGTAGTTGTAAAATCATCTTTAGAGTTTGACATTGTGTGCTTGTGTCTAGCTTTATAATAGGCCTTTCTCCACACTGTGTGTTAGTGTATGCCTTTGGTTGCATTACAGTGTGTTACAGTGTGTGTATGCCTGAAGTTGTATTACAGTGTGTTACAGCATGTGTTACAGTGTATGTCTTCAGTTGTATTAGTGTATTACAGTGTTTATTACAGTGTATGCCTGCAGTTGTATTACAGTGTGTTACAGCATGTGTTACAGTGTATGTCTTCAGTTGTATTACAGTGTGTTACAGCATGTGTTACAGTGTGTGTATGCCTGCAGTTGTATTACAGCGTGTGTTACAGTGTATGTCTTCAGTTGTATTACAGTGTGTTACAGTGTGTGTATGCCTGCAGTTGTATTACAGTGTATTACAGTGTGTTACAGTGTGTGTATGCCTGCAGTTGTATTACAGTGTGTGTTACAGTGTATGTCTTCAGTTGTATTACAGTGTATTACAGTGTGTTACAGTGTGTGTATGCCTGCAGTTGTATTACAGCGTGTGTTACAGTGTATGTCTTCAGTTGCTCCACATCTTAAGTCTGCTTTCATTTGGTGTTTCTCTCCTGTCCTCCCATTTTTTTCTTGTTGAAATTAAATGCACAGCTTCTCCATTAGAGCCCCCACATTTTGAATTTTGCTGGTTACATTCTTTTGTTATCATTTAACATATTTTCCCCTAAGCCTCCTGAAGGACCGGGATAAGATTTTTCCATGATTGTGTTCTCCTGGCATTACTGATACTTCCTGTTGTGTCACATCTGGAAGGCCATCGCATCCAGCTGTGCTTTTGTCAGCAGTGTTAAAGCTGATGAGTAAGCCTAACTGCTCTGTTCTGTCCATTTTCCTGAAGAATGCTTTTAGATGTGAAGGCCTCTCTGAAGGTGACTTTAATCAGTGGCCAGAATGGCATGACAGTATCTTCTCTGGAATGACGGCGGAAAAAACTCTGAGACAGAGGAAATAAGAATTCAAAACTCCCAAGATAGGGAACAAATTTGGCATGTTGAAGGGACAGAGGGAAGGACAGAGTCATAGGGACCTGCTGGGCACAGAATGGTATATGTGTGATCACAAGAACCACTGGATAGAGTGGTTCTGGGCCCCTAGGGGCTGGGCTGTGCAGAGTGCACTTTATTTCAGGTACAGTGCACAGTCTTTCATAGGTCTAAGAGAAGAGTGGGTGTATAATCAGAGCTGATCTTTGAGAGGTTGATTTGACTAGAGGGAACAGGGTCAGAGGAATCCTTTGTTCAACTCCTACTCTTCCTCGTGTTAACTTTAGCCCAGAGCAGTGGATATATATGGCTTTCTCCGCCACCTTAAATTGATTAGCAAGCTTAAAATAACACTGTCATTTATTGGAGGATGATAAATGGCCCTCAGACTAAAAATTTAAACCAAAAAGGAATTGAGGGCCAGCAAAATGCTCAGTGGGCTAAGGTGCCTTCCTCCACGCCTGACCACTTGGTTCATTCCCCAGAGCACACTTAGAAGTGGAGGGAAAGTGACTGTACCAAGTTGTCCTCTGACCTCCACATGTGGGCTGTGGTGCAAACACACAAGTGTGCACGTATGCACGCAGACACACCCAACTAAAAAGAAATTTAAAACAGTGAAACTTGAAAATAAATTAGACTAACAGATGGCAAATGGAAGTAGAAATACTATTTTTAAATGTTTTTAGAGGAATAGTTTTTGAGTTGGTTAATAAATGTGACCCTATGACATAGAAACACACGCTGAAGTATTTTTCCAGTCCAAGTGAACCTCTGCAGCCCACCATTCCCATCTCTGTTCCCTGCACCCTCTCTCTGGCCTCACCTCAGTGTCACGGGCCAGGCATCAGCCATGCTGCAAAGTTAGGAGACCTCATGCTCTCTGCTTCGTCCTGGAAAAGTAAGCAATCCTTTGTTATTGTCAGGTTGTTACTTTGCCTTTGGCTTGTAGCTACCCAGTATAGATCTGTGGATCTCCAATTTAGTATGGCTCAATGTAGTTTTAACATCTGGTCAGCCTTTCTAAATAGTGGGGGAAGGTTCTATAGAGGTGTGCTGGTGGCGTTTTTTCTTGTCTGTTCCCGTAGAGGATTTGGTGTCATTTGTTAGTCTTGGTTTTATGTTTTGATTGTTATTAGTAGTAGTAGCAGTTATTGTTGTTGTTTATTTGAAGTCCATATAGCTTCAAGATTTAGCAAAGCCAACCCAAGACTGCTAGCTTCTACCCAGTGTCACCACCTGTCTCCCTAATTTCCCCACAGGAGTCAATGCAACGGGCTAGCCTAAGTATGCCAGAACTGACTCGAAATTATTATAGTTGGCTTAAGAGGACTTGTTTGGAAAAATATATCTTTTTAAAAGGAAGCTTTGAGGCTGGAGAGATAGCTCAGTGGTTAAGAGTATTTGCTGCTCTTCCAGAGGACCCAGTTTCAATTCCCAGCACCCACATGGCAGCTCACAACCATTTCCAAGGACTACAGCACCCTCTTCTGGCCTCTGTGGACACTAGACATGCATGTGGTAACAGACATACATGCAGACAAAAACATCCATACACATAAAATAAAAATTAATTTTTGAAAAGCGAGCTTTATATTCTCAGGCTGAAACTCCAGTTTTACTTTAGTTACTTTTCTTTTTCCTTTTTTTTTTTTTTTTTTTTTTTCTGAGATGCCAGTTACTCTCCATGTCACTGGCCTGTCAGAGTGAGTTGAGGTAGTCCGTTAGGTTCTTAAAAGTTGATTATAACAGAAAAGACTGTCTAGTCTCACAAGCTCCTCCTTCACTTACACAGTCCAAGCCCAGCCAGGGAACGGTGGGTGCCACCCACAGTAGGCAGTTCTTCCCACCTCCATACAATGAAGATAATCCCCTAGAGGCAGGCATGCACTGACGCCCCCGCACCCAGGCAGTTCTAGAGTAAGGTCAGACTTACTTAAATTGAAGGTCACTGTAAGCCCAGGAGAGAAGTTGTGATGAAAAGCTAATGTAGACAGGAGACAGTGTGTTCCTGAGGTAGTCATGTCCTCAGAATATATTAAATGTTGTCATGCTTTCTACAAACACAGTGGACCGATGTGATGATCTTAAATGCATAGTAAGAGTAAAGCAGTTCCCACGGTATCTCAGCTCCCACCTCGTGTCAAAAACCTAGCCTGGATGTGAGTCTGAGAACGGGAGCAGGAAACTGTCACCAATCTGGAGTTCTGTTTACAAAGAAGAAAAGTTGCTGGTGTTGAGGGGGAAGTACGTGCTTCTAATATTTTTTTAAATATGAAAGTTTCAAAATACCACTTCCTTTTAAAATATTTTCTTAAGGTGAGTATCACATAGTCTTTGTGTATTATGTCTCTGTGTTTGTTTTTTGTTTTGTTTTTAAGAAAAAGGGTCTCTAAGTAGCCTAGGTTTGCCTTGAACCCAAGGCTGCTGCAGCCCTGGTTTCCTGGGATTGGAGACATCCACCGTCACGCCTGGCTCTGTAGGTGGTGTTTATGTATGTGTGAACTTAATGCAGGAGGCCAAGGGCTCTACGTCAGACCAAATACACAGGTTTCTTTTCAGGGACCCTTCCTAGCAGCACTCAGTAGTAGTCTGCATTCCAACCCTAGCTAATGCCTGTCCAGATGTGCCTTAGGCATTGTAGTTTTGAAATGCTTTCTGGGTTTTTGAAGGAAAGTGAAATGGTTCTGCATTTAGATCCACACGTGCACATTACAGAGCCTTGATGCTGGGGAAATGGCTGTATCTCATTCTGTTGGTGGGAAGCCAGAATTTCCTTCCGTGGTGGTTTCTAGGGCTTTCATCAATTACCACAAACTTTATGGCTTAAAACAACAGAAATGTATCTCTCATGGATGCCTAAAATCCAAAATCAAGGTGTTAGTAGGGCCACCCACCTTTCTTTCCCATTTTCAAGCTTCTAGACATTTCCTGGCTGCGGCTATAAGGCCACATGATCTCCCTTTGGTCATTGCCTTACAAGCACGCCTGCTGGGTTCAAGGCACACCTGGATAATCAAGGTGATCTCATCCTGAGATTTTTTAAAAAATATTTTGGGACCCCTTTTCCAAATAAGGCCATGCTCACAGGTTCTGGGAATTAGGATCTAGACCTACTTTTGGGGAGGCCACCGTTCCATCCTCTGTCCTTCATATGTTCCCCCAGTTCCCCCATTTCTAACTGGTCACCTGTACCCAAGACTTTCATGGTTTTGAGTGGCTGTGGTGAGATCAAGCCAGCGAGCACTTCACTCCCGATGCCCAAAGCCATGTAGAGCAGACCCCCTGCTGTGTGTCTGTGAAAGTGCTGACACCCCCGTCCTCCGAGATGAGCACCCCTGTTCCTTCCATCCTTGCTCTCAGCTGGCTGACGTTCTCCTGATCCGTCATCCTGGGTGTGCCTCTGACGGACACAGACCAAGAGAGAATGCTGCATTTATCCCTGAAGACCGAGCAATGAGGTCATGTCTCTTCCACTAACTAAACAGGTGACCAAGGCATCGGTTTCTTTGCCATAATAGTGACACTGTTGCAAAGTCAAGTCAGGCGCTTGTCACTTGCCCAGTCATTCCCAGGTTTAGCCTCGCGGCTAATCCCACGGGATCACATTAGCATCTGGAAGTCCTGTCTCAGATCTGCCCTCATTTTGAAATGGCGCTGTAGAATGAGCTCCAAATCATTTGCACACATCATCTCTTTCTTTAATTCAAAAACTATTTGTTTAGTGTCTATTAGTAAAAGCAAAAGAAGAACAGAATCGAACCTGTCTCTAAGCTGGTCACAGTATAGCTCATGCCTATAATCTTAATATCTTAATACTCAGGAGGCTGAAGCCAGGAGGATTGCCTTGATTTTGAGGCCAGCCTGAGCTACATAGTAAGTTTTAGGTCAGTTGTCTGAAAAAAAACATCAACAACAAAAGAACCAGTGTCTATCCTGTGAGAGCTAGCCATGTACTAAGGGAGATATATTAGTATGCGGAGCCATGTACTAAGAGAGACATGAATTAACCAAATAATCACACAGTCTGTGCAAAGTTACAAACTGAAGTGACTGGGAGAAGGAAGTGTACAGGCTGCATTAGGATGATTTGATCACTCGAAGTGGTGAGAGCAGGCATGGGAGACGAGACAGGCTCCTGGACCGAAGCCACCTCCTCCCCCGCCAGGCGCCAGTGGTACTGACCTCAGGTGGACTTCTCCCACACATGCTGTGGCCATTGCTTTCTGCTTCTGTGATTTTCACAGTAGGTGCAATCCTAATAGAACTTGGAAAATAACTTAATATTGGCTATTAGTTGTGTGTGGTATTAATAATTCATATCAAATGTATTAATAGTAAATACGTGTTTTAGCGTACAGTTATTTAATGCTGTCCTCTCCTTCCTGTTTTTTTTTGTTTGGCTGGTTGGGTTTTTTGAGACAAGTCTTGTATGTAGCCCAGACCGACCTTGAACTTGCAATCCTCCTAGGCACTGGGGTTCACGGGCATGTCCCGCCACACTGGCTGTAATACTCTCCCGTAAGAAGTCCCTTTTGGCTGAGTTCTGTCTACGCTGTCCATGACTTGCAAATGTAACTGAAATAAAACATTTGGTTTTAAATAAAGCCTTTGGTTTTAATAAAGCCTTTGGTTCCTATCTTATGCCCTGATGGTGATAGGCTTACGCTTGTAGTGACCTCCACCTTTCTAGGTTGCTGAGGAGGTCTAGATACCCATGTGCCTCTGCAACAGGAGATGAATGTGGGAGTTATAAACAAAGTGTTCACCTTGAAGTGACCCATTAAGAATGTAGAAGGAGAATGAAACGTGAACTCTGTCCTGACTCCTGGTCTGTTCTCAGCATTGCCCTGTTCCAACCTTTGGCTCTAATCACTCTCCGGTTTTGTTTTAATGTTACACACATACCTTATGGCTCTTTCCACAAAGTCCCAGAGCAGTCATAATAAAGTCAAATGTTGTGAGATCCAGTTTTCACAAATGTAGAGGTTTGGTTTTCAGCGTGAGCTGATCTCAATTTACTCTTATGGTATATGGAGTTTCTGGATTTATAACTTGAAAGCGGAGATAACTTTGGGTTGGGAGAACTGTTCAGAGAGTCTACCTATGTGGGGTAGCTTATAGAATAACCCTACAGTGGGCGGGTTCCTCTAAAGAGCTCCCCCGGTTGTGTCCGCAGATCGGGAGTTCCCGGTACCCCAGACCATGAGTGCGGCTGGGCCCCAGGCACCTGGCAGACACCGACCAACCAAACTGGCGTCATACCGCTGGTCGCAAGCCTTTGCTGTCGCTGTCATTCCCTCTGCTGGGGACACACACGTCCTAGTTCGTGTTTTACTGTCCCAGTCAAATGTTAAGTCCTGTGTTCTCGATGGGTGTCGAAAACATTTGGTTTTCTTTAGTAAATTTTCAGTTCACGACCTTGCTCACTCCCCAATGCCTATAATTTTACAGCACATCAGATTTACCTTTTGGATACTATGAAACCATGGCTCTTGAGAATTTAATAGAAAGCTTTTAAATTGTATTTCCCTCCTTTATTTTACTTGAAAACACTATCCCTTCCAGGCTTTTTTTTTGAATGCCTTTTTTCTTCAGGCAGTTGGGACAATCAAGTTTGTAATTATTCCACACTCTTCATTTCACTATGGTTATGTTATTCTTGAGAGTAATTCCACATTGCAGAACCAAGCAAGATGGCATTTGCTTCATGACTCTAAGTTGTGGCTGATTTTTTTTTTAATTAATATGTGTTCAATGTACATCATGTTGGGTTTCAGTTAGTTTCTTTCAAATATATCATGAACTTTGACCCCACTCACTCCCCCTCCCATGCCCTCCCTCCCTCCCCCTCCCATACCTTCCCCCTCTCCCCCTCCTGTGCCCTCCCTCCCTCCCCTCCTGTGCCCTCCCTCCCTCCCCTCAGTCTCCTTCTTTCATGTCATTCATCATGGATGACAGATGGACAGACAGGCAGATGTTTTGGTATAGCCATAAAAAGGTGACATTTGTCTGTCTGTGCCTGGCTTATTTAATATAGTGATTTCCTGTCCCAGTCATTCTCTGGCAAGTAGCGTGATATTGTCCTTTTTGATGGCCGAATGAAGTTCCATTGTGTGTATACCACATCTTCTTTACCCATTCATCTGACAGATGCCTAGGCGCATCCCATCACTTGGCCGTTGTGGGTAGTTCTGCAGTAAACGTGGAAATGGAGGCACGTCTGTAGTGTGCTGACTTAGCATGGTCAGGTAGATACCCAGAATGGTAGTTTCATATGTAGTTTTTTGAGACCCTCTATACTTAGTTCCATAGTGGCTAGAGCATTTGCATTCCTACCAGCAATGTAGAAAAATGGGCTAATAAACAGGTAGTCTCAAAAGATGATTTGGAAATGACTAATAAACATTTAAAACAATGCCGAGCAACCTTGGCCATCGTGCATATTCAACCACACTGTTAGCCTGGCTGCCATTAAGAAAAAACAGCACAAAGCTCTGGTGACTGACCTTTCTGTAGAGAAGTCTGTTTCAGATCATTGTACTTATGCTTGATCTTGAAAGACAGGAAGGGAGGGACAAAACAACTGTGAGTGTACACTGACTTCTTCCTATTGTGCGTGGGGAAGAAAGGGACCTCACGAGAGAAGTATGTTCCCTGAAATACCGCCTCATCTTAAGGAGATCCCAAGCCTGTGCCTTGCTGCCTCAGTGAGGCAGGTCACAATGTCCAGTCATCCCTGAGTTTGGTGGCAGGAATACATTGCCATGCAGACATTGAGTTCAAAAAGCTGCCCTTGCAAAAGGGATGAATTTTAGATGAATTTTGGCTCATCCTTGGCATTGATTTTGACTGGACAGCTTAAGAGAAACAGCCTTATGTATTGTTTTTAAGTCTGATGTTTCCCTTTATCTTTCCCATTTAGTTCTAGAAGTTGAAATGTCAAGGCCAGGGTATTAGAATACTTGGAGGATCTTTGTCATAGGATGGTAAGATTCTGACCCGTAACAGGAAGCAGAGACTCAGCTCTTTGGAGGTGTGGGTCACTGGTGTCGGCATCCCTGTTTTGTGTTCAGTCTCTCCGTGGGAAGATGGCAGTTGTTTCTGACACAGATATTAGTAGACTGCAGTGACCATAGCCAAGTCCTTGGTTAAATCAATCACAAGATGCTTGTACTGCACCTACAAAACTTGTGCCTTTGACAACAATGTGGAGGTCAGTTTACCCTGTTCCTGAGAATTCTCATCTTTGTTTACCTTTCTTAGGTTCCCGCTGTATCCAAAGGGAGGGGAGAAGCTGCAGTTTGATTATGGTGTCTACCTTCTGAACAAGAACATAGCACAGGTAAGTGACTCTTCTCCTTCCTCTCACTCACTCCGTTGTTAGCCCTCTCTCCATAGTTAACTACTGCAGCCAGCCCTTCACCTTAGCCAGTTACATGGCGATGCATTTTGTTGGCCACAGTCTTATTGTGACATTAAAATGAACTCGGAGAAGCAGTGGGTATTCGCTGGAATCCATCTGACTCTCGCCGTCCTTTTCTGAGTTCTTCTTGGTAGGCTTGGGCTTGAGTGTGTGGTCTGAGCAATCCCTTGGCTCTGCCGCTCGATTGGTAATAGCTTTCTTCTCCTAGACCACTTCTGGGGACTCGTTTTGCATTATTGTTTATAGAGTAAAAGTTTAGTACTTTTGGCAAGTCCATAATGGGCTCCTCACCTCATTACCCAGGGCCCAAAGGGAAAGACCAAGCACATGTTCCTCCCAACCCATCTTGGATTCTTGTGGCTCTTTCAACATCCCATCAGTTAGTGTCGCCCTTAAACAGTGTTTTCCACGGACCATAGGAAGGGTATCAGATGCCTGAGTTTGTGTTTTCCTGAAAGCAGCCCACAGCATTTCTTTAGTGCAGTTGGCGCTACTTCAAGAGGTGGACGCTCCATGAATTTGTTAGCTGCAGAGGAAGGCCTGCTTCGGCGATCGTCTTTCCTCTGGACATCAATCCGATTGCACTATCACGTGGTGGAGTAGCCGCGGTGTGCTGTCCCTTAAAGACATTGTCAGCTGGATCCTCGGACCTTTCGATTTTATAGAAGTAATAAGCGTTGTGATGCTTTGCTTTTTACGAGCCTCAGTTGTCCTTTCTCCACATGAATCTAAAGGCCGATCGGACTAGAATGATTCTCCCATCTGTGTTATCTTTGCTTTTCTTCCCCTTGGACAACATCAGTTTAATGTTGGGTTTTTTGAAATGTGGTTTTTATGAAGATCGTTATCCTTTTCTGAAATTGGATCATATTTCTAGTTTGCACACTTGCTTCCTAACCCAAGCTATGCATGCTCAGGATCACACCACTTTCACCCTCACATGACTTTATGCTAGGGTGAGCAGCCACACACACAGGCTTTGCCCATGACTCACCTTCCCTTGAGCCCCTCTTTTTATCCCTCCGTTTGGGGCAGCTAAGTATTTAGAAGCAGGACTTTAATGTTAAGGCTGTCTGCCTCACACACCCCTGTCACAGTTGTGTCATTCCATGGAAAAGACCATACACTGACAGGCTGGTCTAGTCTTGAAACACCCAGACTACTGTTACACCAAGGAAGATGAAGTAAATTAGCAAATGAGTGACTGTGGCAGCATGTCCGGGGAGCTCAGCCGTAGGGGACAGAGTGACGGTTGTCTATCTATAAAAGCAGCACTGTTTAGAAGAACTCATTTCTAGTCTGAGTTCAGAGGTTCTTCTCTCCTGCCCTTTTTGCTGCTGTATTTTGCCCTGTGCATGTAGGCACTGGATTTGGAAGCTTCCAGATGCAACCTGCCCGACTGCAGTGCCTGGATCTTATAAATAAGTATGCCGATCCTCATAAATATATATCCGCTTCAAACTCAAGAATGCATGCACATACACATGTTATGTTCCCAACAGAAATGGAAAAGGTGGTGTAAAGAGATGCTAAGAGTAGCCCAGCCGGAAGGCCCAGCGGAGGAGGCTGCCTATGTGCGGTGGAAGTCAGCATTCTGCTTTGGCTCACAAATGGATCACTTAGGAGCACTTCCCAAGTAGCCTCTGACTTCTTACCCAAGCCCAGGCCACAGTGTGCTCAACTAATGTTCTCATCTGCCTAAGAAGCAGCCTGCCTATAGCAATTGTGTGTTCAACGTTGTATTCTTTAGGGGAAGGCAATAGCTTGTCTACTCTAGACCTAGGAAACAAGTAGCTTGCTCTCTGGTGTCATTTTCTGTTTTTTTCAAAACATACTTCCAGATTTGGAATCTTGTGCAAGAAAGCCACTTTTCAGCACATAAAAGAAACTTTTAGCAAATTTGTGACCCCAAGAAGCTTTGGGAAAGTTTCTTTTGTTTTGACCTTACTGGCATCACTTTTCCATGTTCCGATTTGTAATAAAATTATTAATAACTATGGTTCGTAAGCCAGCCTTACAGAAGTAAGATGTGTGTAGCTTTGGAAGGATTATCTGTACACACTAATGCATGTTGTCAAAGAAGAATTCGTCTTTTCAGTCAGTCTCATTTATACCCCATCTCTAGAGATGTGAACAAGTCCTGCCTTAAGGCAGCCCCACCTCTGTGATTTACAAGCCACGTTAGTGGAGGTGGATGAAAGCACTGGCATGTGTTAAAGTGCCAGAGCAAAGGGAGTGAAGTCACTTAATACTGCATCCATAACTTGGTTGAGGAGTTGAATAGTCAATAGGACCTTTCATCACAACCAGAAGTAGTAGTAAAACCACTTTTCTGGTGGAGGAAATGACAGAACTTGGTAATATTTGTTACTTCAGGGTTTGGGATCAGTCCAGCCCGAGTTTTAACAGCACAGGCCTTCAAGCAGAACCCCTAAAGTATCATGAGAAGAGCAGAGAGCCCAGCCGACCTGCTTGCCCTCTGCATGCCTCTGCAGTCTGAGGCGTGTGTGCTGGACCAGTCACTGAGAGCGAGTCAGCCCAGCCAAATGCTTCTGTCTAGAGCCAGACCTCCTCAGCAGGACATAGCCTTCATTGCTGGGCAGCAGAGGATGCTGCAGAAATGGCCTGGCAGACTCAGGCCTAAGTCCTGCATTGCAGCCTATGAGGCTGAGACAGGAGGATCACTCTGAGCTCAAGACCAGCTTGGACTACATAGTAACTTCTAGGCTGCTTGAGCTAGTGCAAGTCTCAAAAAAAAAAAATCCAAGAATACTTCCAAGCATAGTATAATTAGCATTGATTTTTTAAAAAAATGAGCTGTCTGTGGCTGGGGATATAGCTCAGTCAATAGAATGCATGCCTAATAAGTTTCAAGGCCCTGGGTTCAATGCCCACTACCACCAAGAAATAAAGATTCCTGCTTCATTAGACTTCTAATTGAATGGGGGAAGGTATACAATAAATAAAAGCATTTCAGATTATAGTAAGTGAAGTGTTAGAGATTATTAAGTAATATAATACAAAATAACTTGAGAGGGACCTGCTTCAGATAGTTGTCAAATAAGCCTTATTGAGGAAGTGGCTGTTAAGCTAAGGCATGGATGATTGGCTGGAAAACCAGCTGTGCAAAGAAGAAGGGCACAGAAAATTCCCTAAGGCCATGGGAACAGCAGGGGCAAAGGCCCTGGGCTAGGAAAGGGCTTGTTGGTTTTCTAGTAAAAGAAGGTGTATGTGGCCGAGCATTGTAACAGGACGGAGGGAGCCAGGGAACAGAGGGGACCTTCGGGAGCACAGAGGAAAACCTCCGCCTAGTTCTGAAGTCCTGGAAACTAGGGATGGTTGCGGTTCATTCTCATCACTCCTGCTCTAGAGGACTGCAGGGAATGAGAATATATACAAGCAAAGTTACTTGCTAGTCAGCAGCTAGGTACAAGTAAAGAGAGGGTTGGAGATGCATTATGGGAGATAAATTCGTGGACTGACTATGGGAATCAAGGGGAAAAGGGATTGTCAAGACTGCCAGATAGGTTCATTAAGTGGACATGGGTTGGAATCCAATGTTGTAGTCAGTGCTGGAGATGGAAATCTGGGAACAGCAACCTGGATGTGGTGTTTAGATCTATGGAACTGGATGAGGTTAACAGGAAGAAAATACAGAGCTGAAAAGAGATGGGCGTGCAGTGGAAGTCACATTAGAAGCTGAAGATAGGGTTGGAGAGCCGGCACAGCAGTTAAGAAGTTGAATATGGGAGAAGGGATGGCGGGTGGCTGGGGAGAAAGTGAAAGGGGGGGATTAGAAGCTAGTAGAACTGAGTCTGTGAAAGGAAGAAGTGATCCACTGTGTCCAGTTACAGCTTCCTAACTGGGAGGACTGAGGGGTTAAGGAAACAGCTTGTGGTTGGTGCTTGCTTTCGTGTGATTGTATTGGGGAGGTTAAAATCTGGATTGTGGAATGGTTTGTTTGGATGTTGCTGTTGGGGGTGCATCTTATAGCCCAGGCTGGCCTCAAACTCAGTATGAAGCTGGAGATGCCCTTGAACTTCTGATCTTCTTTCTCCAACACTGGGGAGGTAGAGGCTGGAGAATGAAGAGTTCAAGGTCATCCTCCAGAGCAGTTCCAGGCCACCCTGAGCTACAGGAGACCCTTTCTCAACTAAACAAACCAAAACCAAAACAGGTGTTGGAAGATCTGCTTATGGGTGACAGAAACAAGAGGCTGACCTCGCCACATTTTAGCTTTGAGGACAGCGGCTCCACATGAAGGAAGGACAGGGAGAAAGCCCAGCTCTTTATTCACCTACAGAACATGGGCCAGTACAGTGTAAGGAACAGTGTGTGGCATTGTTCCCGCCACAGTGTACGGAGTGTAAGGACCTGACTTCACACCCCCAGAACCCACAGAAAAGCCAGGCCAGCACTCAGGAGGCAGAGACTAGATCCCCAGTGCAAGCTGGCTAGCTAAATAAACTAGCCAGGAGATCCTGCCTCAGGAAATAAAATGGAGGTTACAGACACCTGACATCAATTGTAGGTCTCCACACTTATGTGTACACATGTGCATACGCACATTTACACATGTGTTCCTGTATACCATGTCTGGTGCCCTTGGAGGCCAGAAAAGGGCATCAGATCCTCTGGAACTGGAGGTACAAGTAGTTGTGAGCTGCCGTCTGGATGCTGAGACTCGAACCTGGGTCCTCTGCAAGAGCAGCCAGTGCTCTCAACCACTGAACTGTCTTTCCAAAACACAAAACAGTTTTTAAAAGAATGCCATAGTGAAGCAGTAGAGTGTGTTGAATATATAAAATCTCGAAGCATCTTCCTAATAGTCTGTGTAATGGGAAGGGGCCTTGCCTGAAGCTGTAGCTAGAGTTTTCCTGCCTGGCCCACAGTCAGGACAAATCTCTGACACCCGCCAGTCCCACAGCCACTCAGACCCGACCAAGTAAACACAGAGACTTATACTGGTTGCAAACTGTATGGCCGTGGCAGGCTTCTTGCTAACTGTTCTTACAGCTTAAATTAATCCATTTCTATTAATCTATACCTTGCCACGTGGCTCATGGCTTACCGGCATCTTCACATGCTGTTTCTCATCGTGGCGGCTGGCAGTGTCTCTCTGACTCAGCCTTCCACTTCCCAGCTTTATTCTCCTCCTTGTCCTGCCTAAACTTCTTGCCTAGCCAATGGCCAATCAGTGTTTTATTTATTAACTAATTAGCAACACATTTGCCATACAGAACATTCCACAGCATGAAGCCCTCCTGTAGACCCAAGTATCACGAGAAGCACTTGAGTTGCTGGCTGGACTGGCTGCTTTCTCACGCAGCAGCCTCTTGGCATCAGAAAATGGTCATTCAGACTTAGGTGTTTGGCAAACATTTTCCCAAAAATGAATGAAGTGGGCCTGCCACTTAAAGGAAACGACCTGATGATCAAATTCAAGATTTTGAATGAAGGTCAGTAGTTGAGAACACTTGCAGAGCCAGGCATGGCAGCATGCATTTGTGGTGCCAGCACGAGGAGGGCTGGACAGCAAGACCCTGTCTTCAACAACAGCAACCTCGAGGAAGGGTTTGCTTGCCACCAGGATTGGCAGCCTCTCAGTCCTCACAGCTGTTGGTTTTGTTTTGTCCTATAATATATATATGAGAAATATATATTATATAAGCTAAGTTTTCAAAATGGCCAATATATATGAAGTCATGTGTGGGTCAGGATCAACAGCAGGAAAGACCAGTTAAAGGACTGTAATGTCTTAGACTGTGGAAAGGCTTTGGTAAGGCTTCGGGTTTTGCGTTGCTACTATTGATTGACAAGTTTGGGAGGAGATCAGAGAAAAATATCCCCAGCTACTTGAAAAGGCGATTAAATACACATTTATCTTCGAACTGCAAATCTAGGTAAGGCTGGGTTTCTTACAGAACGACAGATGTGGTAAGAAAATGAGTGCAACAAGAAACTCAGACTTCAGCTGTTCTGTGTTACCCTATACACCGCGAAGGAGGGCCGCAGAAATGTTAAAAAACACCACTCATCATTGCTTGAAAACATGCCTGCTTTGATTTCAAGTAATAGATTTCCGTTGTTCCTTTAAATTTTACTTTTATGTGTATGTGCTTGTATGCCTTGTGCATGTGGAGGCTGGAAGAGCATCAGATCCCCTGGTTGGAGTTACAGGCAGTTGTGAGCTGCCTGATGTGGGTGCTGGGAACTGAACCCGGTCCTCTATATAAGAGCAGCAACTACTGTTAACTATAAGCCATCTCTCTAGCTCCTCTCTTATTTTTAATGAATTAATAATTAAAGTTTATTTAATTATTAATTAGCAAATGTTAGCATGTCTGTGGCCCACATATCCAAAAGGTCTTTGAGAGTCCTAACTAATTGAAGAGCGTAAAGGACCTTTGAGACCAAAACACTTGAATTGCTCTCCTAGGCAGTGTGGCCATGCAGACTTCCTACAAAAGCCCTCGGCTGCTCATCCCCTAATAAGACAGGATGCGTGTATCTGCCCCCAGATAGATGTCAAACCTTGTATGGGACAGACCTACCGTTGTGAGTCCCAGTAACGCAGCATAGCACATACCGGAGACTCAGCAGCTCTCTGTGGGCTCTTCACCTTCTCTTTGGCTTTTTTTAAAAAACAGGCCCTCTTCTTTCCTCCCCAAAAGCTGAGGGACTGAGAACCTAGTGCTTTGTGGATACACTTTACAAATAGCGATGACGACGTACATTCGGTTGACTGTAAGGACTTTGGTGTGATTTCAATCCTATAGCCCATTTCATATCTGCGCACTTTCTACAACTAGTGTTAAAGATATTGAACTGCCCATGTGCTAATTTCTGTAGCTTCACAGACCTGTCCCATTGACAAAGAGAGTCTAGATTAAGTATTCCCATTAACTTGATGACTGTTACTCCTTTTTTAAAATTTAGGCCGTTTTATGGATTCCACATAGACCATTATCTCTGTGCCAAGACTTAAGTAAAACAATTGTTTTACTTAGGGCTGGTGCTCACTACAGCAGCACACATACTAAACCCCGGGCTCTCCATGGCTGTCCCTCTTGGTCTGTCCCTTCCTGTCCCCGCGTATTTACAGACTTCCTAGAAAGTGAAAGTACCTTCTCCTTTTAAATAAGCTGTGTCCTGTGAGGTCATGGTCTTTCTCTAACACTCGTGTTCCTGGTGCCCACAGTCCATGGCTGTTTAGATGGGATCAGTGCCTGCCCATCATCAACTTAAATCTATGTGTGTCTCTCCAACATACAGTTCAATATCTATGACCCAGGGAGAAATGCATTTTAGTTTGTGATTCTCCTGGGAACCAGAAATAACATTTCAAAGACTGTTCTTTTTTTTTTTTTTTTCTTCTTCACTAGTACTGGGGATTGAACATGGGGCCTCACACATGCTCCTTGGGCACACCACCATGAGCTGTAGTCCCAGCCCTCCAAGGATATTTCCATAGTCAAAATGTTCCCCATGCTGCCAACAAAAATTTGGCAATAATGTAGTGAAACCTCATATTTAATATTCTTAAAAAGACTTCGCTAAGATGTAATTGACATGCCTTACAATTCACCCACTGGAAGTATAAAATCCTGTAGCTTGGTGTGTGCATGTTGATATAGCAGCCCGTTCACATGCATGTGGAGGCCAGAAGTCCATGTTGGGTGTCTTCCTCTAATCTCCCCCTTATTTTTTGAGACAGGATCTCTCCCTGATCCTAGAATAGCTCACCACTTATTTTAGACTGGCTGGTCAACAAACCCCAAGGATCCTCCATCAATGCCTTCCCCTAAACACTGAGGTTACAGGCACACCCAACCCAGATCTTACATGGGAGCTAGAGATCCGAACTCAGGTCCTCACGGCCAGCGCTTTACCCACTGAACCATCTCCCCAGCCCTTACTGTCTTTTAATATTTGGCAAATAATGTTCCTTCAAACATAGTCAATTTAAAGATCTTGTCATCGTCCCCCAAAGGAAACACTATACCCATTTCCCAAAGCCCCCTCGTTCCTAGACAGCTAGCAGTCTGCTCTCTGTTCCTGTGGATTTGACTATTCTGGACATTGCTTGATGATGGAATCATAAAATTTGGGGTCTTTTCGGCCTGGCTTCTTTTGCTTAGCATAGGTTCACCCATGTTGGAACCATGAACTAGACATTCTTTTTTATTGGCAAATCATTTGCCTATTAGAATGGCATACAGAGACGAACCATACTTAGGTTCATGAGTTGGTAATCATTTGAATAGTTTTGACCCTTTGTTTATTATTATATTGCTGCCGTGAACATCTTATACAAGTTTTTATGGGCATATTATTCTCAAGTATATATCTAGTGGTAGAGTTGCTGAGCCATAAATTGTGTTTGATTTTTTTTTTCTTCTTTTTCTTTTTTTTAAGTCTTGTACTCAGGATCAGGCCCAGAGCCTGATGCAGGCTAAGCAAGCATCCCACCACTGAGTTCTAGCTCCCTATGGTGAATGTTTTAACTATTTGTCAGACATTTTTTGATGGCTACACCATTTTACATTCCTGCCAACACTGTCTGGGGGCTCCAACTTCTCTGCACGCCTGCCAGCCCTTGTTACCGTCTGCCTTTTGGGTGCAGCCATTCCACTAGCTGTGGCTTTGATTGGAGTCTTTTCTACTGGCTAAGGTGGCAGGCGGCATGTAAAGTACATTCCCATTGTTTGCATGATCATTTAGTTTATTTACATTAAATATAATTTATATAATAAATAATAAAGGTAAGTCTTTTCTCCCATTCTGCAGGCTTTCTTTCTTTTCACTTTTTTTTTTTTTTTTTTTTTTTTTTTTTTTTTTTTTTTGGTTTTTCGAGACAGGGTTTCTCTGTGTAGCTTTGTGTCTTTCCTGGAACTCACTCTGTAGTCCAGGCTGGCCTCGAACTCACAGAGATCCGCCTGCCTCTGCCTCCCGAGTGCTGGGATTAAAGGTGTGCGCCACCACCACTCAGCCATCTTTTCACTTTCTTGATCATGTTCATTGAAGTGCAAGGTTTTTTTGTTTTGATGGGATCCAGGTTTATCTGTTTTTCTCCCCTTGCTGTGCTTTCTGTAGAAGGCATCGGCAAGGTGGCACACATTTACTTCTAGGCTTCCTTCTGTGTAGTTTTTTTTTTTTTTTTAGTTTATTTATTGGTATGAATGTTCCTCCTGCATATGGGTGTATGTGCACATGCATGCCTGGTGTCTGCAGAGGTCAGAAGAGGGCGTTGGATCCCCTGGAACTGGAGTCACAGACAGTTGTAAACTGCCATGTGGTTGCTGAGAATCAAACTCGAGTCCTCTACAGAGCAACAGGTGCTCTGAACCGCCGAGCCGTTGTCCCAGCCTCCCTTTGGGGTAACTTTGCCTCCAGTATTTAGATCTGTGGTCCATTTGAATCACAGGGGTGTGTGGTGTAGGGAAGGGCTCTAGCTTTATTCTTCCCCGTGTGGATATCCACTTGTCCCAGAAGCACGTGTTGGAGAGATGACTTCATGCCACTATCTCAGTTGTCTTGCACGCTTGTCAAAAGAACTTTACTATGCGTGTGAGAATGTATTTCTAATCTCTGAACTCTTTTTCCATTAATCTAGATACCTGTCCTTAAGGTACCCTGTGTCGTCTTCCTTTAAAATAAAAATTCTGGGCCTGAGTATATAGTTCAATGGGCAAATGGTTAACTATATAATACATGAGGTCCTGGATTCAGTCCCTAGAGCCACACTTATGTGTACACAAATTCCAAACTTAAAAATAATACATGCCAATAGTCAAATGTTGGAAAATTGCAAATGAAAAAGAATAGACTATTTTAGATTCTCCATGCAATTGTACTACTCCCGGGTAACTTCTGGACCCTTGGCTTTTTTTTTTTTTTAACTTGTATAGTTGAGATAATGTCGTAGATCAGGATTTGTCCACAAAAAGGAGTCTCAATAAATGACAGCTGCCACGTATTGTTACTGCCGTTGCCATTCTCACTGGTGTGTGTAGAAGGAGTGCTTCAGTCTGAACTGAAGGGCAAGGGTGATGGCGTCTGAATCTCATGGGAGATGGAGAGGGTGCAGCTCTGGCTAGTGCAAGAGGCAAGGGACAGAGGCGGGACTGCCTGGGGCATATGCACACAGCCTGGCAGGAGCAGAGGCTGCCTCCATAGGGAACTAGGAAAGATGGGTTTGGCTAACTACTGTTGTTTCCTAAGCCATTCAGTTACCAGACGTTATATCAGAACCTAAATGCGGCCAGATCAGTCCCCAGGACATGTTTTGTGTATTAATAAATATTGGGAGAATACGCTAAGAAGCCAGCTTCTTGCTTAAGATAGTTAATTGACACTCCACTCCACTTCCTCCTCCCTCCGTCCCCTCCTCTCTGTCTCCACATGGGTGTGCACAGGCATGGTAAACATGTATTTAAATAGAGGGCATACATACTTAAATGAAGATTTTTGACACAGAAATATATATATAGTTCTTTAAATTTTTCATTTTGAGTTTAGAGGGATTGCATGCCTTGTACTTTAAATGATTGGTTGAATGTTTATGCACTAACATGTTAACTTTTAAAAGAGCCGTCATCAGTTACTAAGCAATTTACTAGACATTTTAAGTATTCTATTGGTTGTAATCACCATATTCTTCAAATATGGAAAATGATGCATTGATAAGACTTTACATCATTGGACTTCCTTTCCAACTTTAAACTGAAACAAGAAACCCATACCAGGAACATCTTTGCAATAAGAAAAGCAGAGCCGTAACGCTCCTTCATATAGCTTATTTTCGGGCACAGAGCCCGTTCATACATATCATCTGCTTTGTTGATTTCAAACGCCCTACAAGTGTTGGCATTATTATGCTCACTTTACTGTTGAATACACTGAACCTCTGGAGACTAAGCTCTTGCAGTCAGAGAGTACTTGCACAGAGTACTAGGTGAACAAAGAAAGGCCTGGAGAGCTGCCCATCCCGCTCTGAGAGCAGGGACCATGCTTGCTAGTTTCTTCCTAGCTGCCAGCACGAGACATGGTACCTAACCCTTGCTTTTTTCCTGTGGTTGGAAGCTAAGGTGTACATTTAGCGTCTTGCTAGGCTTAGCATCTGTAACCTCTCTCTCCCTCTGTCATCGTTTAAGATACTCATTTTAGCTTCTTAGTCTATGGAGTGGGCTTTTCAAAGCACCACCACGAGTGACATCTGCTGGGAGGGAGCTATGCAAAGAATGCATCTCAACTGAAAGGAAATAGTGCTTGGTACAGAGACATAGGAATCCTGACTGTATTTTTTTGTGATTGATTGAGCCTTATGAAATGAATTATGAGCCATATGAAAAATGAATTTGGTCTGATTTTAGTTGGCATCAAACTGACCAGCATAGCTTAGACATAAGATAGTTGAAGAAGTGAACTCTAAAAAAATTTTATACATCTGAATTCTGGTGCTCATCAGAGAAGAACATTTTAAAATCTTAAGCTTGAGTTTCCAATGATAGTAAAATTAGTATCCTTA
Source organism: Peromyscus californicus insignis (assembly GCF_007827085.1). Lineage (NCBI taxonomy): Eukaryota > Metazoa > Chordata > Mammalia > Rodentia > Cricetidae > Peromyscus > Peromyscus californicus. Next base: position 103,940,508 of record NW_026294562.1, read on the forward strand.
TTAATGTAAATTTAGCAAGTAAACAGCCAAAAAAATTAGATTAAAGCTAACTAATACAAAGGCAGCATACTGAATGGTTAGGCACTTAGCTGGGTGTAGTAACCTTCTTCTGTACTCATCCAAGCACCCACAGGAGGTCAGAGACTTCAGGGCAAGCCTGGGCTATGTGTAAGACTCCACTTAAGGTGGGAAAAAGTGGGGGATGCCACTAAAGCAGTGCTTTGTGGGAAATGTATAGCTTATGGTTTATAGAATAACAGCTTCAAATGGGCACTCAACACAGGCAGTCTGGTACAGAGTGCTTGCTGTTTAAAATTGAGACATAGCTCAGGTCTGTGAGGGTCAGACTGGCCTCAAATTCCCCATCTTCCTGCTTCAGCACCCGGGGTGCCCAGAGTACATAGTTAAAATAGACACAATTTTAAACAAAAAGTTTTTGATTGTGCAGTATGTTGTACTTTCTGCTTTTTTGCTATTAACTATATTGTGAATACAGTTTCTGTTGGTAAGTAGAACTGTATGGAGGTTGTTCTATAGTGTGGACTTACTATAATGCATTTAACAGTTTCCTTATTGGTAGACATTAAGGTCATTTTCAATATTTCTTTATTCTTCCACTGTAATATTGGCATTATATGCTAGATACCTAGGCCAGGTGTGGTAGCTCACACCTGTAATGCCAGCACTTAGGAGGCTAAACAGAAGGATTGTCATAAGTTCAAGGTCAGCCTGGGCTAGAGCATAAGTCCCAGGCCAGTCTACACTATAGAATCCTGTCAAAAAGAAAAGAAAAGAAAGAAAGAAGGAAATGAAATCCTGGACTAAAGAGATGTCTAGATCAGTAAAGCTCTTGCCTTTCATGTGTGAGGACCAGAGTTGAGATTTCCAGAACTCAACACAAGTGCCAGGCAGGGACAGCACGCACTTCCAAACTGAAGAGCAAAGATGGCCACTTCCTGGATGGTCAGTGGCCGGCCAGCCTCGCTTACTCAGTGCTGTTCCAAGCCAATGAGAGACCCTGTTTCAAACAAAAGGAGGAAGGTACTTGGGGGCCACCCCCACTTTGAAGTAGTCCTGAACCAAGAGCATGCACACATCGGGGAGGGGTGATAAAAAATGAACATGTACTCTCAGGATCAGAGAATAGAGACACTACAAAGTTAGACATATGTATTTCTTTGCCCTTCATGATATTTTATATTATTAATATTAAATTCTTTGAGGAAGTAACCCCCATTTTTATTTCTAGTTCTTGATTATTAGTGAGGGCTAAGTTCATGTGTTTATTTATTTGATGTTTTATGAATAACCATTACAATTTTAATAGATAATACTTTTAAAAAAGATTATAGCTAGGCTAATTAGAGTCCCCAAAATGTTGTACTGAATTAATAATACGCCTTGAAACTTACATGTGGAATTTGATGAAGTTTTGACTTACACCACCCTGTCCTCCCTCCTGACCTGCCCCACCTGCAGCCCATTTCAGCATTCTGTGCCAGCATATGCCAGCCCCCTCTGGCAGCAGGCTAAAGCCACTGCCAAAGCAGCCTCACACTTCCTGGAAATGTTTCTAGGGTGCCGCTAAAAGAATTTTAGGTATGTTTTCTGTTCGCTATCAATAAACTACAATATTTTTAATTAATGGTGAAATGAAGTCAGGATGTTTTAAGACTGAACTTAGAATTTGGTGTCCACGAGGCTGAGTCAGGAGGGCAGCCTGGGCTACATAACAACTCACAACCACCTCAGAGGAAGAAAAATGATGCCATCTATTCAAGATACTAAAACAAAAACCACAAATTGCCTCATTCTATTCATGTAGATGAAAACATAAGCTAAAATGGGCACTGAAGGGATGAACATGGCAAATTAGGCTTTGTATATTACACTCAGCTTAAAAAATCAGAAATAATTGGGCTTGAGCACACTTTGATAACAGAATGTGTGAATACATATGAAATTAGCTGTAATTTCTTTGGGTCAAAACTGAGGCCTACTGACTTTTTTTGACATTCTCAAAACGGTAAAAAAGACTTGGTAGTGTCTTCCAGCATCAGGGGACAGATATGACAAGAGATGCAGACTCCTGCTTTACAGAGGTTGCCCTGGCTCTCTAGGACTCTCATAACAAAATTGAGAAGATAAGTGTGTTATTTTTTCTGTCTTCTGAAGTAGACCTTTCTGAGCACTCCTCCCTGGGCTGAGTCAATCTGGGGGCAGTATATGTGGCTGGAGACCAACAGAGGCCTGGGGTCATTTCCTGGTCAGTGGTGTCACTTTGAACTTCATGTACGGAACTTCTCTCCAGGTCGCGGGTTCCTTGTTTTCATGTGACAGGGCACATAGCCTCTGGTGTGCCATGGAGTGTCTTCCACCTTCCCCAAGCTGCTCTGAAGCCTTCTGTCTTTGTCTCCTTGTGTTCAGTTTTACAGCTGGCAGCCTGCCTTGTTCCCAGGGTGCCCTGCGAGGCAGCCCAGGGCCTCAAGCTCCAGAGGTACTGTCGCTTCAGAGTTGCATCTGACTGATTCGCTGAGGCAACATGCCTCTTCCTCATGGTGACACCAGTGAGTCCCAGTCTTTCTAAGCCCGGGATTGTCCCTAACAAGGAGACTGAAGTAAATAAGTACTGTCTTCATTTCCTCTGTCAGTACTGTTCTGCTGTGCCTTCCAGCCTGGTTTTGGAGCACATATATGATTTTAACACACACACACACACACACACACACACACACACACACACACACACACACACACACAGGTTACTCTTTAATTTTAAATATATATGAATGTTTTACCTGCAGGCATACCTGTACACCGCATGGATATCATTGCTAGCCACTGATATGCTAGTCTGGCATGTTGGAACCTGTCTGTAATCCCAGCACTTGAGATGGAGGCAGGAGAATCACAAGTTCTGGTTTCTTCTTGGCTAACATGGCAAGTTTGAGTCCAACCTGGGATACATAAGACCCTGTCTCAAAAAGAAAAAATAATAATAATTGGGCACTGTCCAGTGAAGTTGAACATCTGTCTATGAGAGTGTTTATAGCAGCAATGTTCACACTAGCCAAAGACTAGAGACAAGCTGAAGTCTGTCAGCAATGTGTCCATCATTAATCACGGTGTGTTTACACATGGAGGACTGCGCCACCAGGAGACCATGGCAGTGACTAGGACAGAGTCCTGTCAATCGCTGAGTTTCAGAGTGGATGGGGGTGGCGGTGAGAGATCTCTACAGTGTTCTGTCCACACACAGTTCAAAACCAGACAGAGGTTGTCAGTGTTGTTTACGAATAAAAACTATGCATCAAATGGAGAGTCGATTACTAGCGGGCAAGGGAAGGAATGAGCACAGGGAGGGGTTCCTGGGGACCCTCTGGAGCCCAGAAACTTCGGTCTGTAGCCTGGGTAGTGGCTGCATGGAGTTTCTTTTATTGTCGTGATCCTTTAATCTGCATGTCATGTGTCCTGAGCTGCTCTGTGGGACAACAGTGAAAGGGTTTTATGGCGCACTATGTCGGTTGGATACTCGTCGCCTCTTAAGAAGGCGGTGGCCATGACAAAAGGTGTCATTTTATTGTCACATACCCTAGAAGAAAAAAGGATTTTGAAGTAGAGCACTTGATTTATCTTAGCATCACAAATAAGTATATCTGCTTTTATTGGTTGCAATACTGTATATGTAGGCAGAGTGGATTTTTATGTGTGTTCTATAGAGCTAATCATCATAAAATATTTCCGTGTTATTTTCAGATGTGGAAGCAGGCTTGGACTAATTTTGGTGGAGAAGAAATTTTAAAGAAATGACTGAAGCAAATGTGTGTGGAGTATTTCTGGTGTTTTTGTCCTTTATGTTACGGAAAGATACGCTGGAAACAGCATTTGTGAGCATCTTAAGGACTTGTAGTCAGTTCTCCACAGATGAGCAGGCTGGCTTTAGACAGATGTCTTTCTTTCCAACATTCCTACACATGTGTGGGGTTTCCCAAGAGCCGGTGGTAAATGAGTCTGTGGGCATTTACTGAGTATAGGTCAATCCCCTGCACTGAGCACTGAAATCAAAGCTAATTAGGAGAGAGTGGGAGAGCCTGCCTCTATGCCATTCACACACTAATTGCGCTGGTCACTCCATCCAAAGATGGCTGAACTCTGACCGCTAAGCCAACCACAAGAAGGAAATTACTTTGTATAGCTAAGCCAAAAAAATTTTTTTGGATTTCATTTGTAATGTCACTTAGGATTCTTCTGAAAGATTTGTGAAGCTTTGCTTTCTTTTAATAAGCTCTCATAATGACAAGTTCCCCTGGGGATGAAATCATCCAAGCGGAATGTGCCTGTGTCTTAACTCTGATAAACATCACTTCATGGTATTTAGGAGATTAAAAAAGACTAAAACATGTAAATGTTACTTTCAGGTTATTACGACTAAGAAAAGCCCGTGGCCCAGCTATCAAAATAGTTCAGCCCCAGCCGGTTCTGAGCGGTAGACTGCCCAGGTCGGCAGGACTGCTCAGGACTCACAGCTCTGTCTTGTGAGTTGACCTGGAACTTGTGATGTCCTGGAATGTAATTGCTTCGTCTCTGAGGCACATTTATGTGTCCCTCTGCCCCTTGCCCTAATTTATCATCTGCTTTATAGTAATTCCACTCAGACAAGACCGTCGGGCCCCACTGGAGGATGCGAAGCGCTGTGAGTGGATGTATTTTCTAATCAGTGACATTAGTTTATATCTCCTTATTAAGATGCCCATTACATTCATACTAAGAGCGATAGCATGGACACTAATGCACTTCCTATCGTCCATCAGGACTTTTTTATTTATTTCCATAGCGGCGGCATTAATAACCACGTGCAAGAGTCTAAGAGGATGTGGAGCTTTTAGTGATGGTCTAAGATATTCTAGTGAGATGTAGCTGTGAGAAGCAGAGACATCATTATGTTGTCATTTTTATTCTCTACCCTTTCCTAAAACGGAGCCGTTATGATGTACTTCATTTTGTGTATTTTAAAAGTTAATTCATATCTTTTGTACAATCATTTCCAAACAAAACATGTTATCCTAGTTTCTCTATACTTAAGTTGTGTCTTGCTTTCCTAACTTTGAACTGAAACACAGCATCTATACACAGGTCTGTGTACTTTTTGGACACACAAGCCAGAAGGGACTCATGGAATGAACTGTACTAGGTTCTGGGTCTTGGCGCAGTGATATGAAAGTTTCTTCTTATGGAAAGTAGTGCAGAGGCTGCAGAGATGGCTCGGTGGTTAGAGCACTGGCTGCTCTTGCAGAGGACCGGGGTTCAGTCCCCAGCACCCACAGGGCAGCTCACCACCATCTGTAACTCCAGTCCCAGGGGATCCAACAGCCTCTTCTGTCCTCTTTGAACACCATGCATATGCTGTGCACACACACGTAGGCAAACATATATATGTGTGTGTGTGTGTGTGCGTGTGTGTGTGTATGTGTGTGTATGTATATATACACACACATACATACATATATATAATAAAGTTGATCACCCTTTTTTAAAAAAGAACAAACAGTTCAGAGGTTAGAAGCTAGTGGATAGGAGTGCACTGTTCTTGCAAAGGACCTGAATTTGGTCCCCAGCACCCAGATAAGCGAGACTCACAACTGCCTATAATTCTAGCTCCATATAAGATTCAGTTTTCCTCACTGCATCACCTTCACCAAAGTATCTGTGCAGTCAATGACCTTGGGTTTTTATTATCATCTCCTTTTGAGCAGTTTGGCTCGGTTGCTAATGTGACTCATTGGAGGAATCCGTCAGGGACCGCGTTCTTGCTGTGCTGTGGCTCTATGGCATCTTTCTATTTCACTTTTGATTTTGCTTTGATTGCTCTGCAGAGCTGTGATTTCAGTTCGTTGTACCGGGAAACCCCAGCTCAGCAAACCTGTGGGCGCTGCGCTGCTCTCCTTCCAGCTCATTACACATTGCCTCAAGTCTTGAGTCCTCATCCCTGCATGTTATCCCAGGTGCAGAAGGAGAAAGTTAGGTCGGAGGGAGGCCTTTTGAATTTGCTCTTTGTATTAGACTTCCCTACTGTGAAACGCGTCTCAGAGTCGCTGTAGGGTGTTCGCAATTGGTGTTCTCTTCCTCCTGAGTAATCACACAGGATACTAGCATTCACATTCATTGACTATATTGAGTCCAACAAGGAGCCGATTCCAGGAGTGGATTAGATATCAAAACAGTGGATTGGAGGAGAGTAGGGAAAGATGGAAAGCCTAATGTGTAGAGGATGCCTATAGAAAGGAAGGAGGGAGAGGGGACTAGTTAGGAGGAATTTTGGACTGTGACTCAGTTCTGAAAAAGATTCATCCAAACTTACAGGAAGCCCACAAGCTCAGCTGCCCACTGGAGGAGGTCCATGTACCACAGGTCTTAGTTAGCGCCTCTGCCATACCATCATTGGCGGGGGGGTGCTGAAGCACAGTATGGTTCCAGAATTAATAGCTGGGACCATCAGTCAATTGTGTGCTCTGTAATAGGAGGTCTGAAGGATGCACTCCATGGCTTCTATGCTCATGGTTCCCTTTATATCAGTATAGAAGCTCTCTGAAACTTGGTTCAGAATGATAATGTCCAGTCAACACAAGCTCATTTGAAATATGAAAAGGATATCTATCAGTGAGATAATAAGTGAAGTATATAAATAAAATGTGTAAATCATTAGAACATAGTCATAATAAATATTAGTTCCCCTCTGTACCCACTTTCTACTAGCTTGTGGTTAGTTTCAGATAGCTAAGGGCACACCATCGAAGCAGAAGTGAATCTGAGGCGGCCAGTGTAGTCTGCAGTCCACACAGATGCCTGTTTCTCCCGGGCTGCAGTCGGATAAGGAGCTTATTCCGATGTAAATCAGCCGTGTCAATAAACAGTGCTCGTCCAGGTCTACTTTTTCATTCGGAGAGGACATTTTTTGTTCAGGAAGCATTGAGTTTCTTGATATTTTGTCACAGCTCCTCGTTTGCTGTTAGTGGTACTTTGAGAGTGGCGTTCCAGTTTAGGTGATTATAGAAAGGCAGAACTGAACATTCAAGTCTTTTTCCATGGCTCCGTTCACTTTGCAACTCATTTCTCAGCATTTCAGGGGCTCTTGCTACATGCTAGACACCACATGCCTGATGATGGCCCTCAGGCCCCCTGAGCCCTCGGTTGTGTGCAGCCACATCGACTCTGCCTGGGCATTCAGAGGACTTGGAGAGTGTCACCTGGCTTACAAAGGTGACATGCCACTTGGCTATGTCTCTGTGATGAAGAATGCGACCCCATTCCCGCTGCTATCTAAGACGTACTTTGAACTGTGAGTGCCCTCGTTTGTCTACGAGCCTCCATGGTTTTAGTTCTTTTCACCGCATATTCCAGAAATACTTGTCATCATACATCCATAAAAGTGCTGGCTCCTGCCCTAAAGTGGGTGTTGGAATTTCCTATGGTCCTTCACTTTTGTGACTTTCTTCCCTAGAATGACCTTGGGCAGGGAGCCGTGAATCCGGGCAGCCGCTCCCCCACCCCGCTCCTTGGGCAGGGATTTGAAGTGCTGGCTATATTTTCTTTTTAATTGTCAGCATCCTTTCCTGTTTGAAACTGATTCAATGGAGATCTGCTGTTTTATTTTCTGTGTGTTCCCAGATCTATGCTAGCTTGTTAACATGATGTAGTAGACCAGGAATATCCAGTTTTGCTTTCATACTCTTTAAAAACTGAAGTGCATGTTTCATAAAATTAAAGGGTCCCAAGAGTCAGTTAATATAAAGCAATATTTTACCAAGGTCAGAAGTGATTTAATATGGAAGATCATATTTTATCGTAACCATAACAGGCTTAACAAAATCTAGACAGACAAATTGCTAGTTTAGAAATGATCTGAACTTACATTTTCCCAAAAAATAAAGAAAAAAAGCAGAAACCCACAAGATCGCATGTATGGCACCAGGCATGGTTTCGCTGGTCCCCGCAGCTGGGGCTCCGCAGCAGTGATGAGAACCGGCTCTGTCTTCAATGTCACGGTGCTTTCCTAGTCATCCGAATCCCAGGCATCGCTGTTTATAGCAAGGAACTGCATCCCAGCCGGGACAGCCCAGTTTCTCATACCTTTTCATTGATGTAACTTGACTTAGTTTGGTTCCTTTCCTAGTGCCTACATTTTGTGAAGCCCTAAGATAAATTGTTGGCTTGTGTGTCCCACAGCATCAGCTTCACTCCTCTCCGATATGCTGTCTCTGCATTTGCCTCATTTTCATGTGAGAGATTTATTTTTCCTTAGTGGGTCTAATGTTTCTCCTAGTGCTTGCGTGCACACTCTCACACACCCTTTGGTGTGTGTGCTTGTAAACGTACCTAGTACACAGAAGTAACCCATGAGAAGGTCAGCCATATTCTTGGTGAATTCCTCTGTAAGCTTCCTGGGAAATATTTCAGCTGACAGGTATGGTTCTAAAATTGATGTGCTCAGTTAGTAGTGTGGTTGATTTTAAATCTGTTTTTGCTTATTCTGCTTAGGGATTCTGGCGTAGAAGTACCCCGTCTGCTTTGTGTCCTCTGTGAAAGCTTGCTGACTCTTACTAACCAATTGGTATTCCAAAAACCAATGTGGGCAGCGAAGATGCTGTCCTAGGTAACAGACACGATGGCTGTGTGTCAGACATGGTCCTGCAGTCCTCGCAGCCCCTGTGACAGGTGGAATCACCCCACTTCACAGACGAGCCCCTTAAAGCTCAGAAAAAATGAAACAACTTGCAAAACCATGCAGTGAAATGAAGCTCAGGATGCTTTCTCAAAAGATTTTTCTATGTTATTATTTGATTTGATCCTGACAACATTCATGAAGATTGGCAGGGGGAACCTTCCTGTTTTCCCGTTTCAGAGTTGAGTAGATACGCAACTTCCTTGGCTACTACAGGAGGCCTGTTTCAGTCCAGGGACATCTGTATGCCTTGTTTTTCTATCTGTTATATTGGTTGGTTGTTCAGTGATCCTTTTGACCATAACACTCGAGTCCTTAAGTTCTGGGAAGTGTCCTTGAATTATTTCTTTAGCGCTCAGTTTCCCGAACGGGTCCTCTAATCTTACCTCCTTCCTGCTTTCTATCTCACTAGCTCTGACTTTACCCTCCTGGCTGTGCCCTTGTGTTTTTCATTTCTGCTTTCCTATGTTTAGTGTTTAAGAACTTTTTCTCTCTAGCTAATATCTTGTTGTTCCACGTGTGTAATATTTATATTTTCTCTTACCTGTGTTAACATACTAAAGATTGTTTAAATTATTCTTGTTTTTCTCTTGGGGGGTGTTTTGTTTTGTTTGGGGGGATTGTTTTTGTTTTGTTTTGTTTTGTTTTGTTTTGTTTTGTTTTGTTTTGAAGACAGGGTTTCTCTGTGTAGCTCTGGCTGTCCTGGAACTCAGCTCTGTAGACTAGGCTGCCCTGGAACTCACAGAGATCCGCCTGCCTCTGCCTCCCGAGTGCTGGGATTGAAGGTGTGCACCACCACCCAGCAGCTTGCAACTTTCTGATGCTGTTTTATCTCTTCGGTCTGACTCTGTTGTATCTATTTAATACTATCTACGTGACTCCATATTTGTGTACATCAACCCCTCTTGGCAGCTCTGCTGCTGGTATTACTAAGTGGCTTCTGTCAGATCAACTTCCTGCAGATTAAACAGTAGAAATTATCAGTGAAAGTATGATAAAGACAAACACCTAAATGCACCAGAGACTAACCAGAAGTAGGCGGTTACTACAGAGTAAAACTTTAAAAGGGACATGGTGGGTGTCTTGTCTGATAGCTTTTAGCCCGAGTGCAAGTCCCTGTCTGTGGCCTGTGGGCAACAGAAATTCTCCTGGACATTTGGGTGTCCAGTTGAAAACCCAGAGAGCAGAACTCTGGAGAGCACAGCCTGGGAAAGCGAAGGGAGGCATAGATAAAGGTGAGAACTGGAGAAGGGAAGCCCCATTCTCAAGAAAGATTAATGAAGAATACCCCGAAGCTGACTCAGAGGTTGAAGTTAGTGGACCTGAGTTTTAAAATAGCTACTACAATCTTGCTAAAGGTGTAAGAGAACACACTCTTTGGCTTGTGGGTTTGGTTTGGTTTTGTCTTGGGAGTTTTGGTTTTGATCCAATCCCTTGCCCAGGCTGTCATCAAGCTTGCAGCAATCCTCCTGCCTCATCCTCCCAATGCTGGGTCACAGGTGTAAACTCAACAAAGCATCTATTTTAGTGAAGGTGAATAGAGTTGGTCCTCTGTGCATGGGTTCCACAGATAGATTCCATTAACTGATTCAGAGGTGCTGGTCAGAGGCATCTGCGTTGAATGCGGCCTGTTCTCCCTCTCATTGTTCCCCCAACAGTTCACAAGGTGCTTACATTGCACTGGGTATTGTAAGTAGCAAGCGATGATTTAAATGTGAAGTATATGGAGATGCACACAGGTTCCATGCAGAGAATATGCTACTTCGTAGGAGGAATTTGAGTACCCACAGCTTTCTTAGGGCAGGAAGTCCTGGAACCAGTCCCCCACAGGTATGGGGACAACTGCCTGGGAAATGTCAGCAGAAACAGGAAACTATAAAAGAAAAAAAAATATGGAAGGGGGGAGCACTAAAGGGGGTCAATTTCTTTCCTTTTTTTTTTTTTTTTTTTGTTTTGTTTTGTTTTGGTTTGGTTTTTGGTTTTGTTTTTTGAGACAGGGTTTCTCTGTGTAGCCCTGACCATCCTGGAACTTGCTCTGTAGACCAGGCTGGCCTTGAACTTGGAGATCCACCTGCCTCTGCCTCTCAAGTGCTGGGATTAAAGGTATGCACCACCACTGCCCACGACAATTTCTAACATAGAAGTCAAGCCTCTGGGTAGGTTTGATAGTAAAATAGAGATTGCAAAATAAATCTAAACAAAAAGTAAAAGGCTGAAAACTAGGTAATTCGAGCTCCAGGGCCTATGGAACAAGTATGAAAAGGTCTGACCTCTGTGTGACTACACAAACCCAAACACGTTCCCAGATGCCTCTGGGATGATGTGTGTGTAATTACAAGAGAGACTGAATGAAGCAGAAGAACAAGCTACAGATGAGTGGTCCGAGCCGGCTGTGATAGCAGAGAAACCCCAGCTACTCAGGTCTGTAGCAGGAAGACTGTAAGTTCAAAGCCAGCCTGGGGACAAAGGAAGCTCAAGACCAAGCTAGGTAGCTTAGTAAGACTGTCTCAAAGTAGCTCAACAGGAGAGTTCTGGGTTCAATTCTCAATGCTACTTAAGAGGAAAAAATGTGTGTGTGTGGTGTGTGTGTGTGTGTGTGTGTGAGAGAGAGAGAGAGAGAGAGAGAGAGAGAGAGAGAGAGAGAGAGAGAGAGAAAGAGAGAGAGAGAGAGAGAGAGAGAGAGAGAGAGAGAGAGAGTGTGTTCTCAAAGATTTCAATGTATAGACTCAAGAAACTCAGCAAATCCCAGGCAGAATAAACACAGTACGCTACACACACACACACACACACACACACACACACACACACACACACACGTCACACCCCTAAATGTATCAGCATGTTAGAGGCACACGACTAGAATCAAAGAAGCAGCTAAAGGGGCCAGCGAGGGAAAATACTCTGTCTTGTCCTTTGAGATGATGAGAACATGCAGTACTGAAAGCTTCTCTAAAAGGCACAGAAAGGAACAAGCCATCACCAGCATTCATTAGGGTTTCAGGGGGCTGCAGGAGTCACCATCTTCTGGCAGCCATCTTAGCCCAGGAGTCCCCCACAAGTTTTGAAGTGAAGAGAAAAGGTTATTTTAAAGTTAGAAGAAATCACAGTGGATTTAGTTTTTGTCTCTATGCTTTGACCAAATTACCAAATTCAGCCGTATTTTGTTGTGTCCAGTGGCAGAAAGAGATCCAAGCACACTAGTGAGGGAATGCCCCAAGTCACCAACAAGCTCTTGAGAGTATTCTAAATCCACAGACGTCAGGGGCTCTCTCACTGCCAGTTCTGCGTGGGTGCTAGACTATAGAAATCCCCAAGAAGCAGGCTTTGCACTTCCTCCTAATCGATGAGACATTTACTACCTTCTAAAAGAGTCTGTACAGGAAACTGAGTGAAAAGTGTTCTTCATATTGAAGCATGTTCAGTCCCTCTGTGATGGTTTAGTCCCTCATGGTTTGCATGCTGTCAAGACAGTAACTAGGGTGGGACACATGACAATGTTAGACATTCTCGGCTTGAAGTAGGTAGGCCAGGTTTGAATATCGTCTTGACTACTTATTAGGCATCGTATACCTTTTCAAATTTCAGCACTGTCACCTCTAAGACAAACATAAGAAACCTTGATGGTTTCATACTGTAAGTTAGATAGTGTAAGTAAAGAGCTTGGCATGTGGAAGCAGATTGTTAAATCATGTGGGTTGTTCCCACTGTTCAATCAGGAAAACATCTGAGTGTAAGGTTTGAACTGTGATCTAAAAAACTGTCTAAGATTGTAGATTGCCCGGTGTCTTAGTCAGTTTGAGCTGTCTTGAGGAAAATGCCATAGCCTGGGTAGTTTAACCCCCAACCTCTGTCATGATGTGGAGGCTGGGTGTCGGGTGAGGGCCCTTCCAGTTTGCAGGGGGCCCTCTTACTGTGTCTTAGCTGCAGAGACAGTGGAAGGAAACATGTTGTCTCCTCGTCTTCCACCCTGAGGGCCCCACACTCATGATCTTCCTCCTCTAAGTCCCAGCGCCAGACAACATTGTCGGGTAGGGTCCCAAATGAGAGGCCTTCAGGGAGATCCCACATTCAGCCCACAGCAGCCAGGGCTGGAAGGAACTAGGAGGCTGTTTCAGGCTGAAGGAATAGCGTGGCCTGGCCATAACTGTAAAGAGGCCAAGGCTTATCCCAAGACTGGCAGTGTTACTCAGGAAAGGACAGGTACTCAGGCTGGGAAATTGCTGGCACCAGGCAGGTATTTTCACAGACAAAACACAGAGCGGCCGGGCACTCAAGGACCCCTTCTCTGTTGACCTTTACTTCACCATGGCTTCATGAAAGCCTACTCCAATACCCAGTAAAACTGTAATGGAAGTTATTGATAAGCCCAGAAATATATGTTAAATCTATCATTACTCTACTTAATTTAAAACATAAGGAAAGAATATGTCCAAGGGAAGGAGATAGCCATCTTCATATTTGGAAAGGTGTCCAAGAGGAGTGAAATTAAACCTGGCTGAGGCTCTGGGTTAATATTTAGAAATCAGAAAGGGAAAATGTTCAGCTCACCAGAGAAGTAATATTTTTAACAGGTAGAACTGCCGGGCAGTGGCCTGGGATGCCTGGGATGAATTAAGTCTCTGAGTTCCTCGCCGAGTTCCTCTCTGGGTGCATGCTAAATCTAGATGAGTGTGGACAGAGCCATAGGAAATAAGTCTGTTGTGTGGAGCCCTAAAACCAAAGAGCCAGCGAGGGCAAGGCTTTCCTTGCGAGGGAGCTGAGCTTCACCTGTCTCCTTACGTTACTGCCGTGTAACCCTGGCACCCAGACTCTGTTCATGAGAGACCGTGCCACAGGCTTATTTCCAAGCAGGCCCCTCAGAGTCCCTTGTGGACTTCAGGGCCTCTCCTGTCTTGCTGAGGACACTGGAACTGTCCCCATCTGAATGAAGACTCCGCAGCTGCCCTCGGGGGGATTGGAATGGAGCCTAAGACACCTCCAGGCAGGCCAGGCCAGGGTCTCAAACACTCCCAACTCTTCCGCCGGGGGAAGCCATAGAACTGTCCCCTTTTTCTCTTTGAATGGAAACCTGCAGCCTACTTCCTCTGGAGAATTGTTTCCTAGAAGTCCGCAATAGCAAGAAAGTGATGGAGGCAGAGGGGGTATGGGAATCTGGGGCCATGTCTCTACCCCATTTCTTTTCCTTCCTTGTATAAAATCCATCGTCCTTCTCTGAGGCTGTTTCACTTGTCTACTCTGCACACCCACACTGCCATCTGACACGCCAGCTCCTTCTTTGGGACGCTCAGAATTTTGAGGTCTGCTGTTCCTCCAGCAGGCTGGGTGGCTCTGCTCCCGTTCTCCCTTCTCCACACCAGCCCCTGGGCTTCCCGGCTTCTCTCTTCCTTCCAGGCATCGAGGCAGGCAAGCCGTCATCTGGAGCGCGGCTTCCTTCTCTCCTACCAACTCCACGTTGTAGTGCTTAGCCCGGCCGGCTGTTGGTCCTTCCCAAACCTCCCCGTCCCCTGAGAGTCAGTTAGGGGTCACTTCTCTGTGCGTGAGGACTGTCCTCCATTGTGATATTTTTAATATTCCTTGTTTCTGACTTTTAAGTAACGTTTCCTTTATATGAGGATTACTTTCGAAGCAGAAGCTGCCTTTCCCTGTGTATCTTTGTAACAGAGCCTGTGGCCTATGACAAAAAGGTGTCCAATATCTGCTGACTGGATGAATACTCTGAACCTCCACAAGACACGAGGTAGACCAGGAAGCCCAGACAGCATCACTGGCAAAGCTGGTTGAAGGGGTAGCCCCAATCTGATACTCGATAAATGGATAGGTTCCTGGTAAACACAGGTCCTGAGTAGTTAAGTCTGTTTCAAGGCATGCAGTGTGTGCTCTCTCCTAACGGCCCTGCCTCCGCCATCCCTCTTGTTTTTCTGTCCATTTTCCAATGCCCTCCCTTCAGTCGATCCATCGGCAAGTCTTGGCTTTTTAAACATTCCTTATCCGATTAAGACCCCCAAATAGGAGCGTAGAGTCTCTAGTAAAAGAAGTTAGAAAGAAAACTTGATAGTGAGTAAGGCAGGAACATATAGTATTAATGGTTAGTTTTGTCATGTTCACAGGGCTAGCTATTGAGGGAAGGGAAGAAAATTACCGTGTGTGAGGCGCTTGCCACTCACAGACTATGTTACGGGTTTTGCCTGCGGTATCTCAAGCCCTGCCGTGACTGTAGGAAGCAGGCATTGCTGTGTGTGTTCTGTGGGAGAGGAAGCGGAGGCTGGAGCAGGGGAGAAAGCATTGTGCAGGATGGCACAGGCAGTAACCAGCAGGGCAAAGCAAACCTAGAATTCCAGCTCCAGTGCTCTGTGGATTTTTAAAACGCCTGTGTCATTTCATGTGAAGTGGATTTTTTTTTTTTTTTAGAAAAAGGTCTCACTGTGTAGCTCAGGCCTGTCTCAAACTGACAGTCCTGCCTCAGCCTTTTGAGTGCCGGGATTAGAGCCACATGTCACCAACTGAATTGGATTTTAATTATATTATTGTTGAGTCAGAAATTTGGGGAGTTAGCTAGGAAATTAATGTCAAAGTGGTAATTTGAAGGTAGAAGATCACCTTCTTATTAATTTAATAACTTGGCATAGTCCTTGGAACCACTAATAGATTCAATTAGCAGCTTTGTATCATAGTTTTTCCAAAAATTAATAGTACCAGAGAGTGATATTTAAAAAGAAAATTAAGCTCTCACCTGCCAACCCATTTCAGTGCGATTTTAACACATCCAAAGCAAATCTGTGCTGATTTCTTCACAGCCCCTGTCAGGTTAACTGGAGTTGTCTATGCCTGCTTAGGTGATGAGCACATAACATAACTTTGTTTATTGAGAAAAAATTTGCAGGTCCTGATTTTTTGTATGAAATTAAGCAAAAATAGTTCCTTGCCCAGTAGCCTAGACACATAGCTCACATGCGCCATGGCACTTCCTGCCTCCCAGCCTCCGATTCCAAGGCCACTGACTCTCCTGTGATTGGCTCACAGTTCAGCTTTGCTGTCGGTCAGGTACTAGCTCAGGCCTGTGCCTCACAAAAACTTTCCCCGTAAGGATCTCATCACAACGGAGAGGAGGGAAAGCACGTTTCACTCCTGTACTTGACAACTCGGTTCCCCCCAAATGCATTAGCCACCCTTGCACGGGGCACAGGACAGCTAGCAATAAGTACATTTATAGTTTTTACCTCGCCCCACCCCCCCTCCCCTGTACGGGCGTGTGTGTGTGTGTGTGTGTGTGTGTGTGTGTGTGTGTGTGTGTGTGTGTGTGTGTGTGCCTGTGTCAGAAGACAACTTGCAGGAGTTGGTTTTCTCCTTCCATCCTTAGGTTCAGGTCCTCAGCCTTTGCCCTTACCCACTGAGCCATCTTCCCAGCCCTGTATTTATGGGTTTCTTTAAGAACTGTAGAAATAAACTATTAATCACAGTTTCTTCATTTGTTATATGAAGATAAACTAGACCTTCTTTGTTAGAGTTTCCTGATGGTAGAATGGGTCTGTGTTATAAAATACTTAAAGCAGAGCCTAGAAAATGCCATCAAAGTGTTTTTATTAATAAGTCATCCTGGCTAGTGCAGGGTGTGAGCATCCATTTCCTGTGGTCTCCAGCATCCTTCAATGGATTAGTAAAGTTCCCTTAATATAAAGCTCAAAGTTTTGATTGTTCATTTCTAGATAGTTTATCTTTTTTTACTATTTAAAGTGATGCTGTATCATATTTTAACTCATCCTTGGTTTGGTTTGTTGTATGGTGGTGGGAGGGGGTAGTGGTGTGCTGAGCTGCTTTACAGTTTTTGATGAGTTTTTACTTGATTTGTTTGGATTTTTAGATTTATATTTATATTTATGTATCTGTAAAGAAATTATTACTTTGCCTGTATTCTAGTTTTTATTTCTCTTAACTTTTTCTCTTACCTAATAAATCAGTCCTACTTAGTATGGACTGGTTATAGTGAGTATCTCTGTCTTATTTACATTGATTTTTTTTCTTGGTTTTTTTGAAGTAGTCTTGTAACTCAGGCTGACCTCAAATTCACTCTGTAGCCAAAGATGACATTGAGTTCTGGTCCTCCTGCTTCTACCTCCCAGTCTTGTGATATTTGAACTGTGACTATTATGCTCAAAATTTTTCAAGGAGTTTGTGTTGTGCCTCCCAGTATGGGAACCGTATTCTGTGCTGTGCTGTCGCTGCGGTAGAGCTGCCCTGTTCATGTGTTTTAAGTCACCCAATCTGTATCCTTTGAACTTTAGAACATCTCATTTAGTTCTTACCCTAATGAAACTATCAAGAGATTTTAGAAAACCATAATCAATGAAGAATAAAATTTACTCCCCAAATCAGGTGAAGTAGGATATTCTCTAGTGCTTCTCCAGCCTCCCTGCCGCCCCCCTCCCCACCACCCCTGCCCCCCTCCCCTGGGCACTTCAATTAGCCACTAGAGTTTGGCCACAACCCAGTGTGCTTCCCTGGGGCTGTCTGCATGGTTCCTGGTGCATGGCAGGGGAGAGAGATGTGTGTTGGAAGTGCTGGGTAGAGTCGCACAGATGTTCTCACCTGGCCATCCTGTATCTGAACATCTGTCAGCAGCTGCTCAGGCCTCGCCTCATGACAGGTAAAGGACAGATGGGATCTCACCTGCCTGTATTATCTCACAGTATGTGGGTCAGAAGTCTGGTTCAGCTGGCTTGTCTGCTCAGGGTCTCTTAGGGCCAAAATCAAGGTGTTGGGCCGGCCTGGTCTTACCGGAATGCTCTTGGGAATTATCCACTTGTGACTTGTTTAAATTGTTGGCAGAGTTCATCTTCCTTCAGCTATAGGTCTAAGGTTACCATTTTCTTGCTGGCTGTCAGCTGGGGGCCACCTTTTCTCTCCTGATTCCTCATCTTCTGGCCAGAAATGCCCCATCAGGCCCTGCTCTCATCTGCAATTTCCTTGACTTTCTCTTTTGCTGCCCCCCCAAGGGAAAAATGCTTCTGAAGGTTTGTGATTCGATTAGACCAATGAAAGCTCCATTTGCTGTAAACATAGAGTAACGCTGGAGAATAGAGGAGATAGGGCAATTTTAAAATAATGCCTGCTATCTCCACTTCAAACTCAAATGAAGAAGGGAGTTCTGCTTCCTTTATAGATTTACTTAATCATCACCCCTTTAATGGGTAATCTCTTTCCAGGGAGTAGTTATGACGGTCATTTTGTGAGCCCCCTTCAGACCTTGCATACAGTGTGCTCCCCTGGGTGTATGCCCCACTGGTCCTGAGTGCTGCCCTCTGGTGGTGGGGGAGCCTTTAAGGAGACCAGAGCCTTGTAGGACATCACTGAGCACAAGTTCTTGAAAGAGATTATGGGACACTGATGTCTTCCTCTTCCTGGCTGATGAGATGACAAGTTTATGCCACACTTCCGCCATGACGACATTACCTCACCAGAGGCCACTTGATCACAGACCAGAACCTCCAAAAACAGGGGCCAAAACAGCTCTTTTCTCTTTATATGTTAATTGCCTCAGGAATTTCATTGGAGTAAAAGGAAGTTGGCTAATACAAATACATGTCCAATGAGTTGTTTTTTGCTTAATGAGTTGTTAGATCAAACAGTGACTCATATTATTCCAAAACAAATCAGGAGAGCATTGACCATGCTCTTTGCTGGTTTGGGGTGTTTTTGAAGCTCTGTTTATTTATGATTAACCAGAGACTAAACAGTGGGCACGTGTGAAGTCAGTGACCTTCCAAAAAACAACTCGGAAGGCATAAAGTAGCCATATTGTAACAAAATTAACCTTTTTAGAGGAAAAAAAATGTATTAATGAAAGAAAAGTGCACTCCAGAGAACCCTATTCCCTTTAAAGCACTTGATTACCAGAGTCTCAAAAAAAAAAAAAAAAAAAAAAACTGGAAGAAGTTTGAAAATGTAAAGAACAATAAGGATGCTATGGGAATTAATTTAATAATATAAAATGTTGGAAGACTAAATATGTTCAGCTGAGTAGAAATGTAACTGTTGGAAATCAAGAGAAGGAATGTATTTCTTAGAGAACTGGTGGTCTCTTTGTAAGTGCTATTAAATAAGGAACAAGTGAAGACAATCTTTGCTCATCAGAGTGTAAAAATTAAAACTATGTGCTATGGTCCAACTCTCAGTTGAGTTCAAATGCCAGCTTCCCATATTCACTCCTGGGGAAATGGCAGGTGATGCCCTTAACTTTATAAACCTTCTTGCGCATAGATCTGAATTCACACCACCTATCTTGTGTGGTTGTCCTGCAGACTGAGGGAACTCTACAGATGAACCCTCAGGCCTCACGCCACAGGTCGGAAATGAATCGGGACGTCTGGAAGCTCATCATCACTTTTAGGTGGTTAAGAATCAAATGCAGCATTCACAGACTTGAGGTGCAAATTCAAACTCTACACTTTAAACCTGTCTCTAAGTCTCAAATCATTTCCAAATTACCCTACTACACATGTGTGTGTTCATATGCATATATGCACACACGTATTTTGCCTTCATCACCATCAGCACACACAGACTGTTCAATAATTGTTGAATTGAGTAATTGCTCTTAATGATCAGATGTGGTATTTGTGGCTAATATATTGTGTAGAAAGTTCTGAATGGGCCTCTGTTGCTATATGTCCAAATTTACAATAACAGATTTTTTTAATTAATTTGTATATGTGCACGCATGAGATGCCAGAGATCGACGTCTGGTATCTTCTTTACTCTCCTCTTTAATTTTTGAAACAGTCTCTCACAGGCCAGAACCAATTCAGTTAGGCTGGCCGACCAGCAAGCCCCAGGAATCTGCCTGCCTCTGCTTCCTCAGTTCTGGGAATACACATGCATCCCACCGCTTTTACATGGGTGCTGAGATCAAACTCAAGTCCTTCAGCTTGTGTGGGAAGCCCTTTACCAGCTCAGCCATCTCCAGCCCCGAGTCCATTTTTCTATTCTGTCTCCTGATTTGGGGGGCAAGGTCTTGCTGTACTCGGGCTGTTGTCAAACTCACAATCCTTGCCAAAGCTCCTCAAGGATTGTGTAGACAGGAATTTCTAGTTCCTGCCTGGCCCCACAGTCCCGCAGCTGCTTATAAAATAATCACTCAAAAGCTTTTTGCTGCTGTTGGTGGTGGTGGTGGTTTTTGGTTTTTTGAGACAGGGTTTCTCTGTGTAGTTTTGGTTCCTATCTTAGATCTTGCTCTGTAGACCAGGCTGGCCTTGAACTCACTCACAGAGATCCACCTGGCTCTGCCTCCCAAGTGCTGGAATTAAAGGCGTGCGCCACCACCGCCCGGCCAGAAGCTTATATTAATAACAAACTGTATGACCAATGGCTCAAGCTTCTTGCTAGCTAGATCTTTCATCTTAAATTAACCCCTTTCTATAAATCTGTATGTTACCATGTGTCCGTGGCGTTACTGATCTGCTGGCATCTTGTTGCTCCTTGGGCAGCGGCTGGTGTCTCTCCCGACTCTGCCCTTCTCTCTGTATCTCTGCTTGGATTTCCCGCCTGGCTGTAAGCTTTCTTGCCATAGGCCAAAACAGCTTTATTTATTATCCAATGGGAGCCACACATATTCACAGCATACAGAAAGACATCCCACAGTGGGGCTGGGTCACAGACTGGGCCACCACTCCCTCCTGAATTGTCTGAATGCTTCTGAAGGAATCCCTGACCTTATGATAGTGTTTTCACTTTTGTGTTTCCATACATCCTCTCTTTCTCCCTGTGGGTCCCCATTAAGGGCAGGATAGTGTTACTGAGACCCACAAGATCTGTTGTAGCTAGATTGGATCGAAGTGGTATTAAACAGAGGATTACTAACTGAAGGGGTTGTAGGTGTTCATCAGCGGCAGCTCATGGAAATGCAGGTGGGCCGGAAGAGACAAGATGGCACGGGAGAAACAGTGCTCGCTCTAGTCGGCAGGGGCACCGTTGCACAGGCACTTGGGGACTGAGCCTAGGACCTTGTGCATGCTAGGGAAGCAGCCCTGCACTGAGCTCCTCCCGCCCAGAATCGCTAAAAATCTCCCCGCTGACAATATCAAATACTGACAGTGAGCACTCATGCTCTGCTGCAGAGAATGTGAAATTATTGACTTCTTTGAAAAACTTCGGTATCTATAGAATAAAATGAACCATATGTCTGCCATTGGAGCAGCAATTCCACTCCCAGATACTGTTACAAGGAAAACAAAACTACAAATCCAACCAAAAACTGTATCCAAGTATTTAAAGCACCTTACTTAATATGCAAAACGGAGAGACAACAAAATAGCGGTCAGTTGGTGTAGAGAAGCCGTTGTGGGTAGAGCCTTAAAGTGGTTTACTACTCAGCAACTAAAAGCATAAACTCCTCCCATGTGCTACAGCCTGTGTGGATCTCGGTCATTAATGAGAGGAGGCAAACGCTAAAAGCTGCATGTATAATAATAAATAGACTAATAATAAGTAATATTATTCTGTATGACTGTTCTGCAACATTCTGGAAAATGTTCTTTGTTATACTCTAATACAATTTTGATCTAATATACAGTTCCAAATGCTTTCAGATTGCATTAACAAGAGGCAGTAATGCTGAATTGGATCTGATTGGGTCAGAGATTAATGTAGAGCAGGTCATGAGTGAAATCCGGGTGTGCCAGCCGGTCTGTTACCACTGGAGACAGGAGTAAAGGTTGGGCCTGATGGACAGCATGGGCATCTACACCAGTGGATTCCACACAGTTCTGTTTACCCTTTAGCACATGGCCTTCCTTTGAAGGTGATTAATTAAAACTGCTTACAGCTGCTTTCACAAGTGTGTTTTGCTTGTCCACTTCGATGTTAATTGCTGATCCTCATGAGTTGACTCACAGGGACTGTCAGTGATGGAGACTCAGGCTGATTGCGGGGTCAAAGCAGGTAACAGTGCTGTGCTCTGAAACTCTGTCCTCTGAGCATGACATGGCCGTGGCCATCTTAAGATCAGAGCTGCTCTTACCGACAGGAGACAAGAGAGGGTCCACTAACATCCCTCAGGGAAGGGAAGAGGGCTTATGAGGTTGCACAGATCTAGGTCACTAGTGGCACTTGAGATCCGTCCCTCTCTGAGGACAGATAAGCCATTAATGGTCACTAGGGAGGCGGTACTTTTCTTGGATGATGGAACCACCTGTGAGTTGTCATGCGTCTGTAGGTAATCCCTCACCCATGCTCTTGTACATAACCCCCATTGAAGTCACTGTTTTACCAAGCTAGATGGGTAGAGTGGCTTCGTTGTAAGATTCTGATACAGAGGATGTTTGTAATGTGAGGGGTTTTGTAAGGAAAAGCTTGACTTAGGTACAACCTGTGCTTTATAAATGTAGTGAAGCAACACAGTACCAAGAAGAGAGCCTATAGTTAGAACCCAAGGCCTTGGACTCAGCCTGCTCCGGGGTCTGCCAGGACCTCTCCTCCTCAGTGAGCGAAGCAGGTGGGAAGGGGTTTTCAGTGCCATTCGGCTCTTGTATTAATCCATGTTCTGAGGGTGGTTGATAGTGTGTGTGCCTTGGGGAGTGTCTGAAGCTTTGTAGAGCTGTACAGTGACTGCTGAGGCTTCAGAACTCAGGGTGGCAGGCCTGGCCGTGTCCAGTGTTTACATTACAGCCCATCTATCCTGGGAAAGACTGGCATGTGTTTATAGATGGGCTTGGGAAAGTATTTAGGTTGTTCTTGCAACCAGAGGCTCATAATCAAGTTTTTATGCTTTTCCTTGGAGATGTATGTTGTCAAGACTCACTCTAAGAAACAATGTGATTGCTCATGCTAAAAACTCTCCAAGCTGCCTTTCTATGTCTTTGAATGAGTTGTAGTTTCTTCTAGAAAGGCAGGTTTGGACATGGTAGTGCCCTTTTTTAAAGCTCATAATCTGGCTCTTTTCAAGACAGTGGGATCCTAGTTTTTCATCTTGAGTTGAAATATTAGGAATCAATCCTGCAGAGATTTTTAACTACATAAGCCAGAACTCTAAAGTTAAGTCTTTGATGCATATGTACATTTTTAATTTCTTGCTTTTCAGTTCCTGCAGACCAGTTCTCTTTGTAGTCAAATTCATTGTAATCCCATCACGAAAGTGTTGATCTTTTAGTAACCTTTATTGAAGCCACATATTAATCCACATTCCCTCACAGTAACAGACGGTTTGTATCAAACATCTCATGCAGCTCAAGCTCAAACTCCATATGGAAGTAATAAGCCACGCAATAAGTGGCCTTGTGTGGATAAGTGTATTTTGGGGTGTGTGTGTGTGCGCACAAGTTGTCTAAAGTGAATTTCTCTTCTGCCAAAACCTAAATGACAAAATGATTCCTAAACCCCTAGAGTCTTTCTTGACCTAGAAAAACTGTGTTTAAAAATTAAAACTCAAGTTGAGTACTTGGATATGAAACCCAGCTTCTCTGCTCAGGAGGACAGCTATCACAAGTGCACTTTCGCTGTTATTACGATCCCACCCCTGGAGTTGCAGAGGGTAGTACCTGTCGATGTGGCTGCACTCGCCATGCTGTGTAACCAGTTCACGCCAAGCCCTTAGAGCTCCAGCATCGAGGTCAACCTGTCTCATTTGGTAAAACTCACAGCACAGGATAGGCCTCGGGATAAGATGGTGTACTGTATTTTTATGCTAAAAAGGAGGTGTGAGAAGAAAATGTCTCCTGGAATTTGGCATGGCTGTAGTTGGGGTTGCGGTTTGAAGGTACTCTTTGCTCTGGTTGTCTGTCTGTTCCAGTGACTATACAGCCAGCTCCTCCAGGCTGTTTGAGGATAGGGAGTTTCTTTTGCTCCTAGACAATGCTGCACTTAATTCATTCAGGGAAACCACAGCATCACTTGTCTACTTCCCATGTAATTTATTATCTACATGCACTTTCTTTTTTGGATTTTTGGGTTTTTGTTGTTGTTGTTTCGAGACAGGGTCTCTCTGTGTAGCTTTGTCGCCTTTCTTGGAACTCACTCTGTAGCCCAGGCTGGCCTCGAACTCACAGAGATCTGCCTGCCTCTGCCTCCCCAGTGCTGCACTTTTTTATCCTCATTGCCTACCATTGAATTGCAGAAAAATTTAATTGCTTTCATGGAGTCCTAGACCAATCAGAGGAAATTGAACTTCAGGCTAATGGAAACCAAAATTTCCTTTACGAACTGCCCAGCCTCTGGATGGTGGTACAGGAAGAGGCTGTTACAAAAGGTGTTTATTTCAGAGCCTAATTTGAGGCAGTTAGACCCAAAGCAATATTCTATTTGCCTGGGTTCCTTGGCCTTCCCCTCCCCGGTGGGAAAGAGGTGGAAGAAGTAGCTAGGTGCAGGGAGTGTGGTGGTTAGTGATGGCAGGGCTTTCATGGAGCTGAGGCAAGGTCCCACAGAGAAAAGAAGAGTGCAGCTCTTGCTGGCTTGAACTCGTGGTCTCTCTGCCTTCAATTTCTGATCCTCCTGCCTCTACCTCTCCAGTGCTCATCCCCTAAAAGGCAGGCCTCAGGAACCTCCATCCTCTGTAGATAAGACTTTGTATTGGTCAGGGTTCTCTAGATTCTCTTTCTCTTTCCAGATAGATAGATAGATAGATAGATAGATAATATATTTATGGAATTTATTAGAGTGGCTTATAGGCTGTGGTCCAGCTAGTCCAGCAATGGCTCCCTCCCAACAGAAAGTCTCAGAATCCAATAGTTGTTTGGTCCAAGAGGCTGGATTTCTCAGCTGATGTTCAGTATATGTCAGAATCCAAAAGAAGTAGGCTCTAATACCAGAGAAGAAATGAATTTACCAGCAAGAGTGAAGTATAGCCCAGATTTAAGGTGGATCTTCTTGCCCCAAATGATCCAATCAAGAAAAACCCCTCACAGGTGTACCCAGCAGCCCGCGTTTTAGTAAATACCAGATGTAGTCAAGTTGACAAACAAGAACTGCCGTTACGCTCATCAGTTTGCGCAGCAGGCCGGAAGGCAAATGCCCTTGGTCCTCTTGGTTCCATAACTTGCTGGAGGGCTTACATGGTAAGAAGGGTTCTTTCCAAATGTGTGGTTCCAGAGACGGCTCACCCACGGGGCACCAGGTGTGCCGGCTGAGTGACTGGCTGAAGGCGACATCGGAACTCAGTGAACCCAGTTCTTTCCCCATGCCTTTCTTTTCCAGTTTGCCCTTTTTCTCTTTTCTTCCCCTTTCTGTTTTTGACAGTCCCTTACCAGGGTAACTTGTTAAAGAATATGAATTTTTAAAAGGCTTGAAAATATTTGACTGACTCAACCCAGGAAGAAATTTGCACATAGCCACACAGCCAAGTGGGATCTGTCACTCAGGTTTCTGACCACCCACATCATATGTCAGTCTTTCCATTTCCCTGTGTTATTATTTTGAAGCTATTAACATGTGTGTTTTTATCACTGCCTCTGCAGTCAGAGTCAAAGTTAGCATTTAAAGACTTGAGCATTATACTTAAGATTTTGCCCTTTGATGGGAAGTCACTCATTCTTTCCTTTGCCAATTCCCTTCTAATTAGTTAAGTAATCAGCCAATATTGAGCAAGTTTTAAGCCCAGCCTAGTGGTAGATGCTGTGGGGATCAAACAGAAGGAATGTGCCTGCACATTAATGATTGTGAGGCTGTTTGCTTGAGTACTTGCCTGGGCCACACTGTGTGCTTCGAGCAAGAAACATCCCACTTTATGCATAGGAAAAATGAAATTCCAATAAGTGAACTGACTCACTGTATTTCAGAAAATACATCTCTTCAGGGAAAAGCGGGTTTAATGAATGGATGTGGTATGTTTAATCAGATGGAGAAGAATTAAGGTTTCATCACAGTTGAAGAGAGTATGTATTGATAGGTACATTTAAAAATTCAGCAAGCAGAAAAAAATGGCATCTTACTGATTTCAAACAAGCAACAAGAAAGGAAGAGTCAGTTCATTCTATGGCTCAGCACTGAGCAGTATTTATGGAGACATGATAAGTTCAACATTGAATATCGATTTAAGAAAAAGTGAGATGCTGAAATCAGGTGTGGTGGTGTAATCAGACACATGGGAGGTGGAAGCAGGAAATTCAAGGATTCAAGGCCAGCCTTGGCTATATAGCAAGTTTCAGGCCAACCTGGGATACATGAGACCTTGTTTCAAAAAAAAAAAAGATACTGAATATATTGAAGACAGTGAGAGAAAGCATGCGTGAGTGAATAGAGTGAATTCCTGAATTTAGTAAGAGTGGATAAGATTGTGCGAAAGAAGTTGCGCATGGTGGCCAGATTCTCCTCTTCCACAGCAGGAACACGGTAGATGCTGTTGGGGCGGGGGGGGGGGGGGGGGGGGGGGGGGGGGGGGGGGGGGGGAGGAAATTTTAATAGTGTTTAGAGAGATGAAGCTGAGGAAGAAACAGCTGGAAGCAGCTGCTCCTGGAGGGCAGGCATTGCTATTCTTTCATTATAAGCCTGTGGTACTTTAGACTTTTTAGGTAGTACCTGTATTTTATTACTAAACTCTGAATTCATATAGAAATACATATGATAGGAACCTTTTTTTTTTCTTGAGACAGGGTCTCATGTACCCCAGGCTGACCTTTAACTCAGTATATAGCCCAAGATGACCCTCAACTTCTGGTCCTCCTGCATCAACCCCCTAAGTGCTGGGATTACAGGCTTCTGCCTCCATGCCCAGTTTATGTGGTGCCGGGAATCAAACCCAAGACTTTGTGTGTGCAAAGAGAGCACTCAACCATCTGAGCCACAGGCCAGCCCCACAATATAAACATTTTCCTTTAGTTCCCTTTGCTGAAACCTGAAGACTGGTGTGGTGGGAGCACAGAGGTGTAATCAGGAGGCTCCAGTCTGAGCAGCTGAGAGGCCACATGCCTTCATGAGCCTCCATTTCTTCATTTCCAGAGGCTGGAAAGACAGTCCAGTTTTTCTCCCTGAACTACAAATCCTGAGATTCCGTGCTAGCTCACACAGTAGTACAATGTAACAAACAGTTAAGGCCTCAGTGGAGGCTTATTTTCTCTTTTTTTTGATTGAAATCAGACTTAAGAGAGAAATGTTCACTGTGGTCTCTGAAGACAACTCAACACCCACCTTCCATTGTGAAGCCTGCGCAGACAGTTGACGGTGTGCTGGCCCAGAGACACAGTTTCCTGCTATTCCACATGGGTTTTTTTTTAATATTTAATATTTTTCAGTATGAATCACAGGTGAAATTTTCATGCCATGTGTAAACAATTTCAATTTTTTATTGAAACAATGAATTCAGGAATGTCATATTGGGATATCAGCCATTTTGCTTTTATCAATGCATGGAAAAATGCTTTTATATTAATATAAGGAATGATGTCATTTAATATGGAGTAGATCTTATAATTCAAGGCTAGCCAATCTCGGGAGGTGATTCAGGTCACCAAGCTGGGTTTGAAAGGGAAAGAATATTTTCCTGTGACCTCTCAAGCACTGTTACCAATTTTCTCCTCAGTCGGCAAAGTGGATGGAATAGAATGGCTTGTGGAAAACAGGCCCAGACTAGTTTTGTCTGCCCAGATGAACCTATGGCCCTGAGGAGTTTACCATTGGCCTAAATAATAGCCAAGACACCTTCTAGTTCTAACACAGTATGCTTCTGCCCCCTTACATGATGTATGTGTTCATTCAAAACATTCTAGAAGCTCACTTGGGTTTTGGGATTCTCCTTTATAGTCTCAGTTCCACCATCGAAAACCTCTATTTCCCTGACGGAAATCAAGAAGACCGTGGCCAGCAATTTAACAGCCTGTGCGGGAACTCCTGGTAGTGACACCAACCTGTGAAACAGCAGAGCCCAGTGTGACTCTACTGTCCTTGTCCCCCACCCTGTTGTCCTCACCCGTCTGACTGAAGCCATACTCTCCTTCCTCCGAAGAGAAGGGGTGAGGACAGAAAAACCCCTAGGAGAAAGTGTTAGCTCAAGAAGTGATTCTCCACATCTTCCTCTTGTCAATACTGTGACAGGTCTCAGCCCTAGCCCTTTGGTGAAATGGTTATGGCAGTCCACACCTGGCTACGACGGCACAGGCATGCAACGCTAGCACTCAGAAGGTAGAGGCAGGAGGATCAGGAGTTTAAAGACATCCTCAGCTGCATACTTACTGAGTTCAAGACCTGCCTGGGATGCATGAGACTTCCAAACTCTTCATTAAGTGTCACTCTGAAAAAACGACCGAGTGCTGATGCTTATGTATTAAATTAATCTTTTTGGTAGCCAAGTTTTACTTAACTCTTAAATTCGCTTTATTTTTCTTTCATTTATTTTTGTGCTGCTAGGGATAAAACCTCAAGAGGCTTCCCTCACATTCACACATAAAACATGGTGAACGTTGTAGAGAAATCTAGAACATAACCCCTGTCAAAACTGACATAAATACATGTGATTTAAATTTTTTGAAGGACTGGAGAGATGGTTCAGTGCTTGAGTATGACATGCTGTAGCAGAGGCCAGAGTTTGATTCCCAGAACCTACGTCTGGTGGTTCACCAGCCTGTAACTCCAGCTGCAGAGGACCCAAAAGCCTCTCCCAGCTTCTCAGACACATACTTATGCAAACATACACAGAGACACACCACATATACACAAAGTTCAAAGTAAAGGGCATGGAGAGATGGTTCTGTACCTCGGAGCACTTTCTGTTCTTGCGGAAGACCCAGGGTCACTTTCTAGCACTTTCTACATGGTAGCTCACAACTGCTGTGGGATGGTCCTTCGGTGTGCTGTGAATGTGTGTTGCTCTCATTGGTTGATAATAAAGCTCTTTGGCCTATGGCGAGGCAGGATAAGGTTAGGTGGAACAATCAAACTAAGGACTTGGAGGAAGAGGGGTGGAGTCCGGGGAGACACGAGCCAGCCACCCAAGACGCAGGATGACAGAGGACCAGTAAAGCCACAGCCGCATGGCAATACATAGAGCAATAGAAATGGGTTAATTTAAATGTAAGCACTACTTAGTAATAAGCCTGAACTGTCAGCCGAGTGTTCTGTAATAAATCCAAGCTTTTATGTGTTTATTTGGGACCTGGTGGTTGAGACAAAAGGTTCTACCTCTGTTTACACACAACCTCCTGTAACTCCAGTTCCAAAAGATCCTAAACTCTCTTCTGGCCTCTGGGCCCTAGACCTACATGTAGTACACATACATACATATAGGCAATACAGTCATAAAATAAAAATAAGTGAACCTTTTTCTAACTTAAATAAAATACTCCTGTGAGGTATGTCTGTGATGTTAGGAAAACTTACGAAGGTCTAGGAATGGAAAAGTCTAGATCAGAACCTGTGGTTGGTCACATGGTTTTCAAGTTTTCGGTGTAAGGAAGGTCATGGTATGTGAAGAGCCGTTAACTGCTGTCCCTCTGATGCAGTTGATATGGCCGTCGTACGTTTAGTACAATCTGCCAAAACATCTTAAAATTCTCTTCTCCTCCTGTTGCAGCTGAGATACCAGCATGGCCTGGGGACTCCAGACTTGAGGCAAACCCTTCCTAACCTGAAAAACTTCATGGAGCATGGACTCATGGTGAGGTGGTGAGTATCTTTATGTCTGACACCCACATCTGGGATGTGGGTGAGACACCTGGAAAGCTTGCCGGGCATCTACACGGCTCTGCACCTGCGTGCTGGACTTTCTTCTGCAGTGAGGCATCTGAAGAAAAGAATAGGCATCGTCTCAACTTGTAAGCTAAGCTCCGGCCTGGCTAAGGCAGCGCAGCACCCTCTGGGGAGAGCAAGTAATAAGGGGAGTCAGCTGGGAAGAGTGGGGCCTTCAAATGAGCATCAGGACCAGCAGCTAGAATTGGTCTGAGCCAAAGGATGCTACCAAAATGTGCCTTTTGTCACCATGTCCCACGAGGGCCGACTGTCATTACTCAGCATTAAAGTGACTCACATGACCTGAGTAAATGGAAACTGGGCTCATGACGTTTAGGGATCCTGAAGTTTGTGTCCTGGAGCAGCAGGTGATAACTTACCAAATCCTGAGAAGGTGATGACTCACAGTGGTAGTCTCCTGGAAGAAGCTCTGGCTTCTGAGCCCAGATGTTCTTGTAGAATGTGTGGGTTTAAAGTCTGGCCTCCCCGAAACTTGATTTCCCCCTTGTTAACCCTTGCCTGCTCATCTCACCAGTGTGCTGAGGATGAGCTAAGACGTGAGATGAAAGTACAGTACTGGCTTCGTTCTCTCCTGAGCCATGAAGACAGGCCTTGGTGATGATGAGAAGATAGCATCTCTGGCAGATGTCTGGCCTTTGTCCTTGTCCCATGTGACCATCAGAATGACAGGTTTCAGGCGTCTTTTTTTTTTTTTTTTTTTTTTTTTTTTTTAACAAAGAAGCCGTCCTAGGCAAGTGCTCTGCTGTTGAAAGAATTCTACTCAGAATATCAAAATAGCCATCAAAGCTTGATATTGACCTCAGTGCCCAAATACAGGGAAAGAATCAAGGTTTAATGCAAAATAATAACAGTACCTGTGATGGCAAATGTTCATGTGTCCCTGTCTCCGTAACTGAGCCAGCCTCTCTCGGGAGGGTCATGTAATGCTCCATCCCTGCCTTCAAGGCATATAATTCAGGTGATACCTAACACAAGTGTTAGCCACATTAAGATATCAGGAAAAGAGGCAACCACAGCCCTACCTGATTCTTCGCCAGAAGAGTCAACTCTGTCCTAAACGCAAAGTGAACCTGCATCACTCAGGAGCTTCTCCCCACTGGTGGGTAGCACCACCTCTCCTGGGTACCCAGCCGTCTGTTTCCACACTGCCTGTTCTGCCTCACTGTTTTACTTCTCTCCAGAGGCTCATACCCCCTCCTTAATTATTATAAGATGTAATTGCTGTACGTCTGCTTGTGGCTTGAGGATACACAATAAATGGCATCCCTCTTCTCCCTTGACATTTGGAACCATTTGAGAGCGAGGATACAAGAGACAGACTAATGCAATCAAAATGTCAGTTTTATTACTGATAAAGCCTCTTGGAAAAAGTGGCTTTAGATCTGTAATAAAAAGGGTTTGCAAAGACATCACTCAAAATTAAACTTACCCTGAGCATTAGATGTGAAGAGCCACAGCTCTCCTACAGAGGAGGCCCTTAGCACACTGCAGAGAGCCATCAGCTGATCCCGCAGGACCCAGGGAATGCTGAGCCAAGGTTACGAAGAGTCTGCCCCTAAATCACCCACAGAAAAATTCTCTAGTGAGAGGACAGAGAGCCCCATACAGCTCCTAAGCAAACAGGAAGAGGAGATGTGCTCAGTCTTTCTGAACCAGTGGGAAGTTCCCGCTGGGTCTGCAGCAAGTTCCGTGTGGGTCTGTAAATGCCAGGCCTGACTCAGGATATTGACTTAGAATTTTGTTTGAGTCATTTGGTTGCTTAATGATATTGAGCCTTTTAATTGTAAAGATGGCATCTCATGCTGACGCTGGGTGTGAAGGCATGTGCCTGTAACCCCAGCTCTGGAGAGATGGAGGCAGGTCAGGCTTTCAAGGTCACCCTCAGTGAGTTTGAAGCCAGCTAGAGTAAAATGGAAACCCTATCTTTTAAAAAGACAATGTTTTGTTACTTTCTTCCTATACATCTCTCTGTCCTTCCTTCCTTCTTCCTTCCTTCCCTTTTTGTTTTTTTTTAAATAGATTTATTTATTATGGATACAGCATTTTGTCTGCATGCATGCCTGAGGGCCAGAAGAGGGCGCCAGATCTCATTACAGATAGTTGTGAGCCACCATGTGGTTGCTGGGAATTGAACTCAGGACCTCTGGAAGAACAGCCAGTGCTCTTAACCTCTGAGCCATCTCTCCAGCCCCCTTCCCTTTTTTTTAAACAGAGTTTTGACTATTCCAGGAAGCTCTGACTGACTTATAACTAGCTCTCTCAAATGCGTGATTCCCAAGTGTGGTGGCACATGCCTGTAATCTCAGCACTGGGAGTGAAGGTAGAGAATCTGAAGTTCAAGGTCTTCCTCAGCCAAATGAGGAAGCCAGTCCTGTCTACCTACATGAGACCTTGTCTCAAAACAAAGAGGAGGAGGAGAAGAAAGGGAAAAAAAAAAACCGAAAAAAAACAACTTGTCTGATTTTGGTTGTCTTGTGGCCAGAGATAATGAGGTTATCACAGCCTCACAGAATAAAATGATGACCTTTCTTTCCCCCTTCAGTTCTTTGGAGAGCAGTTCATGTGGGGTAGGGGTCATCACATCTTGGTGGTCTGACAGAAATAAGCAAACGCCCCATAGGTTTTGGTTGGTGAGGGAGTTCAGTTGACAACTCCAGGATGGAGGGAGTCTCTGACAACTCCAGGACTGTCTGTGTTCTTTCGTGTTTATGTCCAATTCCTCGTTAACCTCACTCTGATCTGATTCCCAGTTCTCTCAGTGTGCCGAGGTTCTTGTATCTAGCTAGGTGCCTCCTAAGCTCTGTGCCAAACCCAAAGGCCACTGTCCTGTGTTGCCTGTTCAGCATGTGGGCAGCCTCCGACATTGCCGGCGACTTCTGCCTTCCTGGCGGGAACACAGTTCTTTCCTGCTTCCCTCTGTCCGCTCGTCAGATAGTCCAGCTCCTCTGCCTGATCATTAAGTACCAGAGCTCCCCAGGGCTCCATCTTAGGGTCTCACACTCTCTCCTAAATTCACATCCATTCTCACTGTTTTAAAAAACATTCACTAGCCAGGTGTGGTTGTGGATACCTTAAATCTCAACACTCAGAAGGTAGAAGTGGGGAGATCAGGATTCAGGGTCTTCCCAAGCTTCATGGTGAATCAGAGGCCAACCTGGGCTATGGGAGACTGCCTTAACAGAGAGAGAGAGAGAGAGAGAGAGAGAGAGAGAGAGAGAGAGAGAGAGAGAGAGACATGAGACCATGTGTGAAAAACAAAAACTATCTACTCTGTGCTGTGATGCTCAAAATTGTGTCAGGGGTCAGCCTGTCCTGCAACCTGGACCCCTGCAGCCCTGCAGCCCTGCAGCCCTGCAGCCCTGCAGCCTGCCCAACACTGCCTCTCGGAGCAAGACAGGCAGCGGCCTATTTAAAGCTGTCCTTATTTTCTGTTGTTATTTTAAGGTTTGTGTCCTATGTTTATTTGGGTTTGTTTTTGTTCATCTGTTTTCTGTTTAGGGGATGGGGTCTCATTTTATAACCCAGACTAGCCTGGAACTCACTGTATAGCTCAAGCTAGCCTTGAGCTCCTCGTGGTCCTGTTGCTTCTGCTTCCCAAGCGCTGGGATTCCATGCTGAGCCACAATGCCACCTTAAAACTGCTATTATTGCAGGCCTCTTCTCAGCAAATGACGCCCTGTCTACCCGGGTCCCCAGCCTTCAGTACATCAGCACTCCTCTTTATGCCTGCTGGATCTAAATGAATTCCTCTACAAACCTTCATCTCTAACCACTGGACGCGCCCCTCTCTCCCCACCCCTCCCTCTCCTCACCCCTTTTACTCATTCATCCTAGTCTTGATCACCAGCTTTTCTTTTTTTTTTTTTTTTTTTTTTTTTTTTTTTGGTTTTTCGAGACAGGGTTTCTCTGTGTAGCTTTGCGCCTTTCCTGGAACTCACTTGGTAGTCCAGGCTGGCCTCGAACTCACAGAGATCCGCCTGGCTCTGCCTCCCGAGTGCTGGGATTAAATGCGTGCGCCACCACCGCCCGGCTGATCACCAGCTTTTCTAACCCACACAGCAGGACCAGTGCGATTTATCTCCCTGATTCTACTTGTCCTGTTCGTTCTCAGAGAGAGAGAGAGAGAGAGAGAGAGAGAGAGAGAGAGAGATGTGTCTTGCTGTTTGGCCCTGGTTGTCCCATTTGCTTCCATTCTATCTAGAATGCACTATCCCTGCTCCTCAAAAGGAAACATTTTTAAAACTACAAAAGTTTTACTGTGGCAAACAGACCACTTGGCTACAGTGCACATTCATTTTAAGACTGGGAAGAAACTAGACTATGAGAGAGATTGTGCTTTTTTGTTTGTTTTCAAGACGGTCTCTGTGTAGCCCTGGCTGTCCTGGAACTCACTCTGTAGACCAGGCTGGCCTTGAACTCAGAGATCCACCTGCCTCTGCCTCCCCAGTGCTAGGATTAAAGATATGCACCACCACCACTCGACTTGAGAGCTCATGCTTTTTAAGGAAAAGAATACAAAATTAGAAATGAAAAGCTGGAAGAAATCTTTATCATAAGACACAAATCACCACCCCAGCACAGAGGCAGTGGATCACTGATTTTAGAGCCATGCTGGTCTACAGAGAAACCCTGTCTCAAAAACAGAGAGGAGAGAGGGAGGGCAGCAAATTATTGTAACTGTGGACATCGGGCCTTCTGGGGGACTTGAGACCATCTCCCCAAAACACTGATATCAGTGCCTCCTCTTGCTGCTTGGCTGCCGTTCCCCACTTCTTTTTTTTTATTTTTTAATTTTTTATTTTTATTTTGCAATACAATTCAGTTCTACATATCAGCCACGGATTCCCTTGTTCTCCCCCCTCCCGTCCCCCTCACCTTCCCCCCAGCCCCCCCCCCATTCCCATCTCCTCCAGGGCAAAGCCTCCCCCGAGGACTGAGATCAACCTGGTAGACTCAGTCCAGGTAGGTCTAGTCCCCTCCTCCCAGGCCAAGCCAAGCGATCCTGCATAGGCCCCAGGTTTCAAACAGCCAACTCATGCAATGAGCACAGGACCTGGTCCCACTGCCTGGATGCCTCCCAAACAGATCAAGCCAATCAACTGTCTCACCCATTCAGAGGGCCTGATCCAGTTGGGGACCCCTCACTGTCTTTTCAGTGACTCAGTTCTAAGGCACAGGGAAATTAAATGACTGTGAGTGCCATTGACCCATGAACATGTAGCAATAAAAAAGGAGTCTAAGTCTCCTGGCACTGGCATAGCAAACCTTTTAAGCCTCAAACTTAACATTTACATAGTGCCCATCTGTGCCAGCCATGCCAACCATGCCGGTGCATTAACACAAATTCGTGGTAATGAAAAGTGGGCCACTATTTTCAAGGCACAGTACTGGGAAAGTGAATGCTTCCTAGTGATTCCAAGTCAAGACCACCACAGGCCAGACTCTGCAACCCTAAACAAAGCCAGAACAAGCGGGTTCAGCCTCAGGAAATCCAAGAGTTTCCCAGAGCCTCTGTAGATTGGGGGCTCCCCCACCCCACCCCCAGCTCATGCTCCTTAGGGCAAAGGTCAAACAAACTCAGCTCCTCCCTGAGGAGTCACTTAATGTCCCATCTCCTCAGGGAGACTTACCATCTTTTAGGAAGGAAACCCTTTGCAGTGGTTACCACTGGCTGATAGGGCCCGTGGAGGCACACTGCTCTCTGTCCTGTTGGTGTCCAAGCTGAGGATTCCAAGCTGGCAGAGGATCAATGGCTTCATCGAATTCCTCAGGGAAGCGTCCAAGTTATATGTCAGCCTGTTTTGTTTGATTTTGTAAAGAAAGGGCAGTGAGAAAGGCTCTTTTAATGAAGTGATTTTTTTCCCTGTGTATTACAGAATTCTTAACTAATACTGTAAGTGTTAGTGTTTAGGACTACCTGACCAGTCCTGAAGTGAGCCCTTTTCTCCTCACACACGCAGTTGCATGGGCGTGGTTCTCACTGCTTTGGACAGCTTTCCCAAGTGATCCCTGGTGTCCTGTCCTAGTGGCGGGGACCCCTGAAACGGTCAGCTGATAGCAGTCTGGGCAGCAGAACTTCAGCCTCGAGACTATGCTCCCAAATGCTTTGGTTAAAGTCACCGATGCCATAGATGCCCTATATGTTTCCTTTTCTTTTTCTGCCAACTCCAAAGTGGTCCAGGACTCAAGTTGATGGACAGGTTCAGAGTCGCCTCAGGGGCTGAGTTTGGTCAAGGAGGAATGTGCTTGCCAGCTGCTGCTGCTGACTGCCATGTGACAGTTTACCCAGCACAGAGCTGGAGAGTGATGTCTGCCGACAGGGCCTTGCATATATATCTCCCCGGCTCTCCCACCCATCTCAACTGACATAACACGCACATTTCTGCCCACAGTGATTCACTTTAACTAGCTCCTGCCACCCAGAACAGCCCACCCCTGCCCTGACAGATGCTCTGACGGATCAAGGTGGAGTTAAGCCCTATTTCACTCACCACCAGGCACAGGGCAGATGTGGGGCAAAGGTGTATCCCCTCCGTGACTCAGGGTCACCTCTGCCACCAAATGTCATCCACAGGGCTTGTGAGCAGTGTGGTGCTGGTGTCTGCATCCATTTTACCTGGTGGTCCCAGCGTGGGGCAAAGCAGTGAATGTTAAGCTGTGTCTGTCCTCTTCATGAGACAAACACCCACAGGGGCATTCTTGCCACTTAGAGTCTAATCAAGGTGATGAAATAGGAACAGAAAATAAATAATCAAAAATAAAAATATAAAATGCTCTAAGAAAGGGAATAAGTTACCTGACCTGGCAGGAACTCCTTTACTGGCTGCTCTGAGGACTGTGGACCTTCCTTGGGGAGCTGGCATTGAAGTAGGCCTGGAACACAGTGCTCCCCATCCTCCATGTCCCTCATCCTTCATGATCCCCCTCCTCAATGCTCCCCATCCTCTCTGCTCCCCACCCTCCGTGCCCCTCATCCTTCATGATCCCCATCCTCCATGCTCCCCATCCTCCGTGCCCCTCATCCTTCATGATCCCCATCCTTCATGCTCCCAATCTTCTGTGCTCCTCATCCTTCATGCTCCCCATCCTCTGTGCTCCCCATCCTCCATGCCCCTCATCCTTCATGATCCCCATCCTCTGTGCTCCCCATCCTTCATCCTTCCCATCCTCGTGCTCTCCATCCTCCCCATCCACATGCTCCTCATCCTCCATGCTCCCCATCCACCATGCTCCTCATCCTCCATGCTCCCATCCATCCTCATCCTCACCCACTCCACTTCTCATCCACTCTTCCTGTCCCTTCCCCCATCCCAGGGGTGGTAGGGAGGGACAGTCTAGTCTTGAACTTATAGCAGTCCTCCTGCCTTTGCCTCCCATGTGCTGCTATCTTGCTTTCCTTTGCAAACGGAGAAAATTGTGCTCAACTGCTTTAAATAGAAGGAGTAGGGAAAGGTTGCTACCTAAGAACTCTAGCACTTGGGTGCTTGTTTGTTGACACAGGTCTGGTGTAGCCCAAGCTTCCCTTAAACTCTTGATCTCCTGTCTCACCCCTCAAGAGCTGGGATGATAAGTTTGCCCTACCAGGCTGGCTTTTGTTTCGGTAAAGTTATAATGAATGTCTGCAGTAGGCAATCAATGCGCTTTAAGATCACCTTGATGCAGTGATAAGAACGTTTAAAAGCCTCACATTTTACAAACGTCTCCCCTCATCCTTCCCCTTAGTCATGCTTATTCCAGATTCAGAACTGGGCTCTGGCAGGTGACCTCCAAAGGACTTATGAAACACAGCTAGCTGATGATAGTCTTTAAATTTAGATCAAATGACACTGTCTTTGAAGTCTCAAGAGTACTACTTAAGTATCACATGGGCTTGCTTTTGAGAGTGTGGCTCTCAGGCTGGCATCCTAATACAAAAAGCGAGGCCTAGTTGAAAGTAAATGAAAAAGAAAGTTTTACTGGAGTTATTTACTCTGAAGATAGCTATTTCAGAAGGAGCCCTGATGGGCCATCTCCCTGCCTCCAGACAGGAACACACAAGGCATATGGGCATCTGTGGAACTTTAAAAGACCTTGGGGGACAGGCTCCTTCCA
Organism: Peromyscus californicus insignis; assembly: GCF_007827085.1. Classification (NCBI taxonomy): domain Eukaryota; kingdom Metazoa; phylum Chordata; class Mammalia; order Rodentia; family Cricetidae; genus Peromyscus; species Peromyscus californicus. Next base: position 103,977,979 of record NW_026294562.1, read on the forward strand.
TAACTCATTCCAGAGTTTAAACACCCTCACCTCAGGAAATTCTTCCCTATATTTAACTTACAGCCCCCCTCCTGCGGTTAACACCCATTTCCGCTTCTTCTGTCTTCGGTCAGGATGGAGAACAGCTGTCCAACATCCTTTGTGCTCAGACTTTCTGCCAGTGACAGAGTTCTTCACTCACTGGGGCTGCCTTCCCCACCAGCGAGCTGATCCAGACTGAAGATGTTTGCTCTTAGTGCTTCTGTCTAATTTCTGTTTATCCTCTTGATTATAAAGTAATATCTACTCAATGCAATTTAGAAGATCTAAAAAGTAGCCAGGAAATTCGGAGTTGGAAACACTATCACAGCAACCAGTTTTCCAGGCCTCTGTGTCAGGGCTTAGTCGGCAGATAGCATGAGCGATAAATGCAAACAGCGTTTTCTAGCAGCTGCATTTTAACAGGGAAAAAGGAAACAGGTAAATTAATTTTTAATAATGCATTTGATTTAACTCAAAATCCAGATTATCTAACTAAAATAATACAACATATACTCATTAAAATTACTTTTTAAGATTTATTTGTGTGTGTGTGTGTGTGTGTGTGTGTGTGTGTGCCTGACTATATGTATGTGCACCACATGTCCAGGTTCCTGCAGAGGCCAGAAGAGGGCATTGGATCCCCAGAACTGGAGTCACAGGCAGTTCTAAGCCACCAGGAACCAAACACAGTTATCTGTAAGCAACAAGTGTTCTTAACCACTGAGCCATCACTCCAGCCCCTTTAAAAAGATTAGAAATAAGCTATTTTTACCTTACTTTTTCTTTTTTTTAAATTATTTATGTATTATGTATACAATGTTCTGCTTACATATAAACCTTCATGCCAGAAGGGGGCACTAGACTTCATTATAATTGGTTGTGAGCCACCATGTGGGTGCTGGGAATTGAACTCAGGACCTCTGGAAGAGCAGTCAGTGTTCGTAACCTCTGAGCCATCTCCATCCCCTACCTTACTTTTTCATAAGAAGCCTTTTAAATCTAGCATGTCTTAGACTTGCCACACCTCAGATCAGCCCGGGTATATTGGAAGGTCCAGGTACAAGTTACTGTACGCACTCTGAGCTCTGTACAGGGATAAATCACAAAGTGAAAGGTTGGACTTCAAGAAACGGAAGGCTAGATCCCTCACATACGGTTTTGGTTTATAAGGCCTGGCTCACAGCTGGGATGCCCTTTTGTTCTAGACCCCTGCACACGCACACACACACACACACACACACGGATATATTCATGTTCTCATTCTCATGTTTCTTCCTTCCCTTCTTTCCCTGATTAACATCCTCCAAGGTGCCTGTTAGATACAGCCTCCTCTACCAAAGCTCCCAACTGACCCCTTCTTCCTGCAGTGTGCATAGCATACACCTTGGTGTTGTGGTTATTTTATTCTCCGCAGGAAACTTCTTTGTGTATCTCGTTGCCCAGAGACTCAGACTGACAAGCAGCAAATACAGGTTCTGAGATGTCTGCTGGAAATGTGTGTTGAAACACACGTGACGGTGTAGAGCAAAAAGTCCCGCAATCAGGGGTGTTCCGGAGATCGTTCAGATAGGCATGGTCAGAGAAGCTTCCGAGGAAGAAGTGGCACTGGAGTTAGGTCTTGGAGGGTGGTTGTGCTTAAGCGAATGGGTAGAGAAATCACGGAAAAGCTGCTTTAACAGTCACGGTTTTCAGGAGGCCTCCTTTAACACGTGTTAACAAGGACTGGCAGGTAGCCGTCTGGAGAGCTCATAATTACCATAAATTTCAAGAAGGCTTAGTGATAAGCTCTTTGCTGACCCAACCCCAAAACGACCACTGATCATTAATCCTTGGGTTTAAGCTCAGTTTAGAATACAATTCCAAGATTGTCAACTTCAGGCTTCCTGTAAAAATCATTCTCTACGCTGCCTGTCCAGAGGTCCTCTGGTCAGTGAGGACTCAATGGCTCTTACTGGGCCAAGAACTCCAAACACCCCTGGAATCTAGGTGCATCATACTCTCCAGACTTAAATGGGAAAGTTGAGGGACTGAGGGACGAACTCACTTAAAGGTGACAGGGCCATGAAAGAGCTAAGGTGTGAACAGAGCAGGCGTAGAGGCCAGCTCTAATCCTCACCAGCAAAGCCTCTCGCTGTGTTCAGAATACAGTGTGTTCTACACAGGGTCCAGAAAAGGGATCGCACCATCATCGCCTGCTGCTTCTGTCCATCCCGCAGACTGCACCCTGCTGGCATCTGTAGGCTCTTCCTCTTCACCTGTATCTGAAAACCTGGATTTGGGCTGCGGCCGTAACTCAGTAGTAGGGCACTTACCTTCCACACACGATGTCCTAGGTTTGATCCCAGGTACAGCCGAAACAGAAAGGTGAAAACCAGAGTTCTGCTCCGAAAGGCGAAGACTTAGGCCCTCTTATGTCGCCCCTTGTTCTTGGGTACATCTGTACATCTGCTGTCAGTTAGTCCAGTTGCCTCTGTCTGCAGCAAGCTCACAGCCTGCAGTCTCTCAGCAGGCACTCGGGGGCGGGGGGGGGGGGGGGGGGGGGGGGGGGGGGGGCCGGGGGGGGGCTTCCTGTTTCCAACTGCAGCTGCAGAGTGCATCTTCCCAGATCAGTCAGTCACTGTCTCTGTGTGTGTGTGTGTGTGTGTGTGTGTGTGTGTGTGTGTGTGTGTGTGTGTGTGTGTGAGGGGGGGGGGGGAGGGAGAGGAGAGGGAGAGAGACATCTTGCCTAAAACACATTGTGCTGGTCAGCTGTTACTGTAACAAAAACGTAAGAAAAATCAGTTTTATGTAAATAGAAAAGGTCTGGGCTAAGGAGCTAGCTCAGAGGTTAAGAGCACTTGCTGCTCTTCCAGAGGACCTGTGTTCAATTTCCAGTGCTCACACTTTCAGATGGTGGCTCACAAGCATCTGTAACTCCAGCCCCAGTAGATCTGGTGCTCTCTTCTGGCCTCTGAGGGCACAAGCCACACACGTGGTGTACAGGCATACATGTACATATGCACAAATACTCACATATGCACACACATACATATACACATTGGCCTGTCCTGCAACTAGTGAAGAACTCTACTAGCCTTGGAAACCTTTGCCTTTTTTGGGTCATTTCTCTGTCACAGACTCTTAGCCTGTGTTCACACCTACTTGGTACACGTCTGAGGTAGTTGTTTTGCATTTGTGTCTTGGGTTCTACAGTGCATGTCTAGCCCTCCCACTAGCTGTAAGGCCCAGAAGAGCAGGAAGTGTGGCTTTTTCCATTGCCTGTGTGTAGAGATGCTGGGGTATACCGGAGGGCTGAGTAAATGACTTAGTTAATCACCCTGCTACTAAGCATGTGCTGCGCCTCTTTAGTCTCGCCCTGGACCCCAAAGGACAGAACCCTAGAGTCCTTGGTCTGCTATGGAGCAGTGATTAACTGGGGGACAACTGTAACTCGGGATTCTGCCCGAGGCCGCAGCTCCTCTGACCTGGTGGCAGAGCAATCTGGTTTTCTTTTAAAGTAACACGCAGCTGAGTCCCATGGTTCAGTTTGTGTCAGAGTTTATTAGTAACTTGATGGTAGCTCGGCGTTAGAATATCTTTCAAAGACTTCATTTCACAGTTTCTGTCATTGGCCTCAGGAGTCTCATGCTTCCTTTAGCTCCTTTCCAAGGCTGGTTTTAAATTCTGAGAGCATTCTCAGGCCAGGGCTTTAATTTCCCTCCGGCTCCTTCTGTGACTAGTTCTGTGAGACTGGTGTTCCCCTGGCTTCCCTGGCGAATGGTGGAGGGTTTCCCCTCCCAGTTTTCAGCATAAACAGCTTACTAGTCCCAGGTCTCAAGTACTGTCCAGACGCTGCAACGGGGTCCCCAGCTGTCATTCCTGGACCTCTTTCCGTGTTCTCTTGTAGGATGATACTTACACTCCACATAAATGACATCAAGATGGGCTATGTCTATTCCTACAGACCATTTTATAGTCCCCCAAATGTCCGATGGCTGACTGAATTTCAGTACATTATTAATTTGTCCTGATTTCCTAATGTGAGAGTTGATGGGTGATGGAACTGACTTGACCCGTCCCAGGACCTTCCCATGGCCCCCGTGGACAATCTCTGTGTATTCCCCAGCTCAGGACTTCAGCTGTGAGGTGGAGCTTGGGTGGGAGGCTCCCCGCCGTTACCTCTGACCTACACTGGGCCACTCTCTCGATCTGGATCATGATAAACAGGCGCTCCCATCCCGTGCTGGGGACTGATCTTCTCTGCTGCTGCTTTTGTCCTTTGCCTGTGGGACTCAGTCTTCTCAGGGTCCATCTTCCCATCACTACTTGGAGCCATCTAAAGGCTCCTTGTTCAGCTCTCCCTTTTTATACTGTTTGCTTATTTTAGTCAGACTTTGGCAGGAATCCTTCCAAACAGATCCCAGGGAAAAGGTGGCCACAAGCACACATTTCAGCCTGCACTGTGGGCCCAAGATTGTTTCTGTTTTTATTTTGTTTGGAGTTTTTGTTAACATCAGGGCAAAGATTAAGCACTTACTTATCTGGTAATGGTGAGAGGCCCTTAGGTCCCTTGCCTGTGGCCAGGAGACCCTGCTTAATACTGTTAACCCCGCTCTCTCCTGGGAGATAAGATCTAGCTGTTAATTTTGGCTTCCAGAGAGGAGGCCCCGGCTTCCACTTGATCAGAGAGAGGGAAAGGAGAGAGATAAATCCCACCCTTGGCTAAATTTTGAAAAGTGAATAGTAGTCTAATTTATGGAGGTTGTTTTGTTTTGTTTTAAACTAACCTTATGTCATAATTTCTTAGCTGCCAAAAGACGTAATCCCACCTCAGCTTCGCCTTGGCGACCCGCTTGGCGCTGAGCGCAGCCCTGTCCTCGCTCTGCATTATTTTAGCAGTAATCTTTAAGAAGGTGAGAAACGATTATTGCTCTTTAGTACAGTTGACATGATATTGGCGCAGAGCAGTGCCTGGAGCGTCAAACAGCCTGATGGCCGAACACCAACCTAAACACCGCTAGGTAGAAAGAGCCAGGAGGTCAGGGCTGCAAGGGGTCGAGAGAAGATCAGATGTTATCTAAAAGTGTGTGTGTGTGTGTGTGTGTGTGTGTGTGTGTGTGTGTGTGTGTGTGTGTGTGTGTCTTTCTCTCTCAGTACCCCTATTCCTCTGAGTTGTAGCTGTAGATTTTGGCTCGGATCCTGACAATCAGGATTTAGTGGTTTGACCAGCTGTGATCTGATAATGTTCCTCAGAGGAAACATTTGCAGAGAGGGGAAAACTTACCTGAGGCTGAGAGCCGTAATCTCCCCCACTACTCCACAGCAAGCACCACCCCCACCCTGCGCTACAGACAGATAAAACATTCCTTGGTGGATCTGAAAGAGAGTGAGAGGGATTGTTTTAAAACAAAACCTGCCCCGCTTCACAAACTCTGTTGATGTGGTAACTTTTCATGGTTTTTCTTTGGTCTGTTTTCTCCCTCCCTCCATGTTTTATGCAGCTTCGTGGCAGAATTGGCTTCTGCACGTAATTGGTGTGAGAATGCCCCACAGCACATAGAACTCTAGGAAGAAAAGACATGGGACTGCTACGCACTCACTCGCCTGAACTTGCTCCCTGATTCTCCTCAGGGGAATCAGAGCAAATGTAGGTGCATTGGTAGCAACAGGGACTTTTAAAGTCCAGTGAGCCAAGGCAGAGAAAGGAGCCAATGCATACAGGCTTTGGTAAATCTCAGATTTCTACCCAGTGACCCTTGACCTTGGTCTAGTTCCTGACTCCATGCTGTGACCTCATATGTAAATGGGGATGCTGCTTGTTTTGTGACATTGTATGGATATTGTTAGTTATTTAGCGGCGCTCTTACCCTGCGAGGAATCCTCACGAAACTCGACAGAATCCACTAACAAGAGTTTTATTAAGATAAGGGAGAGAGACAGATGTGCTCAGGCCTGTGAAAAGACACGTGAATAAAAGATGGAGCCGGGAATATGGCGCCAGCTTATAAAGGCTGGGCCACGCCTGCGCACACAGGCCCATGTGGCTACTCCACGCATGCGCATAGATCACATGGTTGCGCTTTACGCAACCATGCAAAGCCACGGGGTCCTGGTCACGTGAGACGTTTTGACCCGGAAATAGCTAGGTGGAAGTGCCTAGGTCCGCTGGGCATTCGCATCCATGCCCAACTGTGGGGGCATGTTGTAAATCCATATCAGATATGTTGTTTTATGTAAGGCTGCCAACAGGGTGCTTACAGAGCACTTCACAGATGTTAGCTTTATGAGTAATAACTTGGTGACTGCTTGTTGTACTCAAATTTTTTCTAAAACCCCACATTTAACCCTTATTATTTGGGGTTTGTTTACTTGGGTGTTTTGTCTGTTCTGCTTTCTGTCACTGTCTAACCCTAGCCTGGAACTCACTGATAACAGCCCAGGCTGGCCTCGAGCTCATGGACAGTCCTCCTGTCTTTCTAAGACTGCAGTGAGTGTCCCAGGATGTCAGGAGAGAGCTTTGGATGCCCCTGAAGCTGTAGTTACAGGTGGTTGTGAGCCGCCCACTCAGAACTAAACTCTCCAGGTCTTTGGGAGAGCAGCAAGTGCTTTTATCCACCCAGCCATCTCTCCAGCCCCTGATGGTGGGGTTTGGAAGTCTCATGCATCCCAGGCAGGCCTTGAACTCAGTAAGTATGCAGCTGAGGATGTCTTTAAAGTCCTGATCCTCCTGCCTCTACCTTCTGAGTGCTAGCGTTGCATGCCTATGCCGTCGTAGCCAGGTGTGGACTGCCATAACCATTTCACCAAAGGGCTAGGGCTGAGACCTGTCACAGTATTGACAAGAGGAAGATGTGGAGAATCACTTCTTGAGCTAACACTTTCTCCTAGGGTTTTTTCTGTCCTCATCCCTTCTCTTCGGAGGAAGGAGAGTATGGCTTCAGTCAGACAGGGGTGAGGACAACAGGGTGGGGGACAAGGACAGTAGAGTCACACTGGGCTCTGCTGTTTCACAGGTTGGTGTCACTGCCAGGAGTTCCCGCACAGGCTGTTAAATTGCTGGCCACGGTCTTCTTGATTTCCGTCAGGGAAATAGAGGTTTTCTTTTTACAAAAACCTCTCCATGGAGAAAAACTGTGCTTCAGGGGTTCAGGAACAATTGGAATGTAGACCTCAAAGGTTTCTGGGAAGTTCTGGTGGTCCCTACGCAGTTGGTAGATCATCTGAATAGGGCATTTGAAGCATTTCCGCTTTATTCAAAGCGTTCCCCACCCCATTCTTCAAGAGGGAAGAAACTACCCATTCACAGCAGGCAAAGGTTTGTTCATTGATTCAAACTCGCTTACCCTTGCCTTGATGGCTTGTTTCTTTGGTTTTGTTTTGTTGTTTTAGTTGGGGGTTTCTTGAGACAGAGCCTCAAATTTGCTGCGTAGCCTGATCTTCTACCTCCACCTCCCCAGGGCTGGATGCCAGGCAGGCACCACCAGCCCAGCTTTGCCCAGGACTGGAAGCAGGTTACTTTATTTAGTCTTACGCAAGGTCGATGAAAAACTGCCCCGTCATGTAACTAGTAAATGGGAGAGTTGTAACTCCAAATAAAGGGCTGATGACGCTGACCTGGGAGTGGAGTCCAGGCCTTTGAACATCTTTTCTCCAGCAAAGTCTTTAGAGCTGTAGAGTGCAGGGCAGGTGGCTGACTGGGAGAGATGGGGGCTCCCACAATGAGAAAGACACCTTCATTTCGAGAGCGAGCGATAGACTCCGAACCTAAACCAGGCCGTCCTCTTTGACCTTTAACCTCCAAGCCACTTGGCCTCTTCCAGTGCTGATGCTTGACCTCGAGTCCTTCTGTGTAACAGCACGTGTTTGCTGTTAGGTCGTTGAGCTGCCCCTGACATGGCCGGGTTATTTACCTCTCTGCCCTTTTTCTCTCCACTAAACAATGACCAATAAATCTGCGATTAGGGTAGTTTTGAGCTCTTGTGGGGTTGGTTGTTTTGCTTGTTTTAAATCAATTCTTTATAATTGTAGCATTAAACCCCCAATACAGTGTTTCCAGTTTGGACACACTGTAAGCTAGAAGATGCATTTTCTCAGGGCACCTAACTAAGGAGAGGCAGTGGACTCCATCAGCTTGCCTGAACTTCAGGCTCTGCACCCCAATAAGGAACACACAGAGCCCCTTAGCAGGGGCTGGATGTCAGGAAAAGCTACTGTGTTTCCTGCTTCGCCCATGCTGAGGCTCTGAGGAAGGTTGTTCCCCTCCCTCCTTTCCCCTCTACCTCCCTCCCTCCCTCCCTCCCTCCCTCCCTCCCTCCCTCCTCCCCCCCCCCTTCCCTCTCTCCCATTGGCAATACTGCAGGTTGAACCCAGGGCTTTGCCCATGTTAAGCTTGAATGTTCCTATCACTGAGCTGTATCCTCAAGCCCCTTGGTTTTGTGCGTGTGTGTGTGTGTGTGTGTGTGTGTGTGTGTGTTTAAGTGTAGAAATTCTTTTTTAATCACGGCTTACATAATGTACAAGTCTCACTTGATAGGTGAATTGTCAATAGCATTTAAAAATCGGTCACAGTTAGTAAATCTGAGTTTTAAGCTCTTCAATCAGATGAAATTATCATGAAGCAAGCCCATAATCAGACAAAAAGAACCTTAACTAAAACCTTAAAACCCGAGCATCAGTATTTCCAGTCGCCTGTCGGGTTTCTGATTGCTATCATCTTCACTTGTATTTATTTACTAGGCAGGTTTCCTAAGTTGGTTGTGTCCCCCCACCCCCCACCCCGTGGATCCCAGGATCAAACTCAGGTCATTGGTCTATGAGAGATCAGCAGCTGTTTGTTTTCTAACAGTAAAAGCTTAGAAACATCCTAAAAATGAGGGAATAATTAAATAAATTACAGCATTCCATCCATTAAAGCAGTCTTTTAAAATGATATTCACCCAGAGGTTTTAATAACATATGACAGCAGGATACAGAGTTATGTATATACCACAAAACCATGGGTTGTGGGTTTTTTTTTTTTTTAATTAAACATAAAATTGAAGTCTGGAAGGAAAACATCCAAAATTAATAGTAGTTACTTGATGGGTAATAGCTTATGATAGGGTTTTTTTGTATGTAGTTTATGTTGCTTTCCTATGAGTATAAATTACTGTAATAATTTAAAATGCATGTGTAGTTAATTTATAATTTTAATGTCATCATTTAATACCTTAGCTATTCAGAGCTCAGCTATCTTAAAAATCTGGAATATCGCTAAGATTCTGCATATAGAAACACCCATTCTGAGCAGCTAAAATTAATATTGCAAAGTTCACATAGAAAGCATTATCATTCAATACCCAGAGCTCACAGAACAAAATGTACATACTCATATGCACACTGTACACAGTCCTTAGGGGTCAGCTTAGAAGAGCGGGGAGACTAGTCAGCATTACTCCTGGGGTCACAGGAGGGACACAGAGCAGCCCACGCCCTGTACCAGTGGCCCTGAAACCCCTGTGGGCTCTTCACTCAGTCACCACTTAGCAATACAGTTCATATCGGTAGCCCAGCCAACAAGAAATGCCTTTTTCTGTTCTTTAAAATTATATGAAAGATTTTGTTATAATCTTGTAAAGGTTTTTCATCTCACATAGCTCAAATCTTAGCTCAGGCTAAGACGAAAGTCGCTAGGTAGGTGGACTTCCTCACTGAGTTTCCAGAGAACTCAACAGTGTTTTACTGTGTCTCTGAAGCAGACCTGGTACTGCTGATCCTCTTGCCTCAGCCTTCCTAGTGCTAAAAGTACAGATGTGTTCATCACATCTGGCTTCATTTTCTTACCATTTATAAGAGCATTTTTTTTTATAATTTTCCTGTTTATATCAGACACTCTCATTTCCTGAGCTCCCATAAATACCTGAGTGACCTAGAGAAGACTGTCACAAAGAGATGCTAAGGAATGTCACCAAGGCTGCCCTGCGAAGCCTTAGAATCTGTCTGAGAGATGAAGGACAAAGAGCCAGGCTTTGAGTCTGGGTTACTGAGAAGGCCTCAGCAGCGGCATTCAGCCTGTGCTGTACCTGTCTTAGGATGCAGATGGGGTTGGCAGAATTTGGAATATAATAGTCAGCATGGGCTGTGGGGTCTAGGACAGGTGTGGTCATTAGCCCTGAACAACCCACTCACCAGCCTATGACAGAAGCCTAAGAGAAAATAGATGGATGTACAGGAAAATGATCGCTCCTCCCCACTGTAGCTGGTGGGAGGAAAATCCCAGTTTTTCTGTTGTGTAAAGTCAAGGAGAGCCGTTGGGGAGTGTAAAAACAAGTGAGGGCCACAGAAGTCCCTTCCGCCCTGTGGGAAGCACACTAGGTTTGTCTTTTACTCCCAGCCTCCCTTGTCAGCAGAACAGGAAGTGAGGGGGCGGTGCCAGAGCACCCAGAGGGCTGTCAGGACCCTCAGTCCTCACAGTCAAGAGCCATGAAGTGCCTGGCTTCCGGTTACACTCTGACCTCTCCTACAGCTCCTTGCGCTCCTGGGCTCGTCCATGCTAAGGCAACAGGCTGAGGGCTGCTGGGCTGTTTTTATGTACTTCCCTGGTCAGCCTGCAGGCCCATTGAGAGGGTAAAACAAGGTTGGCCAAAACGTATAGCTCAGCCGACCACAGTGGGTTTGACAGCATAGCAACTGAAAACCTAGACGGAGGCCCGCGGATTTTGCTGTGTTTTGTTCTAAAGAGCTAGAAACAGTCATTTGCTGGTCCACTTGCCCAGTTTGACATGTGTCCCAGGAACCACTTCTTATTATGAAGCTCACTGACACCATGCTATGGCCAAGCAAGATGTGCCAGGCCGATGGAGGGACCCCTTTCCGGAGAGTAAGAGACCGTAGAGTAATCCAGAGAATGAGTGAGTGGGTGGCTGCGGGCTTGTCTGTGGACACAGGAGGCCTGGTAGGGCCCTTGTTCGTCAGAGCTTAACTGACATTATAGTTTGAAAATAACGTTACTAGAATAATTATAAATGCCCTTCTCCTGCAAGATTGGAATCCATGGCGGCAGAGCCTCTCTCTCCTGACTGTCCGTCCTGCCACAGACCTAGCGCAGGTAGCAGCCAGTTATGTGGTTTCAGGCCTGCCCGGTGGTTGCGCTTTGACACGCCCCTTAACCTCTCTGTGTGTGTCCTCATCTGAAGGACAGAAGTCAGATGGTCTGTACCTCCCTCACCTCTGCTGTCACTGATGAAGTTGTATTGAAGCTCATTTCACCCACACAGGAACAGCTAGAACTGTAGGCAGCGCTCCCTGCAGGCTTTGCTGGCCAAGTTACAGCCGTGGCTCAGGGTCTGGTACTCCACTCCACTAATTGATGGCTATTTATTATTTCAGACTTACTCTACTTTCTTGACAATGCCTTTGCAAGGCCCAAGCGAAATGACTTCAGAAACTAAAGTTTTGTGTGGCTGGACACTGATTATTATTCCTGGCTCAGAGGAGTCACTGAAGACCAAGTATCATAAAAATGGATGTGGCCAGCCTTGTAAAAGAAAAGCCATTTCCCGTGGTAACATTTCATTAAAAAGAAAGAAGGGTTCCCTTGGTGCTCTCTGTGTGGCTCTGATGCCAGGAGATAAGTAGGATGTTGGAAAGGCCATCCATCAGCAAGTTACCGTGAGCGGCTTTTCCGTGGGATGGAATAGTCAAGGCCAGAGTGAGAGCGCTGAGGGCCCAGCATCCTTCACAGAAATGCCTGGGCCTGTCACACACACTGCAGATCCAGGGCGTCTGTAGCCTTCAGCTTTTCCCCAAGCGATACGGTTTCTGTCACTTATCCTACCTTGGGCAATACATTGAATAAATTTGTATCTTCTGGGCTGGAGAGGTGACTCAGTGGTTAAGAACACTGACTGCTCTTCCAGAGGACCCAGATTCAATTCCCAGCACCCACATGGTGGCTCACAACCATCTGTAGAGGGATCTGACGCCCTCTTCTGTCATGCAGGCATACATGCAAATCGAGCACTCATACACATAAATAAATAAACCTTTAAAAAATGTGTATCTTCCTTGAAGCATGCTCTGTAGTGTTTCTTGCTTTAAATGCTATAATAAATACCATCTAAGACGGATAATAATCTAATTCTGTTTGGAGATTTGTTTTTGTTTTATCTCAAATCTAAATTATGCTGTTATTAATATGCTAAAATATGTCCGTGGTCCCAGAAGATCTAAGCTGAGTCCTGGAGCTGAAAGTAACTTCCCATTGTTTGTTTGTCTTCTAGTGACAGGCATCACACCTCCAGTGCCATCCCTGTTCCAAAGAGACAAAGCTCCATGTTTGGGGGGCGCAGACGCAGGCTTCTCCGGAGGTATCCCTTCACCAGACAAAGGACATCGAAAAACGGGCCAGCTCAGAGAATGAGAGACTCCAATACAAAACCCCTCCTCCCAGCTACAATTCAGCATTGATCCAGCCGGGGGTGTGCCATGCCTACCACGGGAGACTCTGAGAGGAAGGTCATGCCACTGTCCTCCTCCTTGGACACCTCCCTGGACTTCTCCAAAGAAAATAAGAAAATAGGAGTCGACCTGGGCAACAGTGTAAGTGGAGACCATGGAAATTCGGACTCCAGCCAACAAGGGGAAGCCCCGCCTGGGCAGCTGGCAGCCGTGAATGGCACTGCACTACCCAGCGAGCAGGCTGGCTCTGCCAGCGCCCTGCTGCCAGGCCAGTGCCATCGGTCCCCTCAGCTGAGCTCTGTTGTGCCGTGGAGCAAGCAGAGGAAATCATCGGGCTGGAAGCCACAGGCTTCACCTCAGGTGACCAGCTCGAAGCTCTCAGCTGCATCCCAGTGGACAGCGCAGTGGCAGTGGAGTGCGATGAGCAGGTGCTGGGAGAATTTGAGGAGTTCTCTCGGAGGATTCTACGCCCTCAGCGAAAACGTGTCCAGCTTCCGCCGGCCGCGCAGGAGTTCCGACAAGTGAAGAGAGCGGGCAGACCATAGGACCAGGCAGAGCCACTGCCCCCGACCAGGCCCAAGCTGCACTTAACCTTTTTAATAATCCTGACACAAATGAGTATCCGTGGAGGAGATTCCTCAGAAAGGCTGACTTTGGGATCACTGGGTACCAGTGGGGCCAGTCCCTGAGATTTGCTTTCCAGGCAAAGGGTCCACCCTCTTGCTTACAGCTCAAGTCATCTTATAGGCATTCGTCTGCGCTTTATTTACACTTGGGTGTTTTCCTCAGAAGGAAGATGATAATATATATGTAATAGAACGAAGTCACCTTTAGTTTCTCAAAAGCATTTGCCCTCGCCATTGTTTGTAAAACTTTGCAAAATGGAATATTCAAAAATAGCTTTCCACTACTTCCTGAGAGGTCTATGGCCATCCATTAGGTTGAATAAGAAGCAGAGTAGAGGGTCCTTGTCCGGGGCCCTCCACCCCAAGTACCACAGTCAGCCTGCAGACTCAAGATGGGCCATGCACCCCGCAAGCTGGGGCAGTAGATTCGCTAGTCTGAAGCCAGTGGGCAAGTTGTTCCATCTCATCTAGTGTGCCATACCCTGATGAAAAATTTTCCTGTGGTGGATCCCAGGGGACCCTCAGAAACCTCAAGGTCATCACAGTCAGGGGGCAGCCAGCTTCCTTTGGGGCCAAAGTTTTTATGTGGGCAGATGCTGTGGTCCAAACTTGGGCACACCTCTAGCAATACACTCCCCAGATAAAGACCCCTAGATATAAATCCCAAGTTAACTTATTACATTTCGGTCAGAAGGAAGCCATTATATACGACACAGGATACATAGTCAGGATGGCCAGTTTGCAGACTGCGAGAAAGTCGAGAGAGAGTTGGATTAAGAGACTAGATGAAGCATAGACAGTGTGCAATTTCACGATGTTAAATTATGGTTTTGAAATCCATTGTCATTCTGCATTCAGATTTCATTCACTGTCGCATTATACAGTATGTACCCACAGACATTGCCTCAGGGTTGCAAGCTCTTAAAGAAAAATTTATCCACATATCCATGTATTGTATAGAAGAATAAAAAATGGAATTTACTTCACTTGACCTGATTTTCCCCTTCCCAGTTGTTTTGGTTTTGGTTTTTTCTTGGGGAAGGGCGGGGGGTTCCCCTCTAAACCTGTATCTCTTCATGTAACATCATGACAAGGCTAGCCTGAACAAAAGCCAAGGCCGTATCTAAGCTGATACTGTTGATTTCATTTGAGTTTGCATACTGTGGAAAGCGACACATACTTCTCAGCTGAATTCCCCAGTAGTGGCATTGACCGCATAGCTTCTTAACTCACGGGGTCTCATAATCATGCCCATATTATGTCCAGGCATCCCAGGCCCAGCTTTAGTGGGCAGCTAAATTGCTGTATGGACTAATTCACACCATTATTTCTATACAGTCAATGCACAGACTTACTGAGTAGCAGACACCTGTCCTCCAATTGGAAGCTTTTGCTTGGTCTGAGGAAGTCCATTTTATTCCATTTGTGGGGGGGAAGCTTCTTCACAGGGTACTCTCATTGCTCTTGGAGTCAAAATAGGTGGCAGACTTTGCCATCTTGGATGCAGATGCTGTGGAGTCTTGCGGGGAAGCAGCATCCAAAAGGTAAAAGGTATTGGAAGGTCAATGTCAGTGCAGTGGAAGGTGAGTGCCATGTGATCTGTGACCTCCCTGGGGCTGGAGATGCACCTGAGGCTTCATGCACATGCCCTGACCCTGAGACTGTAAAGCCGCAGAGAGGTCTGCGTTCTTACCATTGGTCTCTGCCTTCTGAAATTCCTAAGGGTGGGCTTTGAAGTTTACTTCCACAGCATGGAACCATGCTCTTGCATGGGTTTGCATTACCCTGGCCTGATTGGTTCTGTCCATGCCTTCAGCTTGCCCCAGCTGCCAGTGATGTATGCATCCAAGTGCAGGTAAGCTTTCAGGCAGGGTCAGCCTCCTTTGCTACTTCCCGTGACCTGGGCGGAGCTTCCATCCCTAACAGAGTATGTTTTGCCTTTGTTTAAAGTGGCCAAGGCCAAACTCCCAGATGATCTTATCTCCTACTGGTCTTTTTAATTAGTCTTGTAAATCACTGAAAAAATAATAACAAAATTTGCTTGGGAGATAGAAATGGGAAGGACAGTCTGTTGCTATCTATCCTTTTCTGAACGGCTAAGAGCTCCTTCGGTTTTCACATGGTTGAGGCAGTTCTAGCAGCCTGCACAGATTATAAAATGAATATTTGATTATGTTTTCTCTCTCCATTTCCCCTTAGCCACATTAAAAATTCCAGAGATTTTTTTTTTCCCCTCAGAATATTAGTGTTGGAAGATTATACCCAGCTATACTCTTTAGCAGTTCTCATGGTACCCATTTATCCTGACCTAACTGGTTATTTAAATAATTTTTAAACTACCACCAATAATAAGCGGCATGTGGAGCCAGTCTGTTGATAATTGGAGGAAAACTCAGCATCTGTATTTATAAAATAAAATTGAGTAATATTTATTTTGAGAGTTAAAAGTATACGTGATTTCCCTGTTATATTTGCGTCCTGTCTTCTCCTGTTTTGAATTTCATATTGAAGTTGAGTTAACTCTGGAAACCTGTTCTTAAACAGTCAACCAGTCACTCGCTGATTATCAAACCCACTTTACACACACGTGTGTAGCACCGGGGCTAAACAAAGTGGATAAGGATTGCTAAGTTTTAATCTGCTGCCACATTCTCTCGTCGAGTTACGGCTGTGTTAGCAATTCGTTAAGACTCACTGTGGTAACGGATGGAGATGTAGTCCGGGTCAGATCTCACATTATAGATGGAGGGCACAGGCATGCAGAAGGCATGACCAGGCCTGTGTGTGTGCTTGGAGAGCACTCGGGAATCGATGGATCTGTTGCCTTTCTCATTCTAACAAAAGCCACGGAAGGGAGAAAGGCTTACTCCGACTCACAGTTCCAGCGCACAGTCCATCACGGTGGAGAAGTCGCAGCAGGTACTTGAGGTAGCTGCTCACGGGGCTCCACAGTCGGGAATGTCAATGCTCAGCCTCTTCTTTTTATTCAGTGAATGATGCCTCCCACAGTTAGTGGGTCTTCCTACCTAATTAATCTAGTCTAGATAATCCCTCACAGGCATGGCCCAAGCCTTGATCCTATCTGATCCTACAGCATGTCAAATTGACAGTAGTTATCCTTCCAAACGGATCCACTGGGCCACTGCAAAGTCCCTGAGACCAGAACTATTACTAGAGCTGACTGAGGCTGGGCTCTCAGGATACTAGTAACTGAGCGGTTACTTCTTTCCTCTTTCTCTGTGTGAAAAAGTGCATCCTTGTGGCCCTGTGTCCTCAGTGTGCATGCTCAGTGGAGTTGACCCTGCTGTGTGACACAGAGCAGCTGTCTCCTTTAGACGCTGGTTCTGTTACCCGTGACAACAGGTCACCATTCTGCCACTAGAATCGTTGATCCTCAACAAGTCATCGAACATTTAAGGATCTCCATTTCTTAATCTATAAAAAACTGGAAAGAGCCGAGAGGTGGTGGCGCACACCTTTAATTCCAGCATTTGGAAGGCAGAGGCAGGTGGATCTCTGTGAGTTCGAGGCCAGCCTGGGCTATGGAGTGAGTTCCAAAAAAGGTTCCAAAAGCTATACAGAAAAACCCTGTCTCAAAAAAACAAAAAACTGGAAAGAGGCTATAAGATGACTCCACAGGAGAGGTCTGACCAACAAGCCTGATGATGTGGATTTGATCCACAATGCTCACGGTGGGCCGAGAAAAATAGCTCCCAAAAGTTGTCCTTTGACCTCCACACTCACCTGTGGCATGCATGTTATTTTTTTAAACAATGGAAAAAATTCTGCCCTCACCAGCCACCTTTGTGCCGTGTTCCTTTGTCCTGTGGGAGGCCACATTGCTGTGGGTTCATCTGGGTTCCCACTGTCTTAGGCACAGCCACTTCCTCCCTGAATCTGGCTCCTGTCTGTGCAGTAGGGAATGCCCCGCCCAGAGTGGACAGGGTTAGAAAGGACAAACAGTTGAACAAAAGTGCTCATCGTTTGTTTGGGTTTTTGGTTTTAGTTTTTTCGAGACAGGGCCCTACTTTGTAACCCAGGCTGGCCTGGAACTGAGAGATCTGCCTGTCTCTGCCTCTTGAGTTCTGGGATCAAAGTGGGTGCCACCACACCCTACAGTACTCCCTTTTTAACCAAGCACCATTGGAAGGAACTCACCATTCAACAAGGACCTTGGAGAAGTCATTGAGAGAGACATTCCTGTAAACACTGACCCAGGCGTCTACAAAAGTTCCGAACGGAGGCTTTCAGGGTGCTGAAGGGCAGGACACCGCTGCCATGTGGCCAAGGAGCCTATTGCTTCAGGGTCCTGGTGTGACCTGTCCAGATGAGCTCCTCTGTCCCTGCTGTCACAAATGTCCTTCAGGCCAGCCTCTGACATCCATTATCTACTGAATTGGAGCCCAGAGCTGAGGATTTTCAAAGGAGATTATTTTTCTCTTTTTTTCCCCCTTATAGATAGACAGCTCAGCCTTCTGGATTTTATTTTATTTTTTTTATAAATTTTATTATTTTATTTTACAATACAGTTCAGTTCTACATATCAGCCACGGATTCCCTTGTTCTCCCCCCTACCGCCCCCCTCCCCTTCCCCCCAGGCTACCCCCCATTCCCACCTCCTCCAGGGCAAAGCCTCCCCCGAGGACTGAGATCAACCTGGTAGACTCAGTCCAGGCAGGTTCAGTCCCCTCCTCCCAGGCCGAGCCAAACGAACCTGTATAAGCCCCAGGTTTCAAACAGCCAACTCATGCAATGAGCACAGGACCTGGTCCCACTGCCTGGATGCCTCCCAAACAGATCAAGCCAATCGACTATCTCACCCATTCAGAGGGCCCACAATAGACTGCTGGCAATGGTCGAGAGACAGCCCGAACTGACCTACTCTGGTGATGGGATGGCCAAACACCCTAATTGTCCTGCTAGAAACCCCATCCAATGACTGAGGGAACTGGATGCAGAGATCCACAGCTAGGCCCTGGGTGGAGCTCCGGGAGTCCAATTAGCGAGAAAGAGGAGGGTTTATATGAGCGAGAATTGTTGAGACCAAGGTTGGATAAAGCACAGGGACAAATAGCCAAACAAATGGAAACACATGAACTATGAACCAATGGCTGAGGGGCCCCCAACTGGATCAGGCCTTCTGGATTTTAAATGAATGAAAGATATGTCTACAAAGACCAGCAATATCAGCAAGCCAGAGAAACAATGAGTGGGACACATAGGTAAGGATGAGAGATAACAGCTGGGCAGTGATGGTGCACGCCAATAATCCCAGCAGAGGCAGGCAGATCTCTGTGAGTTCAAGTCCATCCTGGTCTACAGAGTGAGTTCCAGGCCAACCAGGGCTACACAAAAAAACACCATTCAACAATAGCAACATGGTCATTGGGATGGTCCAACACGTAAAAGGACTTGCCATCAAGACTGAAACCACACACTGGCAGGAGAGAGTATGTCTATATTTAAAGCATAAATAGTAAATGTAACAAGAATTAATCATAACAGCGCATAAGAAAGGCGCACGGGAGGCAGAGAGGAGAGCTGCATTGCACGGCACACAGGCACCAGAGGAAGTGAGAGCATCTTCAGAGCAGGAGAGAGAATTCCACAGCCCAACAGAGGGTGAGTTTGAACAGCTCTTCCCTCCTTGCTATGTAACCCAGGAAGGCACGAGCCTCCCCTGAGCCCACTCGCTCCTCTATACAGCAGCCTTCCCTAGCCTGCCTCCTACTGCCCTGCTGTGAGTGTGGCGGGACAGGAGAGGAGTCCACCCTGCCAGTTTGCCTGCTTGTGAGGAATTGGAAGCGAAGCCACCTAATGGCAGCCTGCCTCTGAACAAGGTTTGTAGGCACCAGAACAGCTACCACCTGCCGTCTACTTAAAGCCCTTGAAACAAGGGCTTATTTTTAAATGTACAAAAATCAGTAATGAAGCCGGGCGGTGGTGGCGCACGCCTTTAATCCCAGCACTCGGGAGGCAGAGCCAGGCGGATCTCTGTGAGTTTGAGGCCAGCCTGGGCTACAAAGCGAGTTCCAGGAAAGGCGCAAAGCTACACAGAGAAACCCTGTCTCGAAAAACCAAAAAAAAAAAAAAAAAAAAAAAAATCAGTAATGAGTTTTTAAAAGTTACCTTGGGAACTGGGGAAATGGCTGAGTGGGTAAAGTGCTTAACACACAGCATGAGGACCCGGGTTCAAGCCTCAGAACCAGGTGTGCACTTGTGGTCCCAGTGCTGGGGAGGCAGACAGGGCTTGCCGGCTGAGCTGTCTAGCTTACTGGGCAAGTTCAAAGCCGGTGAAAGACACTGCCTCAAAAAAACAAGGTGATGGGCTGGCAAGATGGCTGGGCAGGGCAAAGCATTTGCTGCACCATGAGCCTGGTGACCCGAGTTCGATCCCTGGATCCCACAGTAGGAGAACCGATGCCTGAAAGCTGACATGTGCTGTGATATTCAAGGACCTACATTCACACACACACACACACACACACACACACACACACACACACACACACACACGATATTTTTAGAGTGGATGATCTCTAAGGAGTGACGCCCAAGGTTGACCTCTAGCCTTTGGAAGCATATACGCAAATGTACACAAATCGGCTTAGGCTAGGGGCAGGGTGGCCCAGTGGTAAAGTACCTGCTGATCTTTTGTGAGGTCCTGGGTTTGTTCCCTGACACCAAAAAAGGAGACAAAATGAAAAATCGACAGACATGAAACTTTTACTGAAGATAGAGTCCAGTTATCAGATGGAGGACACATTAATTTTAATTTGCTGAGAAAATGCAGTAATAAACTAAGCAAGCATGTTATCTAAGAAGGCTAGATAGGTTTTAATGCTATACAAAATTTTTCTCAAAACGTTACTTAGCAAAGCTGTTTCTTCTAATTCACCTACAGGGAGCATGATAGTCCTCAAAGAGCCCAGCCTGGCTGTGTGTTCCCACAGATCACGTGATCCTTGAGTCAGGAACTTGGCCACAACACTTCCAGCTTATCTTCTGTGTAATGATCTTTAACCTTTCACTCACACACCAGATGTCTCTACAGCTTGCTGATCTCAAGGCCAGGCTTTAGTCCCCAAAACCTACCCCATTTCTTCTCTGCCCCAACACCAGCTAGACTTTACCTTCTGTGATGCTCAGGGTGTACAGGGGTTAGAGGGGATGCCTGAATAGACAGAGCTTAGACACTGTCCCCCAAGAGTTGTATAACTCACAACTGTATGTCTTGGTCCCCTAGGAGGTCTGTGGCAGCCCAAAGTGTGTGAAGTCATTCCTGAGTAGATAAGATAGCTCAGCCCATAAATGGCCACACGAGTCTGGAGACCCAAATTCATTTCCTGGAACCCAAGCATGATAAGATGGGAGGAGAGAAACAACTCCACAAAGATGCCTTCTGACTTCCATACATGCACCTGTGCATACATGCACATGCACCTGTGCATACATCGTGCACACAAAAACATACAATAATAGTAATAAAATGTACATTTTGAAAAGGGTCATTCCTGACTGTTAGGGCTGGAATTCCCCTAAGATAAAAATCAGACTATGGAATTGCATTTGGGGCTCAATAAAAAGAAGAGGGGTCATTTAGTGAGCACCCTGGGTAATAATGAGACCCCACAATATGGGAAGCCAGCACCCAACTCCAGGCCCTGCTGGCTGCACTGGACTGGCCTGCCCTGCCATGCTGACATGAGCCCCACTGTACCCATCCCTCCACAGTAATGTAGTGACCCTCCGGCTCGCACCGTGCTGTGACCGTCCCAGCACTCATGACTGCATTTGATCCTGATGACAGACAACTGGAAACTCTATCATCACCTGACTGGGGGGGCCCTCTGAAGGACCAGCGACCTTGCAAGATTATACGGGTCCCAGGGAACAGTGGGGACAAACATCCCTGACCTGTTTGTCAGGGTCCCTTCTTCTGTACCCCGAGCCTCTTAGAGAACCCGTGTCCCACATGCACAGGCAGCTGCCCACAGCTCTGCCTCAGTTTTTCAGAGGGGGTAAGTGTATGTTTGGACCTGTTAGAAATGTAAGATAACAGTCTAAAGCCCTGAGGTCAGATGTGCAAGATTCGAGAGGCCTGGGGGGGGTGGGGGTAGGAAGAGGCTTCTTTGAGACCAAGCTTTTACTTTGTCTTAACAAGTTCAGGGGAATGAAATTAGGGAGCTGGAGAGAGAGCTCGGCCAGTGAAATACAGGCTGTGCAAGCTGGGGCCCCGAGTTCAATCCCCAGCACACGTGTAAAAATCTGGGCACTGTCATGCATGCCGCACCTCCTAACACTTGAAGGTGGAGACGGGAGGCCTGCAGGGACCTCACTGCCCGGCCACTCCAGCTGCGTCTGTGCGCTTGAGCTCCAAGAGAGACCTTGGCTCAAAAACTGAGGTGAACGTCTAAAAGGATGGCTCAATGGTTAGGAGGACTGGCTTCTCCTACCTCTGCCTCTGACCCAGGTTCAGTTCCCAGCACCCACAGGGCAACTCACAAACATCGGTAACTCCAGTTCCAGGGGTTCCAAGGCCAACTTCTGAACTCTTTAGGCACCAGGCATTCATATAAAAAATAATAATAATAAAATTAAGATGGAGAGCAAACAAGGAAGACATCTGACCCTTGGCTGCCTCCATGGATGCACACACACACACACACACACACACACACACACACACCTAAAAGAAAACTGGGGAATGAAATCAATCAGGACTGCTAGCCAGGTAAGTAAGAGACAACAGTGAGACATTACTGGATGCTGGGACGTGTATTCACACATGTGACTGCACACTGCACACCAAGCCCTGGCACAGACAGCCACAGCCATAACTTCAGAAAGCTGCCAGGCATGTGGCTGAGATGGGAAAGTGGGAGACCCCGCTCACGTACTGTGGGTGGCAGAGTTGGGGTGGGGGTCCAGGGAACTGAGTCTGCAGCTGCAGGAGGGGGCAGAGGAGCCCAGGGCCTGCGCACAGGGTCTGCAGAAACAGAAACCAGGTCAGTCACAGGAAGGATGTGGGAAGAGAAGCTCCGGGGGACTCGGGAGCCCTAGTTGGGTCGCCAGTATGAACAGGAGGGAGGGCAGGACACAGCCTTGGAAACCTCCAGGAGTCACTTCAGAGTGAGGGAGCCACTAGGAAGCAAAGGCAGTGACCAGAGGACGTGGAGACAGGAAGTACAGTAACTCCTGTGAGAGGTAGACAGGAAGTACAGTAACTCCTGTGAGAGGAAGCGAGGGGAGACAGTAAGAGGATGGGGACTGGAGAGATGACTCAGAGGATTAAGAGCACTGGCTGTTCTTCCAGAGGTCCTGAGTTCAATCCCCCAGCAACCACATAGTGGTTCACAACCGTCTATAGTAGGATCTGATGCCCTCTTCTGGCATGCAGGTATACATGCGGATAGAGCATTCATACACATAAATAAATAAATCTTAAAAAAAAAATCTGGGCAATAGTAGCCTATGTATTTAATCCCAGCACTTGAGAGGCAAAGACAGGTGAATCTCTGAATTTGAGGCCAGCCTGGTCTACAGAGAGAGTTCCAGGACAGCCAAAACTACACAAAGAAACTCTGTCTTGAAAAAACTAAAAAAAAAAAAAAAAAAGTAAGAGGGCATGGAAAACGAATGAAAGATGGTGTGTGTGTGTGTGTGTGTGTGTGTGTGTGTGTGTGTGTGTGTGTGTGTGTGTGTTACCCAGAAGGTTCTAGAAGACAAGGCCATGAGAGGAATGAGACCCTGTGAAATGTAGGTAACTGACAGGGAGTGTTGGAGTAACCACAGCTGTCTCTGCATAGATCTGGTTGCTAAGAACAGAAAGCCAGGGATGGGCCTGATTGATGGGGGGAGCACCCCAAGGGTGTCTGTGTAAAGCATGGGGGGAGTACCCTGAGTGTGTCTGAGGACTCCATGGGCTTTGTGGAATGAAACACTGCAGTTTAGGGAGGAGGTTGCCTGCCTGCAGGTCCTGAATGGCCAGGAGAGCCAGGGGAGCCCCTTGGATTAAATAGGCTCCTTCAGCCATCCTCCTGCCTCCACCCCACACTCCTCTCTGCATACACCTTGACCTGTCCTAAACACAGCTGGTCCCTCTGAGAGCTGTGGAGGAAAGAGGAGGAGACACTTCCCTCTTGCTGTGTATATCATACACTGGTTCACTAAATCATTGATTTCTCTTAGGAAAACTGAGTGAAAAGATTCAGAAGGGGGGGTTGGGGATTTAGCTCAGTGGTAGAGCACTTGCCTAGCAAGCACAAGGCCCTGGGTTCGATCCTCAGCTCCAAAAAAAAAAAAAAAAAAAACCCAGAAGGGGTCATAGAAATGGCCACACACCACTCTGCATGAGCAAATCCAAGATGAAGATCACAGATGCTGTTACCACCACTTGGGCCTCCCCGCAGGGATGCACAGCTCCCAGGAAATACTCTTGGCCAGTGTGTTTGCCTCTTAGTGTGACTGCACACTACTGCACTGTGCACACTGGGCAGTCCTGAAGGCACAAACCACACACAGCTCTTAACATAAGTGAAAAGGAACAGCTGAGCTGGGATGTGAGAGGAAGACAGAAGACACACGCTGATTGCAGAGACTCCTTATGCTAACAGAATGTAAATGCTTTAATTCTAACTTGTTTTCAGTTAAATGTTGCCATTTCATCTGTTTCTTTTTGTCTCTTAAAAGGCGGCTCCCGGAGTGGCTTAGAGAGTTAGATACTTACTGTGCAAGCCCAAAGACCTGAGTTCAGATCCTCAGTGCCCAAGGGAAGGCTGGGAACCAAGCAGAGTAGGGGGTTGCACACCTGTACCCCAGTCCTGGGATGGGGAGCAGGGACAGGGAGATCCCAAGAACTTGATGGCCAGACAGTCTAGATCCAGATTCAGTGAGGGACCTTGTCTCAAGAAAATGGAGAGCATAAGGAAGTCACCTGATGCCAACTTCTGACTTTCAACACTCATGCACACTGGCAAGTATATCTTGCACACAGGCACACAGACACACCATACCACACCACACCACACAGACAGACAGACAGACACACACACACACACACACACACACACAGACACACATACACACACGCACACACACGCACGAGCGCACACACACACACACCACACAGACACAGACAGACAGACAGACACACGCACGCATGCACACACACGCACACACACACACACACACAGACAGACACACATACACACATACACACACACACACACACACACACACACACACACACACACACACACACACAGTACCGCTGCCAGAAATGTTCAAATCCTGGCAGTGACTCCCATTTGCAGCTCAGATCACTCACCTTTAGCCAGCCCTGCTCTCAGTTGCAGGGAATGCAGAGACAGAGGAACACATCACTGTAACACAAATCTTAAATGGGGGACTTATTAATAAAAAAAAAAACCCAGAGCCAAATATTGGGGTGAACACTGAAAGATCAGAGAAACAGACCAAGCCACAGTCAACCTCACTTACGAACTCCTCAGCCTCCAGAGCGAGACTTCCTGTTTACTCATGCCTTATACACCTTTCTGTGCCCTGCCGTATTACTTCCTTCCTAGTGCTAGGATTAAAGGCCTGTGCTTCCCAAATACTTGGTAGCAAAGGCATGAGATCTCGAGTGCTGGGGTTAAAGGTGTGTGCCACCACTGCCTGGCTCTGTTCCCAGTATGGCCTTGAATTCCAAAGTGATAGATAGTCTTAAGGGTGTGTGCCACCACTGTCTGGCCTCTATGTCTAATCTAGTGGCTGGCTCTGTCCTCTGATCCCCAGATAAGTTTATTAGGGTACACAATGTATTGGGGTACACATCACCTCCTGGAGCATGCAGCCAGAAAGTCCCAGGGGACAGAAGTACAGAAGAGACGATCTCATTTCCCCACAAATATAGGACAAGAAAAAAAATAACAGAAGAAAGGAACCCCGATTAAAAAGACACATTTCGGGGTGGGGGCTGCAGTGGTACTTTGCACATGCTAGGCAAGTACCCCACCACTGAGTCCATCCCCAGCACCAAAAACAAAATAAGACAAGGGGCAGGCAAGTGAGTCTGAATCAATCCTATAGTGGACCTGGTTTGAACTTTAAAAACTAACAGGTAAACACTGGCTAAATATTAAACACCTGCCATTTGTTAGGTATGATACTGTAATAGTATAGAGATTGGGTTTTTTTTTTAAGTCTGTTGCTTAGATTTATCAAAATATTTACACTGAAACATGTCTATCTGGGTCAGGTAGATGTGAGCCAATGTGGATAAAGCAGGATTGACTAAGGTGGGCAACAGTCAGTTTGCTCATGTGCCTTCTAGCCCGCCCTAGGTGGATGTTTTGTTCACAGAATGTCCCTGCCATGTTTCTACCTAGAAAGTCCATCCCCTAGCCCACAGCAACCTCTGTCTTTCCACAGGACAGAATTCAGCCATCGGATTTTCCCTCTGCAAAGTCCCTCCCCATAGTGCTCCCTGTGGGGTGCCCATCAGGTCCGAGGGACCCCTCCTCGCGCCCCACTGCCTCTACTGAGTTCTCTGTCAGTCTCAGGACACCCTGAGCTCCCAGGAGGCAAGGGGCCTTATTTAAAAGCCAAGTAAGAAAAGCTGATGGGTCAGTAGAGGAGTGCTGAGTCCCCAGGTCACGGATGAGGCCCAGGAAAGCTGGATTTAATCAAGTTCACAGAGCTCAAGTGTCACAGGCAGGACTCCAAAGCAGAAACTGTGGGCATTTCTCTTCCTCACAGAGCTGCAGGCCCCATTCATTCATTCATTCATTCATTCATTCATTCAGCACTGGTTGGGCACCCTCTGTTGGTCTGGCCCTGAGCAAACAACCAATCATCTCTTAGAGTATGGCAGGGATATGGGTTCTTGGAGAGAGTGACAGTCTTTCTCAGCTCTGGTAGCCTGGGGGCTGAAGTGCCAGAGCCCAGGCCAGCGGCTCCTGACTTCACTCTTTTGCTAGGAATAAGGAAGGCTGAGGGGTGTTTATCATGGAAAAGCCAGAACTCCTGGGTAGGGGAGGTTGTCCCAATAGGAGCTCACCTTCTTGCTTCTGCAAGGCTCAGGCATCTCCTCTTTGGTTCAGTTCCCCCAGGCCTCACCCACTCTGGCCCCAGGAACAAGGCTTCCTTCCGGCAAGAGCCCCTCTCTCCTGCCCTGCCCATGGCGGGCTCACTTGGGTGGCTGGTGCTGCCTCTCTTCCATAGGGCATGGGCGTGGGGTTTCTGTGCTTCTTCCTCACCAAGCCCCTCAGGGCCCTGGGGGACTTGCCACCGTCCCAGTCTCCTCTTCCGTCCCTGCCTCTGTGAAATGGGCCTTGTGGCCTGCCTGCTGGGCAGGATCTTTCACAGGGGCTTGCACGGTTTCCCCTGGGCAGGCAGGGTCCCTGTTTAGAGCCTGGGAAGGGGACAGGGACATGGGGAGGAAGGAGTCTCAGGCTCCACTAGTCCTTCAACTCTGGGGTCCAGCTTCACTTACACTGCAGCTGTACAAACTTCTGCTTCCTCTTCAGAGGTGAGAACATTTTCCTAGCTCCTCAACAGCCTATCTCCTTCCCCTGGCCCTCGCCCTCCTCTCCTCTCTCCACTCCTCTCCCCCTCCCTCTCCTCTCTCCCTCCCTCCCCCCTCTCTCTTTCCTCTGCCCCCCTCCTCTCCTCTCTCCTCCTCTCTCTCTCCCTTCCCTCTCCCTCTCCTCCTCCTCTCCACACAAAATGTTCCCCGAAGCCCTGTGCAGTCAGAACTCCCCCAGCCCCTTTCTTGCTCCACAGAGCCCGGCCTTGCAATGCACGCTTGGCTTTGGAGACACTCTGGCACCCTGGGTTGTTCTTCACTCTGCCCTGGGGTGGCTCTCACTGCCACAGCAGGGACAAAGCAGGAGGCCAACACAAGCCACAGGCCACGGGCCACAGGATGAAACATTCCTGTTGTGTGAAGTAGGAATGATGTCAGGGCTGCCGCCCAAACAATGGAATCCTGGAGTTCAAAGGAGAGGACGCTATCCCTGGGCGCCTGGTGCATGGGCTGCCAAAGGCCGATGAGCCCCCAGCCAGAGGGATGCCAGAGTCACATGAGGGAGGAAGATTTGGTTTCAGTAAAACATCACCCAGCACATTACGTTAATATTGTTGATATGACTTTAACTGCGGTATTACTCCTGTGTGGTTTAATTTATGAGCTTGCTTTGCTTTTTAAGGTTGTCGAAGAGTTTATAAACTTTAGTTTTTATTTACTTAGGATTTTTTAAAAAATGTGCTTGAGAGTGAAAAGAAAGCACAGCACAGTAATAGAGAACAGTCCCTCCTTGCGGATGGTCGCCAGCTCGCCCCCACCTCCTGGGCAGAGGGAAATGTCAGCAGCCTTTTCAGTTTTGGCTCCCACCTGTCTTTGCTCTAGATCCTTGGGTGCCCTCTGGGTAGACCCTGCCTCGCTGGCCCCTCTCCCCTCTCAAGTGTGCCTTGTCGCCACACACACATCACCCTGGGGACACCCCCGACACGCAGGCGTGCACACACGCATCTGGGGAGGATCAGGCAGAAGGAAAGGGGCTTCCAGTTCTGGAGGCAGAGCCTCCACCAACCCCACCGATGTTCTCCACGGAGCCCTGCAGGCAGCCTTGTGCCAAGAGAGGCTCCGCCTCACTTCACTTGGCACACTCCCAGCTGCCCCCTCTGTTTCTGGCTTTCGTGTGTGCCAGGTCCCAGGAAGAAGTGGAAAAGGGAAGGATGTAGTCTGGCATCCACTTATTTAGGCAATATGGCAAACAAAAATAACTTTTCAGCCTTAGGCGTGGACAGGAGATTTTCAGTCTTGAAAGAATCTCGGAGTGGGGTTATGGCTCAGTGGCAGAGCACTCGCTGTGTGGTAGGAGCGGAGCCCAGGCTTCATCCACCAGCATGCAGCACTGCCCAAAGGCCAGAGTCTGTGCATGGCCTTGTTGATTGTGGTGTGGGTCTTGCTAGGGACCTGTACTCGGTGTCGTTGTGGTTGAAAACCTTTGGAGGGTCCTTAAGCAATGACCATGACTCACCCCTGGGATGTGTTTTTAAAAGACCAGCGTGGGAAAGCCATCTTCATTGAAGTGGGCTGTAGTTATTCTGCGGACCCCTTGGTACATGTCAATTATAAAACAGGGATAAAATATTTTAATGCAATTATTGAAAGACTGAAATATTTAAAAATATAGAAGTCAAAGAAAATCTATTCTTGGAAATCTGCTACTAAAAAGGTAAGCCCCCTCCCCAGGCCTGGAGTAAATGAAAAATTGAGGCCTTACCCCTTGAGGATGTGGAAGGGGGGCTTTGGGGGTGAGAGAACCAATTTGGGCCTAAAACCCAGCTCCTAGAACAAATCTGTCTGTCAGTGTCCTCAGCCCAAATGCTGAAGGGTCTGATGACATAAACAGTTCAGGGACCTGAGAAGTATCCTTGGGGACAGTGTGCCCGGGACTGGGGGAGTAAAGGAGCCTGATGCTTTTTATAAGGTGAGTGAATTTCCCGCCCTGTGTTTGGCTCTAGGAGCAGGGGGTCAGAAGGCAGGATGGCCAGGCTGGGAACAGCAGGAAATGTGTGTGTGTGTGTGTGTGTGTGTGTGTGTGTGTGTGTGTGTGTGTGTGTGTGAGAGAGAGAGAGAGAGAGAGAGAGAGAGAACAGGATCAACGGGGTACTGGAGATGTTAGTACCAGATTCTGAACATAAATGTCCCGGACCCTGGGTTGACAACCAACTTCTAGGGGTTCAGGGAGACTCCAGAAAGCCACACGGAACAATGGGCACTGAAGTCATAGGAAAGTCACCGAGGAATGACTCCCTCCAAAATCAACAGTCATCAGCACAAGAAAGAAGGGAGGGGAGATGGGGAGGAGAGAGAGAAGGAAGGGAGAGAATTCAACCTGGAAAACTGGAAAAAAAAATAGGAAAGACAGGGAGGCAACCACCCTGGAGTGGACGTAAATGTTGGACTTGGCAACAAAGACTTCAAAGAAGTTCTACAAACATGGTAAAAAGAAAAATGTGTTGAAAGACATAAAGGAAAGAGTAATTGTAATGACTGAAGAGAAAAGGATTCTCAACAGAAAGCTATGAGCATGTGTCTGTCTGTGGAAACTGAATGGGAACCACAAAGATGTTAAAAGTACAATAGCTGCGCTGAGAAGTTCTCGATCAGGATGGTCGGTAAAATACAGAAGGCAGAAACGAAGTAAGCAACTCTGAAGACAGGTTTAGCAATGACACTATATAATCTGAAGAGAGGCAGGGGTGGGGTGGGGAAGCAAACAGAACCCTGGACACCCGGAAGATAATAATAGCAAAAGCTCCAAAGTGAGTGTGATCGGAGCAGGAGAAGGAGCGCACGGGTGAGGGCAGAAAGGACTATTTTCATACTGGCCCAAAACTTCCTAAAGCTGATGACTATTTTTAAAAAGGCAAACTTTAAAAACTTAAAAACTAAGGTTCCCAACAAATATTAATCAGGATTAACAGAAAAAACAAAAGCCAGACTGATAAAAGCCCAAGACAGGGAAAGATCTTGACAGCAGCCATTAACAAGAGCTGCCTGACGAGGAAGGATGGTGGTATAGTTAAAATCCATGGCTAGCGTCTCCAAAACAAGGGGACCACAAGATGCTGGACCACATCCAAAGGGCTGAGAATACCCTTCAGGACACAAAAAGACTAAAGGAAGATCTTCAGGTGGAAAGATTGAAGGTCTAAGGAAGCCTAGGACTGAGGCCGATAAGCACCAGCTAAGACACTGCCTCTGTGTGTGTGTGTGTGTGTGTGTGTGTGTGTGTGTGTGTGTGTGTGTGCAGCTTGACAATGTGCACACACATATGCATGTGGAAATATTGGACGCTGATAACATTGAGAACTGGGAGGAAATGGAAGCACCTTACTGCAACATCCCTCACACAATTCACTAACTCTAAGTAGACTCTGATAAAGATATACTTCTGTATGCATGTAATGTGCACACAGATATATTAAGGACACGTGTCACAACCGCTGAGGAGAGGCAGAGACCAGAGGATCTACAGCTGGAGGCCAGCCTGGACTTCCTGGAGAGACCCATCTTCAAATCAACAATAGTGACCTTGTCCCAGCAAATGCAAGTGGAGACTGTATTCTAGTCCAAAGGCAGACAGGACTAACACAAGCAAGAGCTAGTTCTAGAACAACAAACACATACTGTCAGTGGACACAGTTTGTTCTGTGTGGACTATCCCTCAATAAAGCTTTTGTGTTTGTTTTTTAGGAAAATATAAGCCAGGTGTGGTATTCACCTGCAATCTCAGCATTTGGGAAGTGGAGACAGGAGGATTAGGAATTCAAGGTCATCCTTGGGCACACAGCAAGTTCAAGACAAGCATGGGCTACATGAGACCTTATCTCAAATAATATGAAAAGAGTAAGGAAGGGGTGAGGAAAGGGGAGAGAAGGCAGGATGCTGAGGTGGGTAAGTAGACAGGGAACTATAATGGTCCAGACAAAACATTGATTCCTTAGACTGGGATGGAGGCAAGCAGGGCCTAGAGAGCAGAGGGAAAGTGGGGTACGCCCACCTGTGAGCTCAGGGTAGGATTAGGAGACCTGGACCGGAGAGGGAAGGTGCTGATGTTGATGTAGTGGGTAGCCATTCCAGCTTTGATCTGGAAGTTCCAACCCCCATTGAGGCTTCGGCAACTGTCACGCCTACAAGGCGGGGCCAAGGGAGGCGCCTGGGGACCTGAGATCTGGATGGGCGAGCTCTCTCTGTTCCTGGACCCTGGACGGTGGAGGTTGACCGATCAGAGCTCCAGAGAACACCACTGGACTGCGATAAACCTTCCCCAGACCCCCCGACCTACCTATCCCTTCATTTGTAAGTTACCCACTAAATAAATCTTCCTTTTAACTATGTGGAGTGGCCTTAATAATTTCACCAATATGTTCCAGTAGTCTTGTTGAGTGTTCTGTGCAGTCCACTAGGGAAAGCTGCTTCTCCAGCCTGGGTGGAGACCCAGCATTTGAAGCTACCCAAAACACAAAACAGTTAATTCAGTTAGACAGGTCAATCACCTGACCAAGGGACCACCTCTCAGAAAGGAGGATCTAGGACTGGAGAGATGGCTCAGGGGTTAAGGGCACTGGCTGCTCTTCCA
Source organism: Peromyscus californicus insignis (assembly GCF_007827085.1). NCBI lineage: Eukaryota > Metazoa > Chordata > Mammalia > Rodentia > Cricetidae > Peromyscus > Peromyscus californicus. The sequence goes on from NW_026294562.1 coordinate 104,009,201, forward strand.
GAGGTCTGAGTTCAATTCCCAGCAACCACGTGGTGGCTCACAACCATCTGTAGTGAGATCTGGCGCCCTCTTCTGGTCTGCAAGGATACATGCAGGCAGAATGCTGTATCCATAATAAAAAAAAAAAAATGTAAAAAAAGGTGGATCTACTTTAAGCCATGTTAAAGAGATAGGAAGAATAATTATTCCTTTAATGAGCTACTACACCTTTCCTTCCCAGAATTCCCGCCCTCTATGTAGTCTCACCTCCATGAGATCTGGTGGGTGCTGGTTCTTCTGAACCAGATCTCAGAAAGACTAACTTTTCCTTTTCTTTCCTATGCTCACAGGGGCCAAAGTATGCTTTCTCTGGTGCTCTGTTCCATTCTTGCTCTAAAGTTCTCCCCTCTCTACCCTGTGGCTGTTTGTCTGCCATGTGGCTGTCCTCCAGGCTGGCTTCATGCACATTGTATGGCCTTTTCTCTCTCATTTCCCTCCTCCTCTGGGCAGCTGCCAAGACGCTCAGCTTGCCCCACTAGAGTTTTTCTTTTAAACTCTAAGAAAATTGTCCTCAAGCTTCCCTTTCCAGGGCATTTTTAAATTATTTTACTGACACGACTCAGGACCCCAAAAGGGGACCCAGATTTCCCTGGGAAAATGTAGGGACTCTGCCAGCACTACCCAGAATTTCCAGTAACATTGACAGCTGCTGGAGGCGGCCGTTCCCAGGAGAGACTGCTGATGGAAGAAGCGATTCAGAGATTCTGTTCAAACTGAGCCACGCTCATCCTTCAGAGATGAGCAGAAGAAGGGAGAGGGGGGCGCCCAGGGGACCGAGAAGGAATGACCTGAGAGCCAGGAGCTGAAAAGTCTAGAGGAAAGGGTAGAGCCACCCATAGTTCTAACTACTCAGGGAGGCCCAGGCAAGAGGATTACCTACATCTAGGAGTTCAAGGCCAGCCTGGGCAATATAGCAAGCCACAGCTCAAAGGAAAAAAAAAGAGAAAAGAGGCCGCTGACAATTCAGACTCAGATCAGAGGACTGGGTCTAAATGTCTAGCCAGGGGGTGGCAGGCAGAGGGATTGGGGTATGTGACTTGTGCCCCACCTTTGGCCAGGCATGCTCACAGGAGGCAAGCAACTAGAAAATGTCCCTGTGCCCAGCCTCATTGACCACCCTCCGCTGCATAGCCTTTGGGTACCAGCCTCCTGGGGCTCCTGGTTTGGAGCTCATGAGTGGGCAACTGCCCTCTGTGTGTGGGAGTTCCAGAGCTCTTGAGTGGAAGTGGGGGGTGGGGAAACCTTAGTGATCAGCAGAGTGCGAGTGTGAAGGATGAACAGGAGTTCAGTTTTCCTTTGGTGAGTTGTCCTGCATGATCCCAGGATGCTCTCAAGAGCTGGATGGGAGGCTCGCCTCCTGGGAGGGGCTGAGCACAGAGCTGAGGTAGGTGTGATGGTTAAGACTGAACAAGACTGGATGAGAGGGAGCCTTGGAGACCCCAGCTTCCTCACCTACAGCCACTCACTGCAGCCTTGCTGGGTTCATTTCCTCCAGACTCTACACCCGGGGGATTTCATCGCCACGTGCAACCCAGCTGCAGAGGCGCAGGGCAGCCCATCTGCTCCTCCAGAGGCCCTGCTCTCCGGGCCCCTCCCAGCCTCAGGACCAGCGGCAGAAGTGCTCCCCCAGCATGGGGAGGCCTGAGAGGGGAGGTGTGCAGACTGAGTGGTGTGAGGCTATGGGAAGCACACAGACAGAGGTTCCCAGAAGACAGGCAAGCCTAGGGCTGCCTGGCCTGGGGCCTCCATGGTTATGGTCACCAAAGCTGAAATCTGCCACCAGAGAAAGTTTCGCAGGTCCAAGCAGGCAAGGCTAGGCATCCTCTTGGGTTAACCAGGGCAGTAGAGTTTGTGAGGCCTACCTTATACAATGTGGAGTGCCCTTGTCGAGAAAAAAATGTACCCATCAGTTCATCTATGGCAAAGACACCACGTCGGGACAAGATGTCTAGGAACGTCAGGATGCCTGGGAATGGATTCTAGATGCCACTTAACAGACAAGATGTGTTATTTGTAGAACTGCCATGGATCTATCAACAACACAAGATTCCAATGAATGATTTCCTATTAACCCTGATGTTTTATTGAACAGGTCTGTGGTGGAGGACAGTTTCACACTGAACATGCGCCCAGGAGAACCCAATTTCCCCTTTGGGAAACCCAGTCAGATGGTGGGAATTTTTCAGAGGTGGTGCCTGTGGGTGACCACAGGCGCAAGGCATTGCTGATATTTGAAGAAGCCCTGGGCATTCACCAGAGCTGTGGTGGGGCACTGTCCTGTGGGTGGGGCAGTGTCCTGATGCCAAGATGTCCCCTGTTGAGGCCATGGGGGGTGCCAGGGCCAAGTCCCTTCTCCTGAGAAAGCCTTCTTTAGAGGCTCCTTGTGAGGTTATTGGGGTGTGAGGGAAGTGGTAGGGGAGGTGAGGGAGGTTGTGTGGGAGGTTGAGGGAAGCTGTGGGACACTGGAAAATGTTTCTGGTCCTAACTTTCTTTACCTGAGCTGAAAGTTCTTCCCTGTTTTGGGGTTTGGGTTTGGTTTGGTTTTTCGTGACAGGGTTCCTCTGTGTATCCCTGACTGTGCTGAAACTCACTCTACAGGCTGGCCTCAGACTCACAGAGATCCACCTGCCTCTGCCTCCCAAGTACTGGGACTAAAGCTGTGCACCCCCACCACCCGGTGGTCCTTCCCGGTTCTTTGCTGGCTTTGTGACACTGGGTGAATGCCTCTCCAGGATCTGGTGTCCTCATCTGTAAATCATAGGTAACGTGTTTTGCCCCCATGCTTTGAGAGGGGGAAATACAACAGATGTGGAGAAGGAGATGGCACAGGGGCTTCGGTGCCCTGGAGATGCAGCCCACGTGTGGCTCTGGCCTACCTCATAGGCCCTGTGGTTCCAGTACTGAGTTTCCCAAATTCTGCTAGTACTCGGTACCATCCCTAGGCACCACAGAATCCCCACTTCTAGCTGCCGCAGGATGACAGCGTGTGCCAGGCACCGAGTCAGGGCCACGCACTCTGCTCCCGGCCAGACCTCAGTCTCCCTTGCAGAATGGTGAGGAACAGGCAGGGCTAACCTAAGGCACCTGTCCCCACACTTCTGCTTCCACGCCATTCTCTCCCTCCAGACTTCTGTTCCTGCAGACAGAGAAGGTGTCCTATGGCCGGTGTTGCCACTGCATCTCCGCAAAGTAGATTCCAGGCCGTGTCCCTGCAGAGGCTCCCCCTCACAAGAGTGACTGGCCCAGGTCACACACACACCAAGGCTGTCTTCTTGGAGGAAAGGAATTGCGTGGGAAGGTCTCCAGTGGTCTGGTGGGCCTGGGCAGTCTACCTCTTCCTTCCTCCCCACTTCATTTCCACTCCGAACAGCATCTGAAAGCTGGCAAAGGATGAGCACGTCTCTCTTTTTCTTTGAAATCCTAATACACCCACATCCTCTGGGGTGCATCTCAACACCCCCCTCTACAAATGAAGAAACCCTGGCTCAGAGGAAGGGGTGCCCAGCCAAAGACCCCAGGTGTTGAAGATACAGCTCTAGAGCGGCGCTTTCTCATACCTTGTAGGGAGCCAGGGAGCCTGGAGGGGCTTGGGGTCTGGCAGGGAACCCAAAGTTTGAGTGTGTGCTTAGGGGTTTATGAGCATAGAAACGTGCTAAACAGCGAGGCTCCCGGGGCAAGGGAACATTTCCTTGCACAGAGATGCGGATCAGCATGACCGACCCTCCCCCCCCACACACACACACTCTATGAGGGATGAGGGAGCTGGGACAAGAGCCTGCACAGACAGGACTCCCTCAGGCACCAAGCATGCCCAGACCCTCAGCTAGGAAAATGGCTGTGCCTCTGTGTCCACAGGCAGTGCACAGAGCCTGGACAAGGTCAGGTAGACCAGATACCCAGTCCTGGTTCCGGCTGCCCTTTGGTTATCTGTGCCTGTCTTCCCTGGCCTTGTATGCATTGCCGCCAATTATATCAGACTGAAGGTGCCGGGGCCCTTGGGTCAGAGGTCACCCTGGCTTTTGGAGGCTACCTGGGCTGAGAACCTTCTTGTTTCCTCTTCTTCCACAGGGGACAAAGATCCTACGTGGGTGTCCTCCCAGGGCCCACAAGGGAGTACTGAGGTCCCTTTGTAAATGGTGAGATGTGGGGTTCATGAGGGTCTGTGTAGATTGAGGCAATGCATCTCTTTCTCTCACTGGGGATTTGGTCTCTCTCATGCTTGGATTGTAGCCTCTACCATCCATAAATCTATCTATCCACCCATCCACCTACCCACCCACCCATCCATCTATCCATCCACCCACCCACCCATCCTTCCATCCACCCACCTACCCATCCATCCATCCGTCCATCCATCCATCCATCCATCCATCCATCCATCCATCCATCCACCCACTCACCCATCCATCCATCTATGCATTTACCCAGCAGCTGCCAAGCCCTGCCCCAGGAGCTGCCACTAAAGCAGGAATGGCACCACCCAGGGCAGGCCCTGGAAGCCCTGAGCTATGACTGGGGTCTCTTGCATTCCGTTTTCAGGATGAGGAAACAGACTCAGAAAGGAACCAGAGAGGGAGGTCCATGTGAGTGATGTCCAAACTCCAGCCTCCCACCGCTCCTCTCCTGACCCAGCTGTCTCCGTTCTGTCCTGCCTGCCGGTAGTAGGTAGGACCCAACTGCCACCTCACAGGCCAAGCAGCTGGCCTCTGCTGCCCCTCTGTCGCAGGCCGGGTGAGAGTCTGGGGCGTCGCTGCTCCCCAGCACTGTGATATTATCTCTGGCCCGCTCCCAGCCCAGAGCAGGATACAGCTTTCATCACCTCCCTCCCCTCAGACCCATGTGGGTTGTCAGAGTTTCTCATGCAAGGATCAAGGGGCCCGTGGGCAGAGGGTCCCCCAGCTGAGCCTCCTCCCCCAGACAGTCACAGGCCCTGAAGCAGGAGAGGGCTGGGCAGTGTGTGAGAATGAGGGGCTTGCAAAGTGGCTCTCCTGAAGCTCCCTTCCCTGATCCCCTCCGTCCATAATCTTAGATGTCTGTTCAAGTAATTCTCCATCCCATTAGTGATTTATTTGGACTCTGCTCATTTCACTGTCTGGTGGGTGACAGACCTCACTCTCCCATCCCTACCCCAGAGCCCAGGGCCTTTTCATCTCCAGCAGGCAGCCCTGGCCCTGTTCCAGTCCAGCCAGATGGGAGGGGCACTGGGGCCTGCAGCCTTTCAAGGAACCCCAGAGTCCCACCCCAAGCACCCTGGCAGGCTCTGGTGTTGTATGAATCCTCTTCAGTCCTACTGGGATCCTGGAGGAGGTGGGGGAGGGGTTGGGGCTGGTCATGAGAGGCAGCATTCTGACTCCTTCCAGACACTGTCCCCACTGAACTGACGACTTGAGGAACCAAGAGAAAGAGGGCTCCACCCAGTCCCCACCGGTGCTCATCCAAGCTCACTCAACTCAAGCCCAGGTCTTATACATACACCACACACACACACACACACACACACACACACACACACACACACACACACACACACGGCAGGGGACTTGAGAGCCCCCAGCAGAACAGGTAGTAGGCCAGCCACAGGCAGAAGTTCTAACTGCCTCCTCCAGGCTGGCCTCCAGGATGGCTTTGCTGCTCTGGTGACCTGGTCTCAGACTCCATAGAAGGCCTGGGTGCACTTCACAGCCATTGGGGGCAGGGTACTCCACACAAGGACCCAGGGATGCTCAGGCTCAGAGCACTTGGGGATGCCTATCCTGCCCCAAGTCCCTCCTCAGCCTGCTGAGCACCCAGAGGGAGCTGGGTGACCCTGCAGCACCACCTGCAGCAGCAGGACATCCTGGGGTGAGGCATGGATGTCCTGGGCCTGGGATAATGGCTCAGCATCAGCTCCCTCCTGAGGCATGTGGTCCTGAAGGGCAGCAGGCGTTTTCCTGGCTTGTCATCCTCTCAACTGATTCCTCGGGTGGCACAGAAGAAGGAAGCTGAGGTCTAGAGGTGATGGCACTGTGTCTCAGCCTGGCTACATCATGGGCCTGTCACTCATTCTCTGGGTGCCTGTTTCTCCTTGTCCTGACAAGGGGCAGAGTGGGGGAGTAGATATCCACTCACTAGGGCTCCCCTCTTCTGGCCAGCCAGCACCCTGTCTGTGCAGGGCCAGGTGCCTGGTAACAGAACCGGACTTAAGGCAGAATGCCTGCTGTGTGCAGAGTGCTAAGTCAAGCCTCGGGGTTCCCAGGGATGTGTATACAAACCAATGCACAGAAGAGCCATCTCCCTCCTTTACCCAGAGACGAGGGCGTCCCCAGGCTCTTTTCCGCCAAAGGAGGCCACAGTGGGTTGGGAAGGCCTCTGGGATTCTGGGTCAGGCCCCGTACCCTCTGGCCCCAGCCACTCCACTGAGAGAGGGGATTGAAAGTGGCCCTGCTCTGTGGGGACCTCTGCAGCCTGGGTATCCCCTCCCCCGCCCTGTGTGTGTGCCTGCTAAGGTGGCAGCTGAGAGCCTTCAGGGTCAGGCACATTTGGATTTGAGTCTTTCCAGGGATGGATGTCACACAAGCCAGCTGAGATCCCAGCACCACAGTTTACAAGCTGTGTGGCTATGGGCCCAGTCACCTCACCTCTCTGAGCCTAGGGCTCCTCCTCTGTGGCATGGGTGCAGAGGGGCTGTTCTGAGGACAAGTGAGTTGCTCATGCTACAGGAGCACTCTCAGCCAATGACACGTGACATGCAGATGCTCCCATCAGCCATCCACAGCTGTGGTAGTCATTGATGCCTCCGGCCTGGACTCCTCTCTTCAAATGGTGGGATCTGTGATGAAGGCCTCAAGGTTGCCATGGGGGCATCTGTTGCAAGGTTCCCTGGGAGAACGTGGTGAGAAGCTGTCTCCTTTCCTTTCCTCCATCCTCTACACCTGTGAAGTGGGGAGAATGAGTCCCTTAATGACTCAGGTGGGACGTGGAAGTCATGAAATAGAAAATAAAAATCACAACAGGCCCAAAGAACCAGGGAAGAACAGCGAGTGACTTGTCCCAGGTCCCATAGCAGTTTGGGCTGGTTCGGAGCTACACTCTACACCCTCTGACCCCCAGTTTTGTTTTTGTTTTACAGTTTTTATTGATTCTTTGTGTCTTTGCATCTCGATGCCACTCATCTCCCCAGCCTTTGGAATCTGCCCTCTACCCCTGCAACCTCCCCCTCCTCCCATCCTGCTGCCAAGATAAAATACAATTTCAAAGAAAAATCTCATCGTGGAAGCTGCAGTGTGACACAGTGAGTCACACAGCTTACCCTCTGTAGATATATCTTTACTTGTAACTGTTCATTGCAGTGAGTCATCGGTCTGGTTTGAGGCCTCCGGCTTCTGCTACACTGTCGATGCTGGCCCCTCACTGGGATTTCTCTTGGATATCCTGTTGTTGTCCTGTGTCATGGAGATCCTGCAGCTTTGGATCTGCGGGATATGCCCCTTCACATGCTCCAGCAGATCATAGGTGGTGGGCCAATTCATAGCCCTGGTTTTGGGCTTGGGTGGTTGCTGGGTTGGTCAGCCGGCCAGCTTTCCCTCATCCTCACCACCAGGGTGAGCTCTCCAGCACCACCCTGGCTAACCCACCCAATGCAGTAAGCAGGAAGGGGCGGGGCCGGTTGTCCTGTTCTCACATCCCACTCTACTGTACTGCCCAGGCCAAGTACTGCAGCTGATACAAGGCAGGGCCAGCTCTCCTGCTCTCATGATCTCAGGGCCAGCTTGCCCAGGTGAGGTGCAGGGCCTGTTCTCCCTAGTGTGGTGGTTGGTGAGAGGTGGGGTAAGCCCTCCCACCTACCAAAGATGTCGAGGGGAGGAGGGCATCTTTCCCTCCCCCATACCACCACATGGCAGATCTCCAGCAGCAGCACAGGTCAGGACATCACCATGGCTCTGGGTGACAAGTAGGCCACCCACCTCAGCCCACTCCTTACCTCTTCAGATCTGCCTCTCTCCACAGGACATGAATCATTCTGTCTCTCTCTTCCATACCTTCACCCTATAGTTGCTCACCATAACAGAGCCCAACCGCCTGGCACCACAAGGCACCCCTGACCCCGTTTTAAGTCTTTTGTGTGTATTGCTAATGTAGTACATGGGTGGGCATGCACATGCAGGTATGTGAGTTGGGCACGTGCCACACTTGTAGTATTCAGAGGACAACTTTAGTGTTAGTCCTCACCTTCCACCCTGTTTGAGGCAGGGTTTCATGGCTACTTAGCAAGTGTCTGGGGATTCTCCTGGCTGCCTCCCATCTCCCAACAAGGATGCTGAGGGAACAGATCTGAGAGCCACTGCACACTACACCACGCATTCTGGGAATCCAAGCTCAGGTCAGCAGGCTTGTGTGGCAAGTTCTTCACCCACAGAGCCATCTCTCCATCCCTGGGGGCTGTATTTCTAAGGCCCCTGTGACTACAAGTTCAAGTCCAGGAACTCCATCCACCTAGGCTAGGGGGCAGGAACAGGAGTCCCCTCTGAGGGGAAGGGGGCTGGACACGCAAGAGACTGACATGGCAGGAGCCAGGTGTGTGTGCCTGGGAGGCACAGTCCAGGATGACGCCCACAGGAACCATGGAGCAGAGGACTTCAGAGGAGACCTAGTGATGAGGGGACCTCAGATTCTGGTTTTTCCAAGTCCAGCATCCAAGAAGAGTCTCCTAGTTCCCTGGGGCCATCTGACCCAGCCTGGGTTCTGTGGACATGAGGACACAGGAGCTGAGTCAGGTGTCCCACCTCCCCGGAGTTCAGCAAGTCACGAAGTGTTGTCCAGGTTCCAGTGTCGAAGAGGCCACTGAGGCCTGACTGGCCATGGTCAAGCCCCCTAGAGCTCAGATACAGTGTTGATGAGTCAAGTGGGAATTCAAGAGAAGAGGAGGCATGGGGGGGGAGGTGGGACAGGGGACAACAGGCAAGCCAGTCAGACTCCTTGTGTGTGTATGTGTGTATGGGTGTGTGTGTGTGTATGTGCTTGTGTGTGTATACATGTGTGCATGTGTGTGTTTGTGTATGTGAGCATGTGTGTGTGCATGTGTGTATATGTGTATGTGATATGTGCATGTGTGTGTATGTGCTTGTGTGTGTATACATATGTGCTTGTGTGTGTTTGTATATGTGAGCATGCTTGTGTGTGCATGTGTATACATGTGTATGTGATATGTGCATGTGTGTGTATGTGCTTGTGTGTGTATACATGTGTGCATGTGTGTGTGTTTGTGTATGTAAGCATGTGTGTGTTTGTGTGTGCATGTGTGTGTGGGTGTGCAGGCCCCTTTCCCGAGGTAGCACACAGGTACAGGGGACCCATCACAGAACTGAGAGAAGATGGCAACCGTGCACCTTGCCCATGTCACCCTGTGGGCTCAGCATTTCCTTGTTGCTTTTACAAACTTGGAGGGGACACAGAAGAACAGGTGGGGACCCCTAAAGACTCGGGAAAGCGGGGAGGGTTGCCAGCTCTTGGGACCTCTCTGAGCGTTTGTTCACTACATGAAGGGAATAATGGGCCAAGCTGCCCGTCTGTGTCCGAGCCCTTCCCACTGAGAGTGTGCTGATGATGGTGCCGCAGCCTTCCTGCACCTCCACAGGCTGGCCAGGAGGCACACCAGGAGGCCTGGTCCTGGGTCTCCTTCCCACCCTGCCTTCCGCGGTCAGGCGCACAGTGAAGAGAGGAGATGAGAAGTCTGGCCCACCCTGCGAACTCCGCAGGAGCCCAGCTATTCACTGGAACAAGGAGGGTGAATTCTTGGCACCTCAGACCCTGTGCATCACTGAAGCGGCTCCACCTCCGTCTGGGTTTGATCAGCTCCAACAGAACAGGCGGCTTGCTAACTATAAGGGGAGGGCCTCTTTTCTGGAAGCCCACCAGTCCCTCCCACCTCAGAGCTGGAGGGCCCCTTGAGAGCCGTGAGCCCCACCTCCCCATTTCACAGACAGGGAGACAGAGGCCTGCAGACACCTCGGGGAAGGCTGAGCCGGCAGCATACCCTCTGAGCTGACAGAGACCACCCCTTGGTATTCACCCATACACACCCTTTCGATCATTTCTCCCTAATCAATTTGGAAGTTTCCCCTAGACTCACGTCTCTGTTGTGTTGAGGGATAAAGGCAGGACACACAGAGAGAAAGAATGTCAGGGCTTGGTGTCCTGTGTAAAATGGCTCTTTGGGTGTGGGCATGATTCCACGATGAAGGCAAAATCCTGTTGGAGTCCAGCACACAAGAGGTGTGTCTGGCTGGACCAGAGGCTGCCATTCCAGCCTCCTCTCAGGCCTCTCCCGGGCTCCTTTCCCAAGGCCTGGCCATCAGCTGGGGTCAGCATAGTCAGTGTCAGCTCAGCTGTTAGCCTTACCCGCCTAGCCCTTTGATCTGCCGCCTCCTGTGGCCACAGCCTGAGCTATCATGGACACCGAGGTCTTGCAAGGAAAACCCACGTCCCTTGCACAGGCCCCGGGGTCCTGCTCCATGCCTGAAGTCCTCCCCACCCCCATCCACCTACACCTGTCTTCAGCCTGCTTGGGTTCCAGGCCCACATTCAGCCCTTCTGTCTGCTCGCCCTCTCATTTCCTCAGCCACACTACCTCCAGAAGGCCCTCCTGCAGTTAGGTTCTGGAGCACTTGGTTCGATCCAGTCTAATCCAGCTCAGTTCTGGTGAGGCAGGTGCTATGGAACTTGCATGTGGAGCCAGTGAGGTCTGAAGAGGCACAGCCCCTGCCACCCTTCCTAAGTGCGGACCTGGACTCCCATCTGCCCACACAAACACTTCTAGGCTCCAAAGAGCATCATAGAGTGGGGGCCAGAGGCACTTAACTGAGACTCCAGAGGGTCGCTCCACTCTGGCAGTCCCTAAATGCCGAGCAGAGCCGCAGAAATGCCACACCTAGCTGGACCACTGAGGACCCTGCCCTGCACGCCCTGGCAGCCTTCAGCTGGTCCTTAACACCTCAGGAACAGGAGCTCTGCCTCACTCACAGCCGATCAGCCCCCACTCTGGTGGGGACAACTGTCTCGAGGTCACATGTCCTCCTACAGAAATGGGTCAGCCTCCCTAGCCTGGAGGCCTTGCTGGGCTGCCTGGCCCTCTCCCTTCCAGGCAGATTGGGAGAGTCCTGGCTCAGGCCACAAGGGTAGGGTAGGAAGTCCAGCTGCCCTCAACATTGTGTGATCTCCCTCCACCTCCCCGGAGTCCCTGTCTGTTCAGAGTCCCATCTGGAAACAGAAGAGGGTGACTAAGGGGCTGACAAGCTGCTGGCTCATGGTGTGGCCACCGTGAGGGGCTGTGAGAACCTCAGAAAACCTTTGGCTGCTCTCACCTCCCTGTGGGTCTCTCCACATGCTCCTTCCAAGCACTGATTAACAGCTGGGTCACACCTGTCCTGCAGATGTCGGCTCCCTACTACCTCACTGGGTCCTCGTGTGTGTGTGTGTGTGTGTGTGTGTGTGTGTGTGTGTGTGTGTGTGTGTGTGCTGTGTTCGGGAGTGTGCATGAAGATTGGGAAGCATTACGTGGGGATGAGGAAAGGCTCACAGAGGATCCTGGGAAGTCCCTGCTCCATCTGTCTCTTAGCTCCCTTGGGCCCAGAGCAGGCCACCTCAGGGTAAGGCCTCAGTTCTGTAGTTAAGGCCCTAGGCTGTGGCTCCCTGTGTGGGGTGGTTAGGAAGAACCATGCTCGCCACAGACTGACTTCTGGCCTGAGGTGGGGATCCATGTAAGGGAAAGGGCAGACAGAGGATTTGCTGAGGTAAAGGGACAGAGGTCAAATAAGGGCTGGGGGCAGATTTGACATAAAGTGAGCACAATCTGCCCCCAGAGTCTGATTAGGGCATGGCAGGGACTGTGGCTTCTGGGGAGTAGGCACACACTAATTACCTGTGTCCCTGCGGGGAGGTAGGAAAGCAGAAGCTGGGCAGGGGGCAGCCAAGGACTTAACCCCCACACTGTCCCGAGTGTGGGCCAAGGACAAGCTCTTCTTGAGATGGCTGTCTACTGACAGACTGCTGGAGGGTCAGGCTGCGGGAGGGGATCTGGGAACAATTTGATAATTAGGCAAGAGGTCTTGACAAGCAGCTTCCATGGGGTCTATTAGGGGCCCAGGAGAGGTCTGGGGGGAGGCTGGCCCCCTGCCAGCCTATTTATGAACCCCTACTTCCCGTTTCTACTCACCTTGCCACTCCAATACTTCCCCCTACTGGGTACTCAGGGGATCCCTGTTGGTGCCAGGGACCTGCCTCCCCACATCTTCCTGACTCCTGGTGTGCCCCTCAGCTGCCTGAAGAGCAGTGTGGGCCGCCATGGTAGAAGGGAAGCAAGAAGAAGCATCCGGAGAGGTGACCCCTGTGACCTATAGAGATGGCAAATGACAAGTGTCCTGAAGCCCAGGATGAACCTGGTGGAGCAGTTCTTCCATGACAACCTTGGTGTAGTTACAGGATGGGGAAGCTGAGCATGGAGGCTTGGGAGGTTGGTCCGGCCAGCTTGGACCCCCATAAGCCATGATTTCCCCCCTCTGGTCCTATGCTGCCCCCCACCATATGGTGTGACCTACATTCTGGGACCAGAGACCAGGCCATGAGGGAAGGTACAAGCAGGACCTCTGGACATTCCTGGGCATGGGGGCAGAGCTGCGCAGAGTGTCGGCCTGAGCAAAGGCAGCAGTTTCACAAGGGTGGGGTGTGGAGATTAGAAGAATGAGAAGTGGCCAGGGCATCTTGAGGCCTGACCTGTCAAGCTGAGAGGGACTTCTTGAGTATCTCCCAGCCTAGGTGAGCCCTGTAAATGACAGGTGCTCTCTGAACCCCAAGGTGTATCCTCCACAGATCCTGGAAGGCTCCAAGGCCTTCTCCAAACAGCCCCAGGCACTTGGGGTGAAAAGAACCTGGTTTCTTTCCTCCATCACCTAGGTTGAGGGGCAGTTAGGCCTAAGGGCAGGCTGGGGGGTGGGGGGCAGCGTCTTTCCTCTCCGGAGGGCTCCCTGCCTCAGGGCTTCACTCCTGAGCTGACCAGAGCAGCCACACACAGCTGTTGGCAAGTGTACCAAGAGGAGCTTCAGGTCACTCCTGGGCCTCCACACTTCATCACGCAGACCAGGGCTTACCCAGGCATGGAGCCTTCCTAGCCTTCATCTGGTGGGAGGAGGCTGTCTCCTTTTCTCCTGAATCTCCCTCCCAGCCCAGGGAAAACATGTCTCCCCTAGAATTCTGGGCTCCACATTTGGAGCCCAGGGTTGGGGAGCCAATGTCCAGAGCCAAGAACCACAGGCACACTGGAGTGCAGGGGCCTGGGAACGGCTTCCCCATGGAGGTGATGTTGCATGTCTCTGCCCCCCTCACAAGTGTCAGAGTGATTTATGGGCAGATGCGCAGAGAAGGGGCTAAAGAAAACACGCAGTCTTAGGGAGTGTCCCCTCCTCCTGGGTGCTAATTTACCACAGGCCCAGGAGGAAGGGAGAGGCCTCCCACCGGGTGACCTTGGCCAGGTCCCTCCCCTCTTTGGGCCTCTGCTGCCTTTGAAATGGGTCTGAAAATCAGGCCCAGACCACAGAATTGCCAGGAGATCAAACGAGAAGTCAGATGCCAGGTGCCCAGTTCAGAGCCTGGCATGGAGAAGATTGCACTAAGCCCTTGTCACAAAATCCTCAGTGGCTCCCACGATCCTTCAGTCTGACCCTGTTCCCCCTCGGACTTCATCTGTAGCCCACTCATGGCACGCTAGTCATTATAATGGCATCTCCATGTCTTGGCTCCCCGTCAGCCACCATGAACACGGGGCTCTCCCACTCTATACCAACTCTGTCCAAATGCCACCTCCCCTGGAAGGTCTCCCCGGAAGCCTCCTTCATCTTCTGCCAGTGTTCCTGGCCACCCCACACTGCTTTTATCAAGCCTCCTTGGCCACCTGTTAAAGTGCGTACACTGCGAGCCTTCCAGATTTGCTTACTCTGCCAGTCTCCCAAGCTGGAGGGGCCTGGGGATGAGCGGGCTTGCCTTGTTTGCCAGGATCCTTCAGAGCAGTGCCCAGACAAGGGGAAAGAGAGAAGCTGTAAGACAGCCTGGAGCCAGGACGCTCATGCAGCGCAGCACCCAGATAGGGGTTAGAACTGGCCGGGTGGAGGGCAGCCTACTACCCAGGCCAGGCGTGACTGGAGATGGAGGAAAATGGGCCAGCCAGACCTGTCAGGAGCAGACGGAGTGGGCCTGGAAGAGGGTAGGATAGGTATGCCTAGCACAGCTGCACGAACAGGAAAATGGCAGATTACGAAATATCAACACAGCCACTCTAACATGGTTGAAGACTAAGAGGAGTTTGTTCGGTTGAGTTTTTTTTACTACTGTTTATTTTTGAGACAGGGTCTCATGTAGCCCAGGCTGGCTTCACAGGCTCTGTGTGGCCTAGGATACCCTCCTGCATCTACTTCCCGAGTGCTGGGATTACAGGTGTGTGCATCATGACTGGCTTGATGATAGTGTAAAACAAAGGGCCATAAGGAAACCCCAACACAGGTCCCTGAAGTCAGTGGAAAACTGTCAGTCAAGGTAACCCGCGTAATGACTGTGATTAGGGCTGACCATCCTGTACTGGCCGCAGTAAAGGCGGTTTGCACCGTGTGACCAGGAAAGCACGCCAGTTCTTGGGAAGAGGGCTTGCCTCTGATGCGAAATTCTAAGACTGGCTTACCTCATGGTTTCTCGGTTTCTCCAGCAGAGGGGAAAGGAAGCAAGGAGCTGAGCTGTGTGAGGCAGGGGCCTTTCTATCCCAACCCTTCACTGGTCTATCTCCTTCATGCTGTCACCCTGGGGAAGTCACACTGACCCCTGGAGCCCTGGTTTCCCATATAGAACGGCCTACAGTGCTGGCCCTGTAGAGTTTTGGGGCTACCTCAGAATGTGGTAGTCCCATGTATCCCTGTGTATCTCTACTAATGATTATTATTTTGGGGAAAGGATTGTTCATGCGAAACACAATCTTAATTCAGAGGAATTACAGAAGGTGGCATTCAGGCACCCTAACAGTATGTGATTGAGCCCTGGGACACAGCACAGGTGACTGGATGTAGACCTCTGTGCTGACTCTTAGCACAGGGCCTGATCAGGGCCACTGGGCCAGGATCTGAGCCCTGCTTCTTTCTGCATAGACTAAACATTTGGGCTGTCCATTCCCTAGGCGGCCAGCACCCAGACTCAGCACTGAAAGGAAGTCTTGCCTCCCAGAGGCCACTACAGAGGGTACTGAGATTGATGGCATCTGACCTTACTCTATCACGAGCTCCACAGAGGCCTCTGCCTCTGACCCACAGCAGGTCCTGAGGCAGCCATAACCCTCTAGTTCCATTTCCTCATCTGTAAAATGGGGTTAGAGGCTGGGCGGTGGTGGCGGCGCACGCCTTTAATCCCAGAACTCGGGAGGCAGAGCCAGGTGGATCTTTGTGAGTTCGAGGCCAGCCTGGGCTACCGAGTGAGTTCCAGGAAAGGCGCAAAGCTACATAGAGAGACCCTGTCTCGAAAAACCCAAAAAAAAAAAAAAAAAGAAAAAGAAAAAGAAAAAAGAAAAAGAATAGGGTTGGAAGCAGAAGGACTGGGCAGACCTCCCAAGATGTCATCAGGGGAATATGGACACTTGCTGCACAGCTGACCTTCAGTGAGTGGCATTGAGGGGAAAGACCAATAACCATGTGATTGATGCCCCAGGAAGATGCTCACAGGAGGAGGACCAGGCTTATGTGACAGTGCCCGGATGCTAACTAGACACATTTTCCCTCTTCCCTCAATAATAAACTGAGACACTGTGGCAAGGGCTGTCGCAGGGAACTGTTCTCCAGCACCCAAAGAACACGGAGCCACAAGACCAATGGGTGGGGCTGTCTGAGGAGTACAGGACTCAGATCCTGGCTCCATGGTTCCAAGCTATCACTCAAGGCTTAGTCTCTTACTGCACACCCAAACCCTTGGCTTCTTCCCTCAATTCAGAGTGGGGGTGTGGGATACGGTTGCCCTCATCTTACACATAAAAGAACTGAGTCACAAAAAGTGACACGGGCCATCCACAAATGATGTGGTGGTCTATGCATCCTGGCTCTGGAGTGACTTGTTTCTGCAGCAAGGATGCAATGACAGGTTCATGGGGTGACCTATAACCATCAGCATGTGGAGTGCCTAGGACACAAGAGGTGCCCTGGAGGAGGTCATTATGAGGCATTGTCACCGTAGGGACCCAGTTCCGAGCGAGAGTGACTCTGTCAGGGTATCCATGTCCCCAGGTATTAGGTGCCAAAATTTGGAAAGTTTTGTTTTTAGGCAGGGATTTGGGGGTTTTTGTTGTTTAACTGGTTGTTTATTTGTTATATATGTACGTGTGTGCACTTGTGTGGATGTGCACACATGATGTATGTATGCATGCTGACACACCATATGTGTGTCAGAGGACAACTTTTGTCCATTGGTTCTCTCCTTCCACCCTTCCATGAGCTCTGAAAGTCAAACTGAGGTTGCTGGTCCCGTGCAGCAAGGATGTGGACCTGTTGAAGCATCTCACTGGCCTTGGTTTTGGCTTTCTGAGATAAAGTCTTACTATATAGCCCGGGCTACCCTCAAATTCAGTCTTCTTTCCTCTACCTCCCAAGTTCTGGGATTACAGGCCTATGTCACCATGCCTGGCTGTGAGTATACTTCTAGAACCTTCCAGTCATGCCTACTTTGAGAGCTTCTCCTAGGAATACATGTCCTGCTTCAAGTGTCCAGGCCTCATCCAGAGGATGCTGAACTCCAGCCTCTGCTTCTGCTTCAATCCCTCCATGGCCCTGCCCGACAGAGGGAGCTGGAGAATGCCTCACTGCCCACACCCACCAGGTGTGTAGGAGACTGAAGCTTGGGGACAAGGTGACAAGGCTCGGCAGGATCGAACCTGGTTGAGGCCAGGGCCAGAGGGATTCTGGTGGAGAAGGAGTCTCAGGTCTCTCATCTATAGACTGCCATCCAGAGGTGGATGGGGCCTGGGACTCTCCAAACACCGGGTGGACAGCATCAGGGAAGTGACATAAACCCAGTCTGGGCAAGGACTCCAGTCTCTCCCTGAGGGGGCCTCATCACTGGTATTTTTGCTCTCCTCGAGCCTGGAGTGGGGCTGGGAGACCACAGCGGGCCAGATGGTATATGCTCAGAGTCCAATTTGTCATTGTTCACGGCCCAAAGAGCACAGGGGGCCCTGAGGTGTGTATGAGGGGAGACGCTCATAGAGACGAGGCAACCTGGGAGTGGAGGGGCTCAAGACTCATCATGGGTAGGGCAGAGACTTGGTCTCAATCCAGTCAGTGAGTGTCAGCTGTCACCAAGAGCAGGGCCACTCCACCGGGCCTCCATGGAATCCCACGGAACTGCAGTATCCGTGAACCTGAAGGCCCCGAGTCTGTCTCCTGAAGAGACCTTGTCGCCTATCTCTTTCACTCACTGTCCCAGTGTTCCCTGTCCATGTCTGCTCCTTGTCCTTCCAGCCACAGTGACGTGGGCCTTGCTGGGGCAGCCATGCTGATATCCTCCTAGGAAGATTCTAGGGTTAATGGAATTGGGGTCTGCATGAGGTGGCTGCCTGCCGTGGGCCAGACGGATTGGCTGGCACTGGAGTGAGGAGAGGGCTTGGAACTGGAGGTGTGAGAGTAGGGAGAGAGGCCGGCACAAGACCATCTGTGTGCCTCTGGTGGAGAAAGGCAAAGGGAACTGTTTGGGGTTATCCAAACCATACACAAGCTAGAATCGGCATCCTTGTGTCCTGGACTGTTTCCAAGAAGAGGCCCAGAGTCAAGGAAACCCCCCGTAACTGTGGATCTAGAGCTGGAAGGAACCTTCAAATTCACAGACTCTGCGGGCTGCGGCCCTGTGCCTCCCAGCCTGCCTCCTGCGCTTCAGTCCCCTCGAGCCCAGCACACTTTCATGGCGGCAGAAGCAGTGGGGACATAAAATAAACATTTGGGGTTTAATGTCACCTGGGCCCTGCCCAGGAGCCCAGGCCCCTCTCCAGGTCTCGTCTTCACTCATCAGCTTTGTGGCTGTGGACAAGTCTTTCTCTGCTCCTCTTCCCTCAGACACCCCCCAACCTTGGCCCTGAGGCCTATGCAGGTGAGGCAGTGGAGACCCAGGGACTGATAAGGAGAATGTCCTCAGCAGCCACCAGCCTGGGGAGCAGATAATGGATTTATTCATGAGAGCAAGGGGACCTGTTTTTTTGTTTTTTGGTTGTTTTTTTGTTGTGGTTGTTTTTCAAGACAGGGTTTCTCTATGTAATTTTTGGTCCCTGTCCTGGATCTCGCTCTGTAGACCAGGCTGACCTCGAACTCACAGAGATCCACCTGGCTCTGCCTCCCGAGTGCTGGGTTTAAAGGCGTGTGTCACCGCCGCCTGGCCAAAGGGACCTGTTAAAAGTATGACTGCTCAGTCGGGCGGTGGTGGCGCATGCCTTTAATCCCAGCACTCGGGAGGCAGAGGCAGGCGGATCTCTGTGAGTTCGAGGCCAGCCTGGTCTACAGCGTGAGTTCCAGGAAAGGCGCAAAGCTACACAGAGAAACCCTGTCTCGAAAAACCAAAAAAAAAAAAAAAAAAAAAAAAAAAGTATGACTGCTCAAGTACTCTGCCTGCAGCCAGCCATCTCTGAAGGTGGGTGGTGGCCTGGTGGACAGGCGGGGACAGCCCAGTAGTAGTTCACTTGAGGAAGGCCTGGCAGGAAAGCCACAGACTTCCCAACTGCTCAGTCCTGGATTGTTCTCTCTCCCTCCCGGATAACACCAAACCCCGCTCAGCAGAGGCTACTCTCACCCCTCGGGAGCCCACACGGAAGGCGAGAACAGGTTTAGACGTTGGAGCCAGACAGCCGGGGGTTTGAATCCTGGCTTTGCCACTGGTATGCCATGACCTTAAACCACATTTTTTTTTCTTTTATGAGCCTGCTTCCTCGTTAATAAAACAGAGATGGTGGGCTCTATGCCACGGAATAGTTATGGTAGCTGAAGACAACGGCTGCAGAAACCCAGAGAGGCCAGAGGTTGCCTGGAGTCACACACCACAAGGAAGTAAGCAAGATGCTGGGCGATGCCAGAGCTCTTTGTACACCGTCTGGCCTCTCTTGGGTCTGGACTCCTGTCTGAGGCCTGGTCTGTGTCCCCTGGTCTGTGGCAGAACGCAGCAGAGATGTTTGGGGCTGGGCTGGGCCCCACATGGTGTGGCTCCTCTGGCCTGAGCTACCTCTCCACAGGGCCTTATCTGTCCATTCTCTCCTTTCCCACAAACTAATCTTTCTCTCTCTTGGAAAGTTCCTGTTTCCTCCCCGCCGCCGCCGTCTTGTCTCTCCCCAGGCCTGTCTCCGGAGACTCTAGCCAGCCTCCCACACAGGTCTAAGCTGTTCAGCACAGGGGGCTCAGAGGTAGGATGGCCACTCTTGACTCAGGATGGTACAGATGGGAAACCTGCCATGCCCAAAGTTCTGATGCCAAGTCCTCTGAGCCATCCAGTGCGTGATGGAAGGTTTTACTCCAAATCTTGCAGGTACAGAGTTCTAAATCTCTGAACACAGTAAACTCCAGGGCTGCTGAAGTTCCCCAGGAGCCTGTGACTCACAATGACTGAAGCCCTGCCCCCTGCTGAGTAGATCCAGCAGGATTCTACCCAGAAGCCTGGAGTAAGCAGACCTCCAGGGTCCAGTGATCCCCCTCCTGCTTGGTTGCCCAGCTCCTAGCCAGCCAGAAGGTTCAGGGCTTCATCACAGGTCTAGAGACTAGTCAATGACAAGCACACAGGCCCACTGAGTCAGAGGCCAGCCTGCTCACCTGCTCTGAGTTACCAACTCTCCCTCCCATGTTGAGAGCTGGTCATGATATGGGGCAAGTCACCTGTCCTTTGGGAACCCCAGTTTCCACCTGTCAGATGGTGGTGACATCATCTGTGGGGAGGCTTCGGAAAAGATGACTTGGGCTAAGGTGGACTGGGACACAGAGGGGACAGAGTAAACAGTCCTGTTTATAAGAATATGGCTACTTTTCACCACGTGGCCTGCTTTCCCTTTTTTCTTGTCCTAAGTAAGGTTCAAAAGACAACCCCACATTCGACACTTCTGAGGCATGTTTTTTACTCAGCTCCATTGGGTTCATGAGCTAGTCTCAGCCCAGAAAGACTCAGAGAGCTTGGGATGGGGGCAGATTGGGACACAGTACAGGCTTGGACACACCCTAGCTCAGCAGGACACACCCTAACTCCCCAGAGGGAGCCCAGAGACTGTAGGAACCTGGGAGAGACCCACCCAGGCTGAAGGTTGTCAAGGAAGGCTCACTGGAGAAGGAGCTGTCTCCCTGGGCCTTGGAGGAGAGCTCTGATGGACTCGGGGAGGGGGATAAGATAGTGGTTTGAAAGGTTCAAGGGTGGTGAGGAGCCAGAGAAGGGAAGCATGTGGAGACACACAACGGGGGATTCTAAGAGTGACAATTCTGGGCCTCTGGGAGAATGATGCCCAAGCCAGGCATCTAAGCAGGCAGGCTTCATAGCCAGAGCTGAGGGGTGCTGAGCTACAGGGACTATGGCAGGAGGGTGGGCTGTGGCTGGAGGGTAGGCTATGGCAGGAGGGTAGGCTATGGCAGGAGGGTGGGCTGTGGCTGGAGGGTAGGCTATGGCTGGAGGGTAGGCTATGGCTGGAGGGTAGGCTATGGCTGGAGGGTAGGCTATGGCTGGAGGGTGGGCTCTGGCTGGGGGTGGGCTATGCCTGGAGGGTAGGCTATGGCAGGAGGATGGGCTATGGCAGGAGGGTGGGCTCTGGCTGGGTTGGGCTATGTCTGGAGGTGGGCTATGTCTGGGAGTGGGCTGTGGCTGGAGGTGGGCTGTGGCTGGGGGTGGGCTCAAGTGCTGGACCAAGCGATTGAAGGCTGGTTCTGTGGGCCCCATGGCCAAGGAGGGAACACACTTCAGAGTCAACCAAAGTAGCTAGGCAGTGGTGGCAGAGGCAGAGGCAGGTGGGTCTCTAAGTTCAAGGTCAGCCTGATCTACAGAGTGAGTTCCATGACAGCCAGGGCTACACAGAGAAACCCTGTCTCGAAAAACCAAAATTAATAAATAGTTAATAAATAAATAAATAAATAAATAAATAAATAAATAAATAAATAAACAAATAAACAAATAAATAAATAGAAAAGAGACAACCAAAGCAGAATACAGACCCTGGACACCCTGGAAGGGTACCACTCTAACCTCAGCCCCTTTAGCAGTGGCCATAAGATGGCCCTTCCCATCTGGTGCTTCTTCATCTGGAAAACAGTCTCAAAGGAGAGCAGACTTATCTGGAGGTTCTTTCCAGCTCCTGATTCGGTGACTGCCACCCCCACCCCCTCAACAAGCCTGCAGGCTGAGCTTGGATAGCTATAAAACCCTGCTCTCTCCCACCCTATGACCTGACTGGTTTCTGGCAAATCCTCCATTCTGTCCTCTGCGCCCCACCAGGAGTCCCTGTTCCTCTCCATAAAACCCTGCCCAGGCTCTGAGGCCTTGCTCAGCAGGGCTTCTGTGGGTAATGTCTCAGTTTCCAGCTGGCTTTGAGGGAGCCCATCCCTTAGCTGCTAAGTGTGGGAGCCACCGACAAAAACTGTTCGGAACATACTTCTGTAGCCTTGGTCTTGGGTGGCCCACCCCCCACAAGCAGCACAAGACGCAGGTGCTTAACAACTGATTCTGTCTTGAGGGGCTGGGAAGTGGGAGCTTCCATGGGCCAGGCCAGCTCTCCCGCGTCACCCATTTTCAAAAACTGACCTTGCTTTTTCTGCAGCTTGCTGTTGAGTTGGGTGAGTTCATGAGACCTAGGGAAGCTTGCTGGCTGGCTGCCACTCCAGATGCAAAGCTGTCACTGTGAAGAACACTGGTGATGGCACCTCTCAGGCTGCCCTTATGACCATCCCCGAGAAGTGACAATTGCCAGGAGGTCAAAGATCAAGTCCTTTGCGGGCGTTTATAACTACAATCACCTCATGCCCACAAGGTCCTCTGTGGACATCTCGGACAAAAGTGTTGTCAACAAGGATGTCTTTAGAGACCCAGCTCTGAAACCCAAGGCCAGGGGGAGGCCAAGGTCAACTTTGAAGAGCCACATAAGACAAGCAAGAACAAGTGGTCCTTCTAGAAGCTTCAGTTTTAGGTGCATTTTTGTTTCCATTGTTAATATTTTTTAAAAAAGAAAGGAAGTTAAGCTCAGCGGGGGACGGCCATGCCCAACCCCCCAGCTCTTCCCTCCTCCTTAGCTCTCCCTCCCTCACCCCTTCACCCTTTCAATCTCCACCTCCAGTCTGTAGACAGACATCACAGGCCCAGGTCCTCTTGGCTTTGCCAGCCCACCCACTTGACTACAATGACAAAGGTGACTGTAGCCAGGCCTCCATCAGAACCCCAGACCCTGATGTCTGCTCATTTCCACATGGAGTCCAACCTGCACCTCCGTCTACATCCGGGTCCAAATCTAATCCCCACCCTCTCCCCGACCCCGTCTTGCAGCTGGCTCTCCATCCTTCCCAAATGGTTCTGCCTGGCCCTCCTGGACCCACACCCAAAACGAGAAGAGAAGAGGCCCTGCTGGTCCCTGCATGTTAGCACATCCTCTGCCACAAGCCTGGCCCAGGCTTGAGCTGTGAATCTGGGTCTTTCCCAGCTTCCAACCTTAGGCGTCATCAGCCCAGCTCCACAGATAGCATAACAGTATGGGCCAGTCCCACCATCTGGGGTCCCACCGAAAACCCACCACGGCCACCTCCCTAAGGTCTCAGCTTCCTGGGGTAGCTTTTCCTTGCAGCCAGCTTAATGGGTCTGAAAGCATGCCAACGACTGTGCTGTGGTAGTAAGAATGTCCCTGAGGAATAAACATACTGCCAAGTGGGTTTATGTTTCAAGACGTCTGTCCTCACCCTTGACCAACAGATCACATACAGGGAAACGGTCCAGGACCAGGATGGGGGACCGGGTGGGGTTGGGACATCAATGGGAGGCCGCCTTGTCTAGAAACTGGAGAGTCTTCCTGCCAGACCAGGATCTGCTGGGTTCACTTGAGGAGGCTAGAGATTTGGGGGCAGGCTGGGGCTTGCTCAGCATTTATTTCACACAGTTGTTTAAAATATAATCATTATATATATATTTTATATATAATATATAAAGAGGAATTGAAGTGAGCCACCCCAAAGAAAAAGCTATATTTTATAAATATTTCTGTAGCTCCCACATCCCAAAGGAGGGGGGGAAGGAAAATAAAAATTTACAACCCAAGTTAGTGGTTCCATGTGGTGGGCACAGGGTCCCAAAGAACATTCTGGAAGGCTGGTCTTTCTGGCCTTGAAAGGTCAAAGACACCCAGTCTTACCCATCCCTGCCCTGGCTTCTTGGAGCAGCCTGGAAGGCAACATGTGGGCCCTCGGGCCCCAGGCTGCCAGGTTATTTTTAATCCTATCGGTTTCCTTTGATGCCCCGGCCCTCCCAGGGCGACCAGGCCTCTGTTCCTGGTGGCTTCCAAGTGGAGTCACAGCACAAGCCGCCTCCCACGCCTGGCATCCGAGATCTGCAGGGAAGTCCACCAGGGTCTCCAGGCCCTTCAGCGGGTCCTCTGGGGAGCAGCGCCCCTCCACAGGGGCGGCGCACACGGCCTCACTTGCAGACGTAGCGCTCCACTGTGCGCTCACACCTGCGGCAGGTGACGTAGCAGCACCAATGGTACTTGCAATGGCACCTCTCCACCACTCGGTCCGTGTAGGGGTTGTAGCCACGCCCACAGCACATGAGGTCGCAGCTGTCACTGCCGTTAGAAGTCTTGTTGCACTGCCTGGGGGTGGGGACAAGGGGTCAGTGAGTGCCCATCACCGCCAGCACCTGCCTCTCCCTGCCAAGCAGCCTGCAGCCTCACCACTGTGGCTGGCCCCGCCCTCCAAGAAGCGTGATGGATCTTAGGGGAAACTGAAGCTTTCCTCTCCTCTAACTTCTCAGTGTTTACAATAAGCTGTGATGGAATTGCTGGGGCTATTTTATTTCCTGAGTTGT
Organism: Peromyscus californicus insignis; assembly: GCF_007827085.1. Taxonomy (NCBI): domain Eukaryota; kingdom Metazoa; phylum Chordata; class Mammalia; order Rodentia; family Cricetidae; genus Peromyscus; species Peromyscus californicus. Next base: position 104,033,297 of record NW_026294562.1, read on the forward strand.
TTGGTTTCCTTTTTCCTCCCCTTTCTAAATCCCAGGAGAATCCTCAAATCAGTGTCTATTAATCCTGACTTCATATTTAATTTTTTTAAAAAATGTGTGTATGTAGTATATGCATGGTAATGGTCCATGTACACAAATTTGTGCATGCATTTATTTGGAGGCAGAGGTCCACATTGAATGTCTTACTCTCTTTCACTCTATCTATCTATCTATCTATCTATCTATCTATCTATCTATCTATCTCTATCATTTATCTATATCTATCATCTATCTTTATATCTATCATCTATATTTATCATCTATCTATCTCTCTATCTATCTATCTATCTATCTATCTATCTATTGAGAAGGAGTCTCTCACTGAACCCAAAGCTCAGGGATCCACTTGGCAAGACTGGCCAGTGAGTTCCAGGATACCTTCCTGTCCCTGCCTCCACCTCACTGTTAGGGTTATAGATTCATGCCATCACATGGGTGGCAGGGATCTGAACTCAGATCCTCATTTGGGGGAGCGGGAGTTCCAGACAGGGTTTCTCTAGGTAACAGCCCTGGCTGTCTGTACTGGAACTCGCTCTGTAGACCAGGCTGACCTCGAACTCACAGAGATCCTCCTGGCTCTGTCTCCCGAGTGCTGGGATTAAAGGCGTGTGCCACCATGCCCAGCTGATCCTCAAGCTTACAACAAAGCAGGTACTTCCCCAACTGAGCTACCTCCCCAGGCCCTGCCTTCATAATTAATCTTTAATTATTCTGCAATGGAGGTGAGTGTCATTTTTACAATTCAAAAGCCCAGGATACATTCTGGAATACTGAAAACAGCCCAGGAGGCAAGGTGGGTTTGGGCACTTTGTCTACTGAGTGCAGACCTGCAGCTGTCCAAGGGAGCCACAGTGACGCCTCTCCCCAGAGGCATTCCTGCACCCTTCTGTTTGTGAAGCAGATGTAATGCGTGGCAGCAGTTGCTCACTGGAATCGGTGACGACAAGCAAAAGTTCTCTTTCTCAACAACGGCACCAAGGCCACTGCTCACCCTCCCCCCCTAAGCTATGGCAGGAGGTGAGAAGCAGGGAGGTCTCAGTGAAAGGCAATGCTCCTCTGCCACCATTTCTCTACCTAGTAAAGAGGCAGCTACTCATGTGGACTGTCCTCTGGGCCAGGCCTAAAGAGGGACTGTGCCTGTGGGATACAGTTGAGGACCGAGCAGTAGGGGGCTGAGGAACAGGCAGGGTACTGACCCACAGCCTGTGGACAGAGTCGTACACTGATGCAAGACGATCCTCTGCTCATTCCATGGTCTTCTAGGGCCTCGTGCCCAGCCCCTCTGTGTTCCAGAATCATCTCCCCTTCTCAGCTGCTCCTACTCACCCTGCTGCTTCAAAGCACTCGTGTTCCTTCCTGTCTCCTTTCCTGACCCACTCCGTCTCCACTCTGCCGACCCCCTCAATCTGGCCTCCAGATGGGAGCCTGGGCCTCTTCCTCACAGAGCCCTGGCCTGTGGGGACGGAGCCCCAAACCAGCCCTCCCCTCTCACAGGCAGGACCGTGGACTGCGGAGGAAGCAGATGCTGGCCGGGCACCAACTATGTGCCAGACACGTTCCCAGACACCCGCTCTCTGCTCCGTATTTCCCTAACCTTGTGAGCACCAGCTTTGTGGAATGCTGAGGGGCTCCTTAATAAAAGAGTTCCCTGGTTGTGTACCTCTGGGAAACTCCGTTTAATCAAATCCTTAGCTGAGGCTCCCTCAGGCCTTGGGGATGACCAGAGACCTTCCCAGGTGCGTCTGGTCATAGAACTTTCTTCCCTGGGTTTTCATGAAGCATCTTTGCGAAGGCAGCTGCCTAGTTCCTTAACAGCCCCACCTGGCACACAGTAGGCCTGCAGGCAATCATTATCATGGGCTCTTTGTCTTCCCTATCTCCCTATCCAGAGCCAGGGCTGAGTCAGCTGTGGAGACCCCAGGCCCAAACCAAGTAGTCCCCAGGGGACATGGGAGGACTAGAGCCTGGGAGGCGGCGCTTATCAGGAGACAAAGGAGTGTCTTCTCTACAAAGCTCATTCGCTCTGCTTTGGGTACTTCCTCGGCTGCCTTAGGTTGGATGCCGCCTCCGCTTCTCCTTGTGCCTCTCAGTTCCTCCTTTGTCCAACGAGCAGGGTGGGCATTTATCCTTCACCTGGTCACATGACATTTACTGAGCTTCCGTTTCATGTGGGGCAGCCCTTCCTCACCCCTGTCCTACAGTACTACCACTGTTATTTCCCATCTGGGGAGAAGGTGGGGCCGTGAGTTTCTATCCCCAGAGTCCCCTTAAGCTCCCTGGAACCTCCTCCCCACACTGGGCAAGGACTCCACTCTCCAAATGCCAGCTGAGTCACCACCGTGCCTGGCCCAGCCCTGAGTGCAGCATTTGTGTGGGTGGCATGGCACTCACCTGTCTTGGGTCCCATGGGATCCCACCTTCTCGTTCTTCATACAGAAGTCAGGGGAGCTCTGTAGATACACTAGTTCTGAGTCCTTCACAGGCCGGATATCCAGGTCCTTGGGTACCAAGTGCTTGCGGGTACCCATAGGTCGGTGCACCACTTTCGTGGCTGACAGGTAGCGGGTCTTGAGGTCAGCAGCCACATCCCGGAGCTCTTGCAGCCCCTTCCAACAGGTGCGGATGGAGCAGGAGCCAGACACCCCATGGCACTTACACTTTGTTTCCAGGGAGGCACGGAGAGCCTGTGGACAGGCAGGGTGTCGGCAAGATGGCCAGAACCCCTCCCTGGCCTGTCAGGGCCCTGGCCCCCCACTCCATGCCTGGGTGTTCTTGGGGACTCATGTCCCACTGGATCCTCAAGGGAAGGAGCATTTGGCTCTAAAGCTAGGAGGGGCTGGGCATCATGCTTCCACTCGGGCAGCTAAGAGGGGCAGGCAGGAAGAGTGGCATTTGCAGGTGCCACTTCTCAGAGACACACTCTGTACAAGCACACTCTGTGCTCTAACACAACTGCCACAGCCCGTCCGGGAGACCCACTCTTTCCCCCTGTCCCAAACAGGAAGGCTTCAAGATGCGAAGTCTGACACCCAAGTTTGCAGTTAGAAAATTGTAGGGCTGGGATTTGAACCTGTGTCGGACAGTGATTCCAAACGCTGTGACTTTCAATTGCTCCATGCCTTCTCTCTCTCCCAAAAAACCAGGACTCACTAGAGGCTTGCCAGAAGAGCAGCAAGAAAAAGAAGAGCAAGAAGGAAGGCAGCTGGGGAGGGATGGGAGAGACAGGAAGGAGACAGGACGGCGGCTTGGGGGGCACCTCCTTCTGGACCCACCCACGGCTGCCAGGTGACACTCCGTCACCACCTCAAGGCCTCTGCTCTGAAGTACGAAGCTGGCACGCTGCTGCTCCCTGGTAGAGTGTTGTAAGGGTTAAATGAACTGTACCAAAGGGGTGTGTGAGTTATAACTGTTTAAATCAATATTGGCTCTGAATATGCAGTTTAAATCAGAGCCGTAGAGGAAACTGGAAACCCTTGGGCCAGGGCCTCAGGCAGGATCCAGACCTGGTCTGAGAAATGACTCTTCCCCACAGTCTTCCCTGGGCCTCAGTTTTCTGCTGGTGTCTGAGGGTCAGAGGTCAGACACCTTCTAAGGACCTTCCTATTCAGCTCTTCAAACCCCTCTTCTGCTCACATGACACTTCCCTCTCCCTTGTCTGGCAAGGGTCATGAGTCACCTGGACTCACACTCTGCATCAGCTGGTTGGGGAAACTGAGGCTAGGATTGGCTTGGCCTGGCCCCAATCCCGCAGTCAGTAAGTTGGCAGGAGCTAGGCAAAGTGTCTGGGATCGTCTTTATCATTGCGACAGGAAAAGTGGACCGAGGAAGCATACTAGACATAAAGTCTAGGACTTGCTGGAAACCTAGGAGGGGGAGGAAGGAGACACACAGGGCCACAGGCACCAGGGACAGAGCCCTGAAGCTCGGTTCCTTGAGTCAGGTCGGGGAAGGGGTGGACACTCATGAGCATGCACTAAACTGCCTAACGTGGTGTCATTTAATCCTTGCACAGCCCAGACTACCGGGGAACAGCATTCACTTTGGTTTTTCACCTTTTGCAGGTGACTCCAAGAACAGACTGAGATGAAAACCAAGGCTCCTCTTGCATGCACTGGAGTTCAGGGGAGTGCACCCCAGCTGGAGGCTGAGGTTGCCACAGAGCATCAGTGGGACTTGGTAAAAGCTCTCTGGAATCCTACAATGGGCAAGCCCCAGGGCTGGGAGGCAGGAGCCCCTGGCTAGACTCTGACCCAGAGTAGGGTTTGGCCTCAGTTTCCCCAGACTGTCCAAGGATGGCCTGGACATTCAAGAGTCCTGACATGAGAGACACCGGTGACGGGTGGAGCTGTGTGTGGGTTCCACAGGCTCAGCTTCCTCAGGCTATGTGGTGTTCCTGGCTGAGCCACCCAGAGCTAAATCGTGGGAGAGATTCCTTCTGTCGCACCTGACACTCTTCCTGGGGCCTTGTCCCTATCAGTGGGAAAGGGACAACAGAACCTTCTGGGAGTTGTTCTGGGGTCCCAGGAGGGAAAGAATAAAGCATGGAGCACCTGTTCACACCAGGATTGGTGCGAGCACATGTTCACACCAGCATTGGTGCAAGACCGTTCAGAAGTAAAGGGGATTGCTATGGAGCCTGAGTTGGATCCCTAGAACCCAGTAGGAGGGAACCAACTCCCCCAAGTCTTACTCTCACCTAATACACACACACACACACACACACACACACACACACACACACACACACGCAAAAGTTCAATTCAGTTCACTCACTGCCACACTCACCCAGCCTTTTGGGTAGTGAGAAACAGGGAGACACTGGTAGCTGATGCTAGGGAGCCATGCTCTCTAGCAGCGTGGATCCCCCTCCCCATGACAAAGAGGTGGCGTGGTGTAAAGCCTGGGGCCCAGCCCCCTCCCTGTCCTGAAGGAAGGCTGGGGAACTTGCAGGAGTTCCCACCCTATCACCACTTTATAGATGGGAAGGAACGGGGCCAGGGAGGAGGTAGGTCGCCACTCAGAAAGTTCGGGGCCGGAGAAGGGCAGAACTCAGAGCCCTGGGCTCTTAGCTCATTGCTCCCTCTGCTTGGAGCACCTGAATCTTGGAGACTCCCTAGAGGAGAAGGGGCAGGTGATCCCAAGCTCTAGAGAGGAAAGAGCAGCAGGGTGCCAGCCCATCCCCTCTCCCACCCCCTCATGGGGCCCACCATGGGCCCTTCTCCAGCCAGCGGCCCAGGCACACCCTCTGGGGCAGGTAGGGGGGTGGTTACCTGTCTCCCCACTTCACTGTTGTGTAGACGCATCAGTTTATTGGCTTGGGATCCTGTTTTTTTCACCTTCATAGGAGCATCGGAAAACTTGGCTCCCATGAGGAGCCCGTAGCTGAGGTTGTCCGCACATCCTCCCCAGCGGTTCCCGGGCCCGGGTGGCTCACCTGGGACAGGGCCGCAGGAGCAGCCGGGCAGGTCGCCAGAGGTGCAGGCCCGGGCGATGGTGTGGCTGATGGTGGCGGCCGACAGGGCATACACGAAGGCTGACTCCCGGGTACCTATGGGAGAGGTGAGGGTCAGTGGGCTGGAGGTCAGGAGGAGGTCAGCCCCAGGCCCGAGGCCAAGGCCGTTTTCCTCCATCCATCTCAGCACAGAGGGACCCAGCTGTCACCAGGGCAGTGCAGGAGAAAGACTGCAAGGCTTGCAGCCTGTCACTCCCAGCCCACAGTGTACCCTTATGCCCTTCACCAAGAGTCAGGGGGTGCTTTACATAAGCAAAGACCTCAGCCCCCTGAGTCCTTGTCGGAACTCAGGAGTAAGCCAGTTTAGAAACCTGGTCTTTGCACATAGAATCTCACTACTAAGCTGAGGCCATACTGGTCATGTGTTCTTAGAGCAGGAGGGAATTGGGGATACACAGACACAGACGGAGGAGAGCACCATCTGACACGGGCTGTAGGTCGGGGTACTGCAGAATACCCACAGCCACCAGGAGCTTCTGCGGACCCAGGGGGATGGCATGGCCCCACTGACAACTCACGCCCAGACTTGCAGCTTCTGGAACAATGAGACAACATGCAGCCCCGGCTGCCTGGGACCTATCTTACTGCCACCACCTCTCTCGTACTGGGATTACAGACTGAAAACTACTCACGACTGGTAGACAGTGCATTTCCATGTTTGGAGCCAGCCAGTATGCAGGACAAGGATACTGTGATGGAGCCCCAGGAAATGGGCACAGAGCCAGTGAGCTCCCACTCCGTTCCAGGCCGTCCTGGCCCCACATCTGAACCCTGACCCTGCCTCTTAACTAGCAGTCACCACTTCTATAGAGCTCAGTTTCCTTAACTGCAGAGCGCGCCTGGGAAGGCCTGCCTGGCGTTCAGACATCTCAGCAAGGAGCGGGAGGTGCCATCGCTGAAACCCAGCGATGCTTGACAGAGCGCACATGTGGGGGACATTAGCCTGTGCACACTCAGGTTCCCACACCACCTCCAGGAAGCCTGCTTCAAAGCAATCTGCTGCCCCGACTACTCTGGGCCCCGAAGCAGTTCCTGCCGACCAGGTTTGCCTAGGTCCACAGGCCTGCTCAGGGGTGGGCTACACACCAGTCTCGTTACATTGATGTGGCTTTCAGCACAGCAAGGAGCCACCTTGGTGCCCTCTGTGGCCATATCCTTCCTTCATCCGTGCATTATAGCACATGTGTGTCCTGAAGTGCTATTCGGGCCAATGTACGGGCTGATATATTCACTCACTAATATTTATTCATTCCCCAGTTCGTGCCTGAAACCCATATCTATGAATGACTCATCCGCTCAAGCGTCCATCCAGCCATGGCTTATCCATCTGTATAACCATCCATCTATTCACTCATCCGTCCACCCATGAATCCACGCACCTATCCAAACACACAGAGCTTCCGCCTGGATCCTCCCACCACGGCAGTGCAGCGCCCCACAGCCCCTACCTCTTTCCAGGTCAAGCAGGTAGTTGGGGGCGAGCTCGATGGAGGAGCAGTTCCAGCGCATGTCGGCGAAGGCCCTGCGGCAGGCCTTCATGGCCTCCCGTGCTGCGTACACGACGGTACGCATGAGCTCCAGGTTGCTGCGGCAGAGCTGCACCTGCGCAGACACCAGGCCCTCCAGCTGTTTGCAGTGTTGCGTCTGGTTGAGTGCCAGGGCTGCTGGCGTCTTGGACAGTGCCCTGCATACCCCGAAAACCACCAAACGGAAGAAAGACAGGGTGTAAGGGGGCATTTGATCTGCAGGCCAGCCCTCCCCTCGACAGACTCCAAGTCACTGTTGCAAGGAGCCAGGAAATCGCAAGGCAAAGAAGAACCACGTGGCAGAGCCATGGCTCGTCTGCCCTAGCCCACACACCTGCGACCTGGGGTGTGACACTGTCTCTCTCTGGGTCTTCTGCCCTAATTCTAACACAAAATCGCATCCTTTATCCTGCCTGAACTGTGTAATTGTCTTAGGAATGAACGCATTTACAGTCTGCAAAGCACTGCCAGCCACTGCCTCAGTCCTCCTGGCCGTGAATTACCACCGTTCCTCCCCTTCATTCAGCACTGGTAGCTAGGTGCCAGAACCAGGGCTAACTGCTTGAATCTCATAATGACTGCACATGCTATTAATTAAGCCATTACGCTATTGCACACCATGAGTTAGGAGCTTTACACCATTACTGCATTTAATTCTACAACCATTTTTATCACCATTGTAAAGTCCACACCTATGCAAAGGATTGCTATTCAGCAGTTCAAGGACACTGAACTTCATGGCGATCCAGACTCTAGAAAATTCAATATCTAATCCAGATATTCAATGATCACTGGTTCCCTCTGGTTTTTAGGGTTTTAAAGTTGTCCACGGCACATCCCTGGATGGGATCTGGTGACACTGGGACTTTCCTACCACCATGCCTTTGCCCAAGACTGCTCTGATGCCAGGAATGCCTTTTCCTTCTTGTACCCAAGTGAATAAAAGAACTTCTACTCATTGAAGAAATACTGAATAGGCACCAAGACTTCCCAGCCTCTTTTGGCTATGAACATGGCATAGACCCTTTCCTCCAGCACCTAGCCTAAGGGCTAGACAAGCCCATCAGCAATGAGGTACAAAGGCCCCAGACGGTCCAGCTCCTAGGTTGACCTAGGCAAAGGCATGAGCTTGAGACACTGCTGTGTGACTTGGACAAATTACCTAACCTCTCTGGGCCTCATGGCCCTCAGCTGCTGCAATGACCATTTCTACTTCAAAAGACAATGGGGGAGGGTCTTAAGTAAGATCATGTATTCACGTCAGGCACGATGACACATGCCTGTGACCCTAGACTTAGGAGCCTCAGCTCATTGCCAAGGGAATCTTCGATGGAAAGGAGTGAAGAGAACCAGTTCCCTTCCCGAGCTGTGCCGACTAGAGTGTACTGCTCTTCCTCTTTGAACGACTGCAAAATCCTGGCAAAGGCCAAAGGAGGTAATTCTTGATAAGTTGGCTTCTTCCTGCCTCTGTCTGCCACACTCCACCCACCATATAACCCCACCCTTACCCCCGCCCCATACAGAAACAGAATACAGACCCTGGAAGTAGACCCCTGAGGGCAGAGGGCCTGGCCTGACATTTGTGGTTAGGATGCCTTACCTAGCCTAAGAGCAAAGGTGAGTGTCCTTTCCTGCGGCCCTGGCCCACGCCAGCCCAATAGAGAGGGCACATGCAGGGTACGTCTCTCCGATGGCTTCCTGGCCATTTGGCTTGGTGGCATCACCCGTGAAGCCTGCCTGTGTGGGCTCAGACTCTAGAGGCAAATGGTCCCTGTGTGGATCCTCTTCTCCTCAGCACAGCACAGCAGCCCTCCCACAGCCCAGGAGGCCAGCCAACACGGCCAGCAGAGCTTGCCTGCCTCCTTGCAAGCTGTCAGTGCCTAGGTGGGTAGGACCACCACTCCATTCTTCCTGCTCACTTCCTGTGTCTTACGTTCACTATGGTTAAAGTGGTTAAAGGTTTCCATGGGCCAGAGGCACACAGCCCATGCAAGCAGCACGGCGGTCTTCTTGGCTTTACCCTAGGCATCTGCTCACCTAAAAGTAGGGTGCTAGCCAAGAAGTGGGGTGCTGATGGAGCCCTTCCTGCTGAGCAGTACAGGCAGCTCCTGAGGGCTGTAGCTACTCTCGGGCACAGTGCCCAGTGTTCCCCAGTACCTGGGGCTCACTGGTGGAGGAATCTGGGGGACTCTGCTTCCCTGGCCCCCCTTCCCTCTGAAGTCCCCAGGCATTTGCCTATCCTGCCCCAGGCTAACAGAATCTTATCTAGGAGGGTACCTCCCAGAGGGCTACCTCAGCAGGATACTTGAAGCTCTTCCCAGGCTCCTGGAAGTGGGGGTAGGAAGAGTGCAGCCAGACCACTGTCCAGGACAGAGGGACATGGGCATCCATGGGACCTCCAGGAGCAGCTGGCACAGCAATACACCTCCTGCCTCACCCCCATGCACTGCAAGGGCTTCCCAGGCATCCTCTGATTAGCAGTAATGACCCGGGTAAGTGAGCCCCCTTGGGGAGGCAATCAGGACTAAGACAGAGGCGGGGGAGCCACCCTGGACAGCTCACAAGCGGGTCTGGTCCAGAATACCCCTAATTGGAAACATTTCAGTTTATCTGGAGTGGGGATGTGGGGGAGAGGACGCAGGAGAGGACAGGAGGGAACAGAGTTCACTGGGGAGTCTATGCCATGGGTTGGGAGGGACTTCTCTCATGCAGGAGTTGGGGGTTCTCCTGGTTCAAGCTACTGGGCTACTCATTAACCATGTGATCTGGGCAAGTCACTGCCAGTGACCAGCCTCAGTTTCCCAGTTTATAGTATTCAGTGTTCACAATTCTGTGGGTGAGGGCATTTCCCAGTGTACAGCTGAGGAGTTCCTTCTGCTCCTCACCTAGCCACAGTCTTCCATCCCCTAGCCACTGAACCTATCTCCACACCTGTTGGTCCTCCCACCCTAAGGCCCTGAGGGGCTCATTGCCTCCTCCCACCAAGGGGCTTCTTTCCTGGCTAGTCAGTCACTGAGGGGTCTTCCTGGGGTTGCCAATAGCCCTGTGTCCAGGCAGTTCTGTGGTACCTGAGTCAGGTAAGGCCACCTCACAGAAAAGGCCTTCCTTATGGCCCTACCCTTTACAGCCTCGAGTGCCTTGCTTGGGCCAAGGCCTCTTGCTATCATTCTTCAGTCTGGCTCTCACAGTGCTAAGTGAAACCAAACCATTTGTTCAGGGTTACTTGGACAGAACTAAACTTCAAAGGCCTCAGAAGCATACCCAGAGGTGGCCTGGCAGTGGGTTGAGCCTGGCATCAAAAATTTCACTCGGAAAATTAGGAGACCCTGGTCATGGTACTGCCTAGACTTCAGAGGCCCCTGCCTGGTGCCATATCCACAGCATCATCCTTAAGGAGAGCTCTAATTGGTTGCCTTGCTCAGATACTTGCCAGCCAGAGTGGAAAGGCGTTTGCATGAACTGCCAGCCCCGTTGGAAGGCGAGCAGGACTTGCCCACTTCTGTGTGCAGCTAATCAGAGACAGATCCCAGGTAGAAGCTAGACCTCCCAGACCCCCAGGCCAGGACTCCTTCTAGCCCAGGTCCAAGCTGAAAAGCTGAGGTACAGACAGGCTGAAGGCTTGCCCAAGGTCTGCCTGGCACAAGGTGACCACTCAAGCTGAGCCCAGATTCCGAGGCTGGCACTCTTTCTGCCCCACTTCACAGCAGCTGCCTTCCTTCCAGAGCCTCTTTAGACTCTTCCTAGAGAGGACCCGCCCTTGCTGAGTGGCAGGCTCTGTGCAGCCCGCTGCTCTGGGAGCACAACCTCCAAGGCCCCCAAGCTGGCCTGGGGCCTCTCCTCTCCCCTTCTCCACCAGAGGGGGCAAAAGGCTCACACCTGCTCCCCGCCCCCACTTGACCCATCATGATTTCCCCCACCTCTGGCTTTGGAGGCAATGCTCTCAAGGCTCTCAGTGCATCTCTAGGCAAGTTAGTTCTGACCCTGCTCCCCAGTCCCCCATCCCACCTGTTTAGGTTGTCTGTCCCAGAAGCCCACCAGGTGGGCACCTCAGGTCACTAAGCCACATCTGGTTTCAGTTCTCGTGTCAAATGTCCCTTTCATCTCCAGGTCACTTTTCCAAGCCCAAGCACATGGTCCCCAGGACTGCCCAGGACAGCTGGCCCTGATGAGTCCTCACCCCCACTGCACACTGCCCGGGGACTTCCTTCTACCGATAGCCCGACTCAAAGCCCCGCTCTACTCCTCATTGGCTAGGAAACTGTTTAAGAATCTCCAAGGTCTTCCTTTCCTCCTCTGCTCAGAGAAACAGTACACAGCACAGGTCGGGAGAGTGAAACCAACCATGTGTATGTTGAAAACAGCAAGGCTGCATCTGTGTGCACAAGTGTCTACACCCACCCCCGCTATTTCCCCGTGGGCAGGCAGGGCATTGAATCCAGGGCCTCACAGGCGGTCTCCCCAACCCTTATCGCATTACTTTATTAAATTGTCAGACAAAGTCTCACTCCATTGCTCAGGATGGCTTTGAACTCATCTGTAGCCCAGGTGAACTTGTGATCCCCCTGCCTCAGCCTCTTCAGTAGCGGAGATTACTGGCCTATGTCACCCAGCCTGGCTCTACTATTCTTCAGCTCCACCTCTCCCCCCAAGTCCTTCTCTGTCTTCCAACCCCAGCAATAGTTGAACCATTATCAAGGTTTAGCCTCTTGAGCGCTCTGCTTGGTTCTGATCTCACAGTCACAGAGGACCAGCATGTGACAGGTCTTGTGGCAGTTACTTAGTCTCTCTGTACCTTAACTTCCTTATTGTGAACCAACAGTGATAAGACTGTCACCTCTCACAAGGAGTGTTAACTAATCACACAGAGGCCTCCAGCTCTCAGAGCTAGAACAGGACACCCGCCTGCAAGGCACCCTGGCTCCTGCTCCCTGCAAGAAGGGTCAGGGCATGCTCCTGCCTCCATACTTCTGTTCAAGCTCTTCCTCCTGGGACACCTGCTTCCCATTCCACCGCTGCCCATCAAGTCCTCCCTGGGGGGGGATGTCTTGAAGGCAGACACTGAGTTGTGCCCATTTGTGCCATGGCTTAGACTGCGGGGTGGAGCTAAGCTGGGTGTTGCTCTCAGTCAGCCACCTACCCCACCCAGCACGTGCCAGCTTGGGGCTGAGTGAGTCACACGCATCCCAGAATCTCAGTATTCCCTTATTGGACAGGTAAAGAGGGACAAGAGCAGTGTCCTCAGGACCCTTTATGAGCAAAATGAGTCACCCGAGTCTGGTTCTCAGCCACGAAGGCCCTCACACCTCTCAGCAACTTCCTACTTTCCCTCACCTCCTGGTGTGTAAAACAGTGGTGGTGGTGGTGGAGGGGGGTCCTCTCCCTGACTTGTGTCCTGCCTGGTGTAAGAATGGCCTAAGAGTAGCAGGAGGAGGTGGGAGGGGACCCCCGGGACAGACAGACCACCTTTCTTCTAAAGCAGAAGCACATGAAGATGGGAATTATTTAATCAATACCTCAGCACCAGAAAGGGTTGGATCAAGTGACCTCAAGACTGTTTTCCAGAGGTCCAGTGTGCTACCATCCTCTCTTGCAGCTAATCCATGGGCTCTCTTCAGTGCCTCTAATCTATCCCGTTTTATCTGCAGGCTCCCTACATGCGACCCAAGGAGAGACTCACATGTCCGTTCTGGACTTTCCCACCCTGGCACTGAACTCAGAGTCTCCTTCACGCCGCCTACCTGCCCAACTCTTCTGCAGCTCAAAGTGGCAGGCCGTGGAAAATCTCTGTAACCCACATGGGTGACCCAACCAGGCTTCCCTCCTCTGAGCACCCCCACCCCCGGGTCCCCACTGCCTAGAGCTCTTGGAAAGTTATTTACAGTTGGGGCTTATCTCTCCCAGCCCAGGGGCAGCTCCTTCAGAAAGGGGCTGCTTCCCCCCCTCACCCCACTCCCTCCACACTGCCTCCAGCAGCCACCACAGGAGGAGCAGGCACTTTGTGGGGAAACCAGGGCGGGGGATTTCCCCCAGCAACCATTTATCCCTACTGGACACCCTGCACGTGTGCTCACAGCCTCTGGCAGTTCAGGAGCTCTCTAGGGAGCTTCCTATCTGATCCCAGCGAGCTAGTACTAATTATCCTTCTGGCAGACCCACTACACGGAGGCCCCGGGAGGTAGTCCTAGAGTGACACTTCCCCCAAGGTCGCCCAGGTGGAGGGGGACAAAACTGTCTTTGCAGACCGTCAGGAGGCTGACAGGCCAGGATCCTGAGCTGCCCCATGTGTCCTGCACTGAGCAGACCCTCTGGGTTGTGCCCCTTGGAGAGAACGTTTCCGAAGTCCCTCTCTGGCCTTTGGATGAGAAAATCCCCTCACCCACTTCGCAAGCTTGCGGAGGGTAAGAACAACATTTCACAGAGGGGGTGGCCGAGGCTTTAAGAAGGCGACTGGTCCCCGACGCCCAAGCCAACTTGGCCTCGCTGATTTTGGTGCTCTCACTCAACTTCTCCAGCCGCTCGCCCCGTGGCCCCATGGAGTGAAAGCGGGGTCCTACTTACAGCCACTTGATGCCATAGCACACGCCGGTGTGGAGCGCCAGGGCGAAGAGCAGAGCCTCGCAGACCTGCGGCCGCGCCCTCATCGTCGCGCGCGCCCGGCGCTCCCGGGGGTCGCACCCTGCAGGAGCCGCGCCGATGTCCGCCGCCTGCAGGCCACCGCCGCCGGTCCTGCGCGCACGCCGCCTGCAGTCGGGAAGAGCGGGGCGGCGGGTTAAGGCGGTGCGCGGGCTGGGAGGCGTTTTATTCAAATTACAAAGGAGGGGTCGGGCCCGGGAGGCCGAGCGAGGCAGGCGTCCGCTCCCGCCCCGTACCGCCCGAGACCCGCCGGCGTCAGGCTCGGATTAGGTGAGGACGGAGCACGGCCGAGGGCGTGTCGCCCAGGCGATCAGGGCTGTACCTCCCAGCAAGGACCGGGTGCTGCAGAACGGAGGTGCTAGAGGAGACCCAGAAGAGAGCCTGGAGAGGACCGCAAGCCGCGGGTAGCGAACTGAGACATCCACCCGAGAGGCGCACGGACAAACCAAGGAAACGACCGCAGGGAGAGGAACGAGGGCCCTGGGCCGAGGCAGCTGGTCCGGGAAGGGATTTGGGCTCCAATTAGAATCCACGATATTGATTACTAGTTATTGCAGCCTTGGTGATTCTGTGGTTCATCCCGAGTTTCTCTTTTACAGAGAAGTTTCCGTGTGGCCGCCTTTGCTCCTCCCAGCCCTGTGATAGGTATTGTCACCCCCTCCATCTCAGACAAGGAAACTGGAGCCCAGAGATGGGAAACCGGCTTAGTGAGAGCCTGGTTGGTGCTGGGCTGTTTAGCTATCTCGTCTAACCTGTGCCTCGCACAGAAAGAAAACATAAGACTTGCCTCCTCTGGGCACCTACTTTTCAGTATGGGAAAGGGAAATTAGAAAAATGCAATGGTGGTGGATGCTCTTTACACACTGAGGGTTCTGAAGTGCCACTTCAGACATCCCACTTCTGTGCTATGGTCCGGACTAGGCACCGCCAGAGCTCCTTAGCGGAGCGTGGAAGCTCCAGGCCTGCAAGAGATTGCTTCGGGCCGCCAGGCGGCGAGCTAGGGCCGCGGAGGAGCCGCTACCCCGCCCGCTTGCAGCCTGCGGAGCTGCTTTCTGAGGCTTGCCCACTCATCATTCTCACCTCATTAACTCCCTTCCCGGCTTCTCCCAAATTTACCAACACCTGGCGTTCACCCCGAATATACACAGCCCCCCTCTCCTCTGGAGAAGCAAAGACAAAGGGATTCCTTCCTGAGGGGTCTACAGAGTCTGAAGAAGGAGGTGCCAGACTTGGGGGAGGTGCTGGTGGGGAGGTCGCTGGAACAGGGAAAAACGGTTCTCTTCTGGCTCTGGGAGCTTGGGCAAGCCCTCAACCACCCCAGCCTTAGTTTTTCCTTTTATAAAAACAAAGGACTGGACTCTAGCGTTCTGATCTCCGTCTGATCTCTCTGTATCCACTATTACCTGTGTAGCCTGTGCATGTGTGTGTGCTCTGTACATGCGCGCGCGCGCGCACACACACACACACACACACACACACACACACACACACACACACACAGGGATTTGAGACGTCATAGTTTTCTGGGGCCTTCTGGCAGAATCAAGAGGAATCCAAGTAGAAAACCTTGAATTACTCCCCCCACCTCCTCCACAGAATCCCCCAGGTCCGAAGTGCTTGGCACAAGCGAGTCCAGGCTGGGGTCTCAGCGGGATTTTTGGTGTAGTCCGACTCCTCCTCCCATCTCTTCTATATCCACATCTTTCCCTCGCTATTGGAAGTTTACACACTTCCCCAAACCTGAAAAGTATCTGCCGGATCGCGGCGGAGGGGAGCTCTCAAAACCCCAGTCATTGTCTCTTTGTTCATTCCTTAACTGTGGGATCGCACAAGGCGCCCAGAACTCCTGAGTGGGAAGGGAAGGGCAAGGGCTGGTCGCCAAAGGAAGCTCAAGGACTTCCAGCGTGGTATCAGTGTCCAGCTCAACTCTCCTAGTGAGGAGGGGTGGCCCAGATCGCACAGCAGACAGGGACCCAGGCCTCCAGCTGCTCTCTGCTCTTCCCAGCAGTCCAGCGGCCCTAGACTTCTTCCGCCACTACGGCGCGTTGCTGAGGGAGCACCTTTGGGCCTGGGCCTTTGGGTCCTGACATTATTCTTGTCCTACCTAAGAAGGCCCAGGACAGCAACGCGAGCCGCTGGGTCACCCTCAGCTTGCGCCCTGAGGGTCAGAGCGCATTCGCCTTGGGGAGTCCCCGACCCGCCAGGGGGCGCTAAGCCTGGGTTCGAAGAAAGCTCTGCCCCGGCCTCACACAGTGGGACTTCGGGCAAGTCCCCTCCTTTTCCTGGGCTCTAATGTTCCCGTCTTGGATGAAGTGCAGAGTGACTTCCCTCTTGGCCCTGGTTATCTCATAAGACTTGTTTTGGTTAGCCCTGAACTAACTACGCAACCTCTTGCTTAAGCCTGGCCTCCCAGCCTGCGTTGGAGACAGTCTCGCAGTGGGCCGGCGGAAAAGAGCAGTGCTTATAGATAGATAAAGGAGGGCAACCCTTTCTTCTTCTCCTTGGACAATAAGTCCAAGCTACCCGCTTGCAAGCAGTCGGAGGAACGAGCCTCTTGGGGTTGTGCAAACGCTGGACACCACGGGCACTGTAGTCCAGCCCCTGGCCACCAACAGGTGGTCTTAAGGCTTGGAGCTGTCGAGAGTTCTAAGTTTCACCTTAAGGTAGCCTCCCCGCTCAGCCTAACCGGCAAGGATTTGCCAAACATCTCCCAACCGCGATGTGCCTTGCTGGCCCAGGATTTGTTGTTGCGCTCGGTCGGAGACAATATCCGCCCCAGTATAATGTTCAAGCGGGCCGCTCCAGGAGCCTAGCCGCGAAGCTCTCACAACGGAAAGGTTGCGACAGGGACGCCGAGCGACAGCTTCAAGGTTACCTGCGAGGCTGCGTGAGACCTGGCTTTAAGCTCAGCGGAGACTCTTTCAGGACCTTCTATGTTGCGCCAGATCACCGCAGAGACGCAGTGTTTGGAAAGTGGAAAGGAAGAGTGCGGAACTCCTGCCACCCCCTGGAGCCGGATCCTGCGTTCCCAAAGACCGTGAGGGACATGGAGGCACCGCCACGGGCGGAAGATACGCGGCTAGTGGAACTCTGCCAGATGTTCGGAGCGTCTCCAGATGTGACGCGGGGCAGGGGACAGGACTCTCTCCCTACCCCCTAACCTGGAGCTCAGGTCAGTAAACAAATTCACCCCCCCCCCTTCCCAGTTGTCTCTAGGCGCCCTTCTCACCACCCGGAGCTCCCCACCTCCGGCTCTGGTAGGAGCTTCGGACTTCTCGGCCTTTTGTCCCCCTCTCCCGCCTCCTCACACACACCCTCTGTCGCGGTATCCAAATCTCCCACCCCCGGGATGGCTCGGGCGTGACCTCATCAACCCGCAGACTGCGAGGGAGGGGACCTAGTCCAGGGACGGGGGGGACAAATCGAAAGAGCTGGGGGAGAACCGAAGGAACCGTGCAACCCACCCCATCCGGCAACCCCCTAGTCCCCTGGTCCCCAGGTCATTCCGGCTGCTGTGCTCTGCCAAGGGGAGTTACTCGGAATGCTGCACAGGAGAGAGGTGAGAAAAAGAAGAGGAGTGGGTGCCCACTAGGGAGGTCACTTGGGCTCAGTCGCCTCCCTCCCCACCCCAGCGGGTCCCTGATGAACATCTGCCCACAGCCACTGCTCACCTTCGGAGTACTCTCCTGGCGCTCCCTGCGTACCCCGCAGCCTCGGCCACCCTTGGAAACTGGGAGTGCGGTCCCCGCCTGTAGGAGCGACCAGGACAGCCTCTCCCAGACGCGGCACAGCGGGGCGCAGGGGATCCTGGCACTCGGGGCGCGGACACTGGCTGCTCTCGGCTGTGCTCGGCTCTCTGGCCTGCGCTGGCGGATCTACGGAGCTCTCCCTTCTCCCGGCACGATCTGCGGCGCCCGGCGGCCCAAGCGCTTTATAAGGCGCGGAGCGCCGCTTTGATCCGCCTACGTCAGCGCGCCGAATCCCCACCCGGTGGCTCGCACGGGGCGGGGGCGGGGTCCCCATGACGCCTCGGACCCGCGGCGCCCGTCCGGCGCTCCGGGACACTTCGCACCCTATTGCAGTACGGAAGGGAACTTGCTGGCCACAGCCAGTGTTGAAAGCGTGCCTGCTGCGTGCCAGCAGCGCGCCGGGCGCACGGAAGGCCCACCTCGAGAGCTTGTAATAATCAGCAAAAGAGCCTGAACCAGCCAGAGGGTCTGTCTTGGGTCACAGAGCGGAGCCCGGTGTCACAAAGTGCTCTTGTAGCTTACTTGCTGCAGGTGTTGGGGGTTCTGAGCCCTGAGTTTCTGTCTTAGTCCTGATCCTGGAAGGTTCCTGGGGCCATCTTGCTAGGCATCTCAGAGGGGCGCTCGCTTCTAGGAGGTGCTAGGGCTCTCTATGTGAAGGGCATTGTAAACTGGCTCCAAGTCGACTGTCTGTCTTAGACTCTGGCTTGATTGTAGGGGAGTCTTGTGGGCGACTCCACCCAGCGGTCTGTAGGGTATGGGTCCCAGCAGAGGACCAGCTTTCAGAAACTAAGTGGCACTGGAGAGGACTTGCCCTGAGATGTAACCCTGTCTTAAATTGAGCTGCTCACCCCCTCACCACCCCCGCCGCCGCCGCCGCCCCATTTGGTCTTCCTCAACTAGACCTGAGGCCAGCCCTGTTTTCCCCAGTTTCACTCTATCGGTTGGGTGCTGTGGTTCCACCAGCTTCTGTATCCCTCGTTCTAGGGATTTCAACATCAGAACGTGCTCAAGGATTAGCTAGCTTGTTAGTAGAAAGGGAAATGGAGGCAAGGAGAAGGAGTTTGCCTAGGGTCTCCTAAGCTGTCTGCTAGACTTTTCCTAATGTTTGCAGCTGCAGATGAAGTGTTGTTCACAGGTTTCCCAAGGTAACACACACACACACACACACACACACACACAGGTTGGGGTGTGTGCCCACAATCCACAATGGCCCTGAAGCCTCCTAGGCATACTAGCCCTCTTGCACATTGGACTGGGACAATGGTTACAAATACACTACCAGGAGATACTTGTACATATCGCATGCCCATATCCTCAGTAGCACATAGGTGTGGAGTAGTCACATATATGTCATTAGATTGATACTCAACACACAGACTGCCCTCCAACAGTTCATGCACGAACATACAAGTTTCCACACACAGTAAGAACACATATAGTTCCCAAGCATGCAGCACCAAACACACACGTACTACACACACACACACACACACACACACACACACACACACACACACACAAGAATAGTCTGTGAACACAAGAACACAACGTTGGGGCATCCCTGTTAACCAGCTCAGGGCACTAAGTCAGTCTGTTATAAAGACAGTGAGATGGCAGTGGGGGCTTTGGGTGGGGTGCTCAGGAGCTGGGAGAGGAGTAAAACTGTTCCTCTTAGAAGGTTGGAGACAAAGGTCTCCAAGGGCTCAAGTGCCCTGGGCCCCCTGCCACCAGAGACATCCCAGAGACATCCCAGGTGGTCTCTGCTTTGAGAAGCAAGTCCACAGTCCCCAAACATTCACATGAATAGTACTTCTGCCTGAGATCTTGGGGCTTCCAGTTGAAATAGAAATGGAGAGCAATTAGGAATCACAGTATAGATCTGGGGTTCCAGTCCAGCACTGGCGATCACCCCTGTAACCAGGACACCTGTGGATCACCCAGAATTTGAGGCTCAGCTGGGCCACAGAGAGGATATCTGTTGCAAAAACGAAGAACAACAAAACAGATTGGGGTTCTAGTGGAGTTTCCCTGGCTCTGTTCTCAGCTGGGTGGTGGTGAGTGGCTTCCCTGCATTGAGTTGTCTTGCCCATAAGACAGAAATAATACAACCCCACAAAATCATCTACACTCCCATCAGGATTAACATCCCAGACTTGAAAGCCAAGGCTCAAAGGGAAGTTGAAGAAAGCCTTGAGCTAATCCTCAGACCCAGATATCCCCTGCCCAGTATGGAAGTGCCTGCAGGAGTTAGCAGGTGGAAGCTGGAGAGTGAGTTCCCTCGACTCTTGGGGACTGAAGCAGGCCAGGAGCCAATTCTAGGACTCCTGTGACCTAGCTGTGGCCCCCAACTGCTCATCTCTCCCTGGTGGGTGAAGAACAGGGCACAGCTCAGGCGGGACAGTTTGATCTAGGAGGGATGGAGAAGTGATAAGGAAGAGACGCCAAAAGCTTGCATTGAGAGTCAGGAAGATCTGGACCAGGCTGCCCTCCCTGCACACCAGTCTCCTGTCGCTGCAATAAGGAGTCTTTTAGAAGGGACTCCTTGGGTGCTTGGGAGAAGGTTGTTTATTATCTTGAGGGCCCTTTTCATCCCCCTTCTCTGTCTAGCTCTCCTCAAGGGTCACTCTATGCAAGGCCTGTGCTGGACACCTAGGTCTCAGGCTCTAATTCAGTGTGGACAAGACCACTGGCAAGGCAGAGCAGGACAGGGCATCTCACTCTTGCTGCTGGGAGCATGTATGCTGTCCTTCTCAGTCACCAAGGTGATCCTGGTTATTTGATCTGTCAAGTCAGTATTTCAGAGTGCTTCCTGCTGGTCACACCTTTCCAGCCCCACCCTGCATGTGCCTTACCCAGAGAAGTACCAGCTATGGTTATGTCGGCCATGCTGACCCCATCCCCGACCACCACCACCACTGACCCCCTCTACTCACTTCGGCTTCCTTCCCTGGAGGTTAAAGTCTTGGTGGAGATGGTGGGGGCCAGATGGCTGTTTCTAGGAACCCCCAGGTAGGGGCCAGGAGAGCTGGCTTCAGTGCTGAACTCAATACTGGTTTGCTCTGTGATGGGCAGTTTGCTCTCTCTGAGCCCCATCTGGAGGGAGGGAAGAGAAGAGGAAAGGGAGGAACGGAGAGAAAGAAAGCTCACAGTTTCTCTCTCTCTCTCTCTCTCTCTCTCTCTCTCTCTCTCTCTCTCTCCCTCCCTCCCTCCTGACCTCAGGGACTCCTGATCTTAACCTGGATGAAACTGACAGAAACCCTTCCCCTCAAAGGTGAGCTTTGGGAAAGGCCTCCTGCCCTCGGTTTAGCATGCCTGGAGGCCAAACCCTAGGCAAAGGGACTCACACTAAGTAGCCAATGTGTCACCAAAGTCCCCAGGCCTGGTGCTCACACTCTGCTTACCCACCGTGGGACTCTGAGGAAGTGGTTCAGCCACCAAGTTCCTTACCTTCATCATTTGCACAACAGGAAAAAACAGAACCAGCTCCCTCTAAAGCTTCTGGAAGATACTGGAACAGAAAGTGCATGTGTATGCCTATACATGTGTGTGACCCACGGCACACATGTTTCAGACCTGTCTTGTGCCCGTCAGTCCCAGAGGCAGTCTCACTCTGCAGGGGAGCCCACCGAGCCCCAGGCTTGCAGAGAGGTTGTGCAAGAGACCTGCAAACCTGCTTCTGCTCACCGTCTGGGAGGGGCCTGCCCTCCTCCTCCTCAGGGCTGCAGGGGAGGTGTTGTTATTCTCTAGCACCCCGGGAGAGGGTGGGGAGAGAGGTCGCTTTCCTGGTGCACATAACAAAACACCACTGGTCATGTCTGCTGAGGTCATGTCACTTCTGAAAGGCTGCTTTCAGCTCTCCCTGTTGAGTGGCCCTGGTGGCTGCTCAGGAAAGGACATTTGTGTTTCTCAGGCCTCTGTCAACTCCAGGAGAGAAACTGAACTCCAACTAGTGCACCTGCAAGGGACTTAGGCCACCAAAGGATCAGCCAGTGACCTGGAGGAAGTGCTGTACCTTCATTCTATTCACTGAACCCACCCAGCTTCAGCCTGGCCCTTGCTTCTCCCTTTGGGAATTGGCTGTGACAGCCCCAGGTAGAAATTCCAGTCAGAGACCTTTCCTCTCCTGGTTCTATGTGTTAGTCCAAGAGAAGGGGCTGGTTGATGGCTTGGGTCATGTTTCCTTTGAGTGACAGCTGGCTAGTGGATGCTGGGAAAGACCAGAAGAGGTCCAGGAAGCAGAGAGCCCCCAGGCATGTGTCTGGGTGCAGTTTCTTCTTCACTGAGCCTCTACTTCCCTTCTTTGAACGTGAGCCAGTGTCTCAGCCTGGGCTTAACCTAAAGAGGCATGAGGCTAGAAGGTTAAGGACTGAAACCTGCCTCTCCTCCCTGACGTTGGTTTTCTCAGCGATCTGTCACAGCCATGAGAAGGCTAACACACCCTGCCACAGGGGAAGTCTGTCCTTCCACCCTTGATCTGGGCTGGCCCATTATTGTTTGTCCAGTGTGACCAAGGCAAGCTGGAACTCAGGCCTCATGTTCTAGAAGCTTCCTTCTCAGCTCCCAGGAACAGGGGTGGGCTCCATGAAATGAACAGGCTAAGGATGAAAACATGGGGCTGAAGGTAGTACAGTGGGTAAGAGAGTTTTCTGCTTATGGATAGGGACATGAGTTCAAATCCTCAGCACCCATGTATAAAAGCCCCGTAGTGTGCTTCTCTAACTCAGCTGTTGGGAACTGAGACAGGAGGATTGCTGAGGTTTGCTGGCTGCCAGCCTAGGTTCAAATGAGAGACCCTGCCTCAAAGGAACAGGGCAGAGTGACATGTGTGGTGGTATTGTATTCCCCAAAATATTGTGTACCTTAATAAACTTATCTGGGGTCAGAGAACAGAAAAGCCACTAAGTACTTAAGATAGGCAGTGATAGCACACGCCTTTAATCCTAGCATTCCAGAGACAGAAATCCCTCTGGATCTCTGTGAGTTCAAGGCCACATTGGAAACAGCCAGGCATGGTGACTCACACCTTTAATCCCAGAAAGCAGCCTTTAATCCCAGGGAGTGATGGTAGAAAGCAGAAAGGTTTATAAAGCGTGAGGACCAGAAACTAGAAGCATTTGGCTGGTTAAGCTTCAGGCTTCTAGCAGCACAGTTCAGCTGAGAGCCATTCGGATATGAGGACACAGAGGCTTCCAGTCTGAGGAAACAAGACCAGCCGGGAAGTTGGCCAGGTGAGGTTAGCTGTGGCTTGTTCTGGTACTCTGACCTTCCAGCATTCACCCCAATAACTGGCCTTGGGTTTGATTTTATTAATAAGACTCTCTAAGATTCATGCTACAGACATGTAGTGGCCTCTGTGTGCACATGCTGTATATATCACACACACACACACACACACACACACACACACACACACACACACACACACAGAGTGAAGCCAAAATATGCAATTATTATGTAATGTTACTTCCCAGTCTCAGCATCTCAGAAGTGGGCCACTCTCATATCTCTAAGGTGGTCAGAAACCTGAGAGTGACATGGGACAGTGGTGCCTTTGTCTCAGCCCCTGCTGTGTGACATCAGAGCCAGACAAGGACTAGTTGCTCCACAGTGCCACATGAAAGAATTAACATCCCTCAGCCAGCCTTGCTCACAAATCCCAGAGGCAGGGTCCCCCACCTTCCACCCTCCAAGACAGTCTCTACTATTGTAGGATGGCTCTGTCTGTAAGAGGACCCTCATCCCTCTAGAGCAAACCCCTGTAAGTGCTGAAGACCTTGGGTCTCTTCCTAGGATCTCCTTTACTATGTGACAACATTGAGGCATCGTAGGAGTTTCTGGCCTTGGCAAAGTAGCACAATTTTAATAATAGGAAGTATTTACATGGACTTGTGCCTCAATCTCCATACAGCAAGTATGTTCACTAGGGCCTAAGCCCAGGCAGGCTCTGCCGGTGTTTTGAGCTTCAGCCACGCCAACTGTCTCTGTACAGATCACCCTTCTGCCTGAGTCTTGGTTCTCACCTGGAAAATGGGAGTGAATTTTACCACCTAGGGTTGTAATGGGGCCTAGACAAGATGATGGATGGAGGATGCTAGGCTGTTACAGCTCCCTGATAAAGGCTGGTTCCTCTTCTGCCAGGTACATAAACCATTCCAGATGGGAAACTTGCAGGCTTATGTGTAGGTGGGAGAGGAACTGTCAGCAGGCTCGTGGGGGAGGGGCACCCATCAGGAAACAGGAGGAACACAGACAAGGTGGGGAAGCATGGTGTCAGGGAAAGGCGAAGTCATAGCTCAAGCTGCCAGTCTGAAGAGGAGTGGGAGGCCTTGCATGCCAGGTTCAGGGGGCTGGGCCAGCAACAGGAGACAGGGAGGTCTCTAGACAGAGGGGCAAGGTCAGGTACAGCTGGCCCCTGGTCTGGGGCAGGCAAGTCTGAGAGTCTTGTACCCGGGGAAGGCACTGGACACCTGGTACAGAGGAGCACACTTGTGGGAAGCAGGCCCTTGGCTTTCTAGCCTAGTGCCTCCACTCTGTATCTTTAGGCTAGGCCCCGACACGAAGAAGCAGAGAAGCCAAAAATGCAGCCAGAGAGCAGGGTAGATCAGAGTGTGTGTGGGCTAACCTTACCTACGTGGTTGGGGATCAGAGGCTCTTCTCAGGGTCTTCTTTGAGACTTGGCATTGAGCTCAGTTTCTTTTTCTTTTCTTTCTTTCTTTGCTTCTTTCCTTCCTTTTCTTCTTCTTTTTTCTTTTGTTTTGTTGTTTGTTTTGAAATAGGGTTTCTTTGTGTAGCCCTGGCTGTCCTTGAACTCTTTCTGTAGACCAGGCTGGCCTCGCACTCAGAGACATGCCTGCTCTGTCTCCCAAGTGCTGGGATTAAGGCGTGTGCTGCCACCACCCTGGGAGTTCAGAGTTTCTAAACTCTGCCACAGTCACAGGACCATGTGAGCCTTCAGGCTGCTTTGAGAGGAATCAAGGCTGGGAAGACATGATTAGCCCTATTCTTAAGACGGAGAGACACAGGCCCAACAGGGGAAGTGACTTGTCCAAGACCTACAGCAGACGTGTGGCTTAGTTGGGCTGGAATCTAGGCCTCCTGCCTCCCCCTCCCACCTTACTCTCTGTCCTTAGAACTAAGAGTTGGGGAAGATATTTGCACTGGGTCTGAGTGAACAGTGAATGGAGCCAGAGAGAGGCTGACAGTCATCAGCAGACAGCACTTAACCCAGATTGACAAGTTAATTGTGCAAATGTGGATGAGGTACAGTTGTATGCAAAGAAATCCAGATGGTCTGAGCCTCTGGGGATCCTCCGCCAGCACCCCAGTTGCTGGGGAAACAGGAGGAGGTGGGGGTGACGTTACCAGATGCAGCTCAAGAATGGGGGCTGGGACACCCATCTAGTTCTTCAGGGCTGTGGGCCTAGCCTCAGGCTCTTGCCCTCAAGTATAATCCCTTCCCTTACAGTCGTGATTCATGGAGATCCAGGGGGTGGGAGTGAGCTGCTTGAGGTCACACAGGTGATCAGAGCCCCAGTGAGCCTGGCCCAGGTGAGGCTGTATGTCCAAGCAGTCTATAGACAGGTGGAGAACAAGACTAAGCCAGTCCTCATAGGACCCATGCCCAGCTCCCAGCCTTACAAAACACAGGTGTGTGACTGTGGTGAGGGCTCCTTGGTCTCTCTGCAAAATAGAAGCCACATGGGGTGGGGTGGTGACACTGTCAAATGCACAGGACTGTAAATGAGCAAGAGCCCTGCATCGCCCGCCACTCAGCAACTCTCACTGGCTGAGGGGGCACTGAGCTCAGAAAGGGCAGATCGCCGGACCAAAATCACCCAGTAGGGTGGGAAGGCCCTGGGCTCTCAGCAGCCAACTCCATTCTTGGAACCCATAGAGAAGAAACAGTCCTCAGCGTGGGACAGGTAGTTCCACTCACTGCCATCACTGGGAAGCTCTGGGAAATTGTCTGAAGCATTTTCCCAGAATCCCCAGCTTCTCACCTGTGGCTGAACATGAAGCCGCCCACAGCACCAGTAGCAACGGCCCTTAGCCCTGCCCTCCTCTGCCCCAGACTGTGGACTGGTGCTCTCTCTCTTCACCTCCAGTGTTTTCTTTCTGTTTTTTTTTTTTTTTTTTTTTTTTTTGGGTAGAGGGTGGGGGGAGTCAGGGTTTCTCTATGTAACAGCTCTGGCTGTCCCGGAACTCACTATGTAGACCAGGCTGGCCTCGAACTCACAGAGATCCGTCTGCCTCTGTCTCCTGCGTGCTGGGATTAAAGGCGTCCACCTCCAACCAACCCCTCCAACCTCCAATGTTTTCAACTCTACGGAAATTAATTTTATTTGGCAGTTCAGGAAACTGAGGTTCAAGAGCCATTGCTTACTTGCAGCCAGCCAGAAAGCAAACAAAGTGGGTCATGAGCCCCAGGTCACTGGCCCTCCAAACACCCTGACTCCCTTCTCTGGCTGATAGGGTAGTGGGCAGTGCCCTCAGTGCCCAGGGCAGGAGGTGGCTGAGTGTGTGCCTTCCTCTTGTTTCTGTTGATAAATGTAACCCCTACCTCCCACTCACCCTCATTTTCTGAGTGTTGGGCTGAGGAGAAATGCCAGTCACAGAGCCCATTACCCTGATAGAAGACCAGGTCTTCTAGAGACTGTCATCTTTCTAGCTACCTAGCTGGTCTAGGAGGAGTATGTGGCCCCGAAGGAACACACTGAGCAGTCTCCCTGGGCTGCCCTAGTGAATCTGGGAGGAGCTTCCAGCTCAGTGCTTCCTCCATGTGAAGAGAAGAAGGCAGGAGGAAGAGAAGAACCAGATGGGAAGGGAGATCACTGGAGGCCCTGAGCATCCCATGGGTCTCAATGGCCACCAAGCCCATATTTCCTTGGGTTCACCCAATGTGGGTCTCTGTCCTCTGGCAATGAGTCCTGCCTGAAGCTCTATGTGTGCCTGAGGCTATGCTATCCCTACAGGAGCCACAGAACTACCAAAGGATCCAATCCTCTAGGAACTGGAGGTCTGGGGTGGAGAGGGATGTGGGCAGTTGTGGGTTCAGGTCCCTGCTCTCTCTCTCTCTCTCTCTCTCTCTCTCTCTCTCTCTCTCTCTCTCTCTCTCTCTCTCTGGGCTGCAATCTCCTATCTTTAACTTGAGGGTACTAGGCTTAATGTGCTAAAGATTTCCCCAGATCTGTACAACTACTGTTAAAAATTGACGCATAATCCGCTCATAACCACTTCAAATTCTAGAACACTTCCATCCACAACCCTCTGAAACACCCCACACCTGCTAGTAGTGACTCCCTAATACTACTCACCATCCCAAACTCTAAAAACCATTATTTCCTTCCAAACAAGAACTTTATGGATTTTTCTCTTCTGGACATTTCAAGCTCATGTTGGAATTTTCCTGTGTTGCAGCACGTATGGCCATTCCATTTCTTCTTGTGATGGATGTCACTCCACCGCTTGGATATGCTGCCTTCTGTTTATCCATTCAACAGCTGAGTGGGCACCTGGGCTGTTTCCCCTTTGGGGCCATTATAGATAATGTCGCTACGGACATTTGTGTGCAAACATTTGTATGAGATGTATGTTTTCAATTCTTTGGTGTGTATGCCTAGGAGTGGAATTGCTGGATGATATGGTAACTCTGCATGACTTTGGGAGAGCGGCCAAACAGTCTTCCACCGTTTTTCACGTTTCTATCAGCAACGGAACAGGGATCCAGTTTCTCAACAGCCTTGACAAAGCTTGCTGTTTCCTGTCGCTCTTATTATAGCCATCTTAGTGTAAAGAGGAATCTCATTCTTTTTTAAATTTTATTTTGAGACAGGGTCGTCTGTAGCCCAAGCTAGCCTCAAACTCAACATAGAGCCAAGGATGACCTTGGATTTCTGATCCTCCTCCTTCCACTTCCCAGGTGCTGAGATTATAGGCATGGTTATATGCTATCCTGGGGATCAAACTCAGGGCTTTGCGCATGCCGGGCAGGCACTCTACCAACTGAGCCACATCCCAGCTCTGCACTGTGGTTCTGATTTGCATTTCCCCAATGACTAATGCAAAGGAGCCTTCTTAATCTATGTGATTAGTGGCCTTTTCTATATCTTTTTTGGAGAAATGTTTATTCAATTTTTCTTTTCTTTTTTCTTTCTTTTTTTTTTTAGACAGGGTTTCTCTATGAAACAGTTCTGGCTGTCCTGGAACTCACTCTGTAGACCAGGCTGGACTCGAACTCACAGAGATCTACCTGCCTCTGCCTCCTGAGTGCTGGGATTAAATGCATGTGCCACCACCAGCTGGCTCAAAATTTTTTTTCATTTAAAAAATTGGGTAATCAGCCAGGTGTAATGCTGCATGCTCACAATGCTAATACCTAGCAAGCGGAAGCAGGAAAATTAGAAGTTCAAGGCCATCCTCAGCTCTCTTAAGAATTAGAGGTCAGTCTGGATGACATAAAACTCCAGCTCAAAAGATTCAAAAAGTACAGGTGGTGGCGGCAGCGGCGGCGGCGGCGGCGGCGGCGGCGGCGGCGGCGGCGGCGGCGGCGGCGGCGGCGGCGCACGCCTTTAATCCCAGCACTCGGGAGGCAGAGCCAGGCGGATCTCTGTGAGTTCGAGGCTAGCCTGGTCTACAGAGCGAGATCCAGGAAAGGCGCAAAGCTACACAGAGAAACCCTGTCACGAAAAAAACCAAAAAAAAAAAAAAAAAAAAAATTCAAAAAGTGAAATGAGGATGTTAAACTCTCTAGCTGGGGTCAAGGCTGCAGGCAATGGAGAGAAGCCTGTAAGCACAGGGAGAATGATGTGGGGGTCACTGAGGGGTCTGTAGGCCACACTGTGATGCTGACAGCATGCCCCTCCTGTATTCTAGTTGGTGAAAAAAACAACTCTGGCATCTAAGACTTAGAGGATGCCTTACAAATCCCTTTGGGAGCTGCATGACAGGCCAGCGTGACAACTAGGCATGCCTCCCAGCATGGGCCAGAGTGAGTATTGGATGCTATTGGCTTCACAGCATGGTGCTTGGAGACCAGGTGTGTGTGTGTGTGTGTGTGTGTGTGTGTGTGTGTGTGTGTGTGTGTGAAGGAGGCAGAGAGAAGGTCATGGAGAGAAAGTACTCAAGAAGAGTAAGAGGGAACTTCCATTTGTAGAGCAGGATTCTGGACACATCTCAAATGTCACAGAGGAGCAAGAACTGGGAGGCTCATCCCGTTTCCTAGGACACGAAACCGAGGCAGGCAGAAGGGGGCAGTGGGAGCTGGGGTTTGAGCCCTGATGCATCTGTCTTGGGTTGTGAACCCTTCTCATAATGCTTACTTACTGGAGAGGGAGGGAGGGAGGGAGGGAGGGAGGGAGGGAGGGAGGAACACACAGAGAGGTCCAGCAGAGGGACAGAACCACACTGAGAGGAGAGGGAAAAATAAAACACAGGGTGGAAAGAACCACGTGGTCTGGCCGAGGCCTGCACTGGGTCCCGGGGCATCAGGCCAGGGAGGGGACAGCAGAAATCAGCTCACTGAACCTGGAGCCAAGAAGCAGTCTTGGCTTCTGCATGGTGGAAAAGCTCTCACCTCAGGACACTGCAGAGGGGAAGCTGGCAGGGGCTGGGGGGGTCTGCCTGGGCAGAGGGTGAGGAGCAGACCCATCATCCAGCTTAGTAATGGCTGTGGCTGCTCCCCCTAGCAGCCCTTGACTCCTCAGCATATAGAGCCCAGGCCTAGCGCAGGTTCAGAGGGAGCCGGACAGGGCCATCTTTGCTCGCTGGCTGCTTTGAGGACAAGCTCCCCAGCTTGCAAATAAGGTGGCTCTATTGTTTCTCACTCAGCTGGGACATGAGCGTGAGAGAACAAACACCATGCACAGAAGTGGCCATGCATGGTCCCCAAGGTCCTGACGGCCAGGCGGCCAGGCCTGGCTAGTTTTCTGAAACCTTCTCCAGGGCCCCTGCCCTCCATCCACACTGGCCTTCCTTCAGACACGTGGAGACTTATTTTCTGGAATACCCTTTCCTGTGCCATACCCCTTTGTCGTTCCTACATACCAACTACATCGGCTGAGGAAAGACGGATGCTGTTCTTAAGGCAGTCAGAACACCACACGTGCTTTCTCCTCACAGCGGGGATGCTAATCACAATACCAAACACACTCCACTGAGAAATCAACCGTTTCACAGTCTAAGGCTGGGAGGGACTTGTCACTCTCCTGTACAGGTCACCCAGACCAAAGGTTTTGGTACAAAAACTACTACATCACCTCCCTGGGTCCCTGGACCCACAGTGGTGTGCCAGCCAGCCCTGTGTTCTTTGTGTTTGTTTGTTTGTTTGTTTGTTTGTTTTTTATATACAGAGAAGGAAGGAGAGGAGGCTGAAATTGTCTCTAAGTGCAATGCAGACTTTTGATCACTTCCACAGACTCTGAGACTTTTCGGAAGGGCTCAAGACCCTATCTTCCTGTTTCTGGCTCCCACTTGGGCTTGTATCAGGACCCAGGTTGTGCTGAATGGTTAGCTATAACACCAGGAATAGCTGTAGTGAATCACCGGAGCCAGAGGAATGAGTCACTAGAAATCAGAACTAGAGGAGCACTGGGAATCAGGAGCCTCTTTCCTGCAAAGGCTGAATACAGCCCAAGGCTGCCGTAGGCATCCCAAATATCAGCCTCCTCCTCCTCTGCCATCTTTTCCAATCAGCCACATTACAAAAAAAAAAAAAAAAAAAAAAAAATGGAGGGAGAGGAGGCTGGGATGTGGCTCACTTAATGGAATGCTTACCTAGTACACATTAAGCCCTGGGTTCAATCCCCAGCACTGCATACCCAAAATTCCAGCACTTAAGAGGTAAAGGCAAGGAGATCAGAAGTTCAAGGTCATCCTCAGTTCTATAGCCGGTTGGAGACCAGCTTGGGATACATGACACCCTGTCTCCAAAAAGAGAAAAAAAATCTTGTTAAGTGTACAGTTCACTTAAGTATATTCAAAGTTGTATAATCATCCCTTCTATGATCTTCAAGAGCAGGAAACTGAGGCCCAGAGAAGGGCAGGTCCTTTCTCTATGTCACATGACTGGTTGGTTAGTCAGCAACAGAGTTAGGGTCCAGGCCTCTGACACCCCATCTACCACATTCAGGTGACACAGGGGCCTCTGTGACAGGCCCTCCCTGCCACACTCTGGCCATGAGAAGTGTCTAGTGGAGGCTGCTGAGTGGAGTCAACGAGATGGATGTGACAGTGCCCTCAGACTGTCCCCTGACTGTCCTTCTGGCTGTCCCCTTAACTGTTCCTCTGACTGTCCCCTGACTGTCCAGAGCTGTTGAAGTCCAGAATGAGGCTGAGAGTCCAAGCTTTAGAGTGCCGTGTCCAGCTCACCTCCTGCTTCCACAATCACCAGTGACCTTCCTTAGTTTGGGGTGCCCTTCCTCCACATGACCACAGGGGTCCTCTTCCGAGTCCCTCAAACCCCTCCCCTTGGTGAGGCTGCCTGACTGCCCTGTGTGGAATCGGAACCAGGCCCTGGCCCACCCTCTGGCACTCGGCCCCTCCTCCAGAACACACTCTGTCTGATGTACTGGAATACAATGTGGCCTGCAGAGGTGCTCCTCAGAGGACTGACTCCCAGTGTAATGGCACTGACAGGGGAACCCCACGAGAAGGTGAGTCACCACCTTCATGAATGGATTCATGTTTTTCTTAATAAATGAGACTAGTTCTCACAAGAGGGAGTTAGGTCTCTCCACCTGGATGATAAGTCAACCTACCCTCTGTCCCTCTCTCACATGTTTCCTTCTGCACATGCCCACTTCGTCTTTCCAGTTTTTCACCATGAATAGATAAAGCACAAAGCCCTCATCAGAAGCTGATAGATGTGGCTATTGTATCTTGGGCATTTGAGACCATGACTCAGTTAAGCTTCTTTAGTAAGTACCTTACCTCTGGTATTTTGTAATAGCAACAGTAGAAACACCTTCATTATCAGCTTATTCTCTGCCTCCTCCAATGCGCTGTAGTTCCAAGAAATGTCTTGACAATGCCTGGTAGAGAGAAGGTACTGACTGGGTAAATAGTGTTGAATGAACGAATATTTGGCTGGCATTGTGCTGTCTCAGAGCAATGCTCAAGTGAAGAACTCTTATGCTTGTTTTAGAGAGCCTGCCTGGGCCCTAAAGGCCACCATTTCCCCCGACCTTGGTATTGTTAGGGGAAACTGGAACAGAGTCAGAGTGGCTTTAAGAAAGAAGGGGATAAACTTCTGGATTTTGTCATTGTGTTTAGGACCCCAGAAACCGGAGGTAGTCTTGGATCCAGCCTGTGTGTTTTCTGTGTAAATTCCTGGAGCCATTTAGCTTACATTCCATGT
Organism: Peromyscus californicus insignis; assembly: GCF_007827085.1. Lineage (NCBI taxonomy): Eukaryota > Metazoa > Chordata > Mammalia > Rodentia > Cricetidae > Peromyscus > Peromyscus californicus. The sequence continues at coordinate 104,065,109 of NW_026294562.1, forward strand.
CTCAGCCAAAATGGAAAGAAAAAGGAAGAAAAAAAAAGGCATCATTCATTTTTAAATGGACTTAGCTTTGTGAGCGCCACATGGGAACTGCTTGCTGTCCATAATGTCATAAGCCCCAAGGCCCTCTGGGAAATATTACCAGCACTTCATGTGGAGGGCTGGGCCAGGGTCCACACATCTCCAGAGCTGTGAGCATGTGGCAGACCGTGGCTCCATCGGCAAGCCTGGGCCCAGACCCCTGAGGCAGGAAGAAGTCAGGCAGGGCAGGCAGGAGTTCCCTCAGGATACCTCACTCTGGATCCAAAGGTCTTGGATGTCTACCTTCTGGGGGCTCTATGATATACATGATAGGCTCTCTGATCTGAGCCTCTCCATGGGGGAGCCTGAAGCAGTGGGATACCCTGGCCTCAGGCAAACCTCAGAGCAGGAAGACAGCCCTGTCCCCGGACTGTAAGTCTTACTTCAGAAGCCAAGGCTGAGTGACTGGGACTGGCCAGGCAGAAACCACCTGATCAAGCCCAATCCTTTACAATTGAGGAAACAGACTCAGAGAGGAGCAGGATCACACAGCCAATCCACAGAGTAGGCAGGGGGCCTGGACAGTCTTTGGATTACTGGCCAGGAGCATTTCTTACAATATATTGCACTTAAACAGTTCCGTTTGGGCGGAAACTCTGCTGTTCCCAAAGACACCAGACCTTTCCAGAATCCGGTCTAAGGCGGTCTTCCAGGATCTGATGTCAAGGATTATTCCTCAGGGAATAGCTGTTGGAAAAGGCAGGTGAGATATTGATTATGGCTGGGGTTGAGGGAGGGCAGTTTTGACCAGTGAGGGGATGGGGATGGAGCAAGAAAGGATGGGGGAAGGGGAGTGGAAATTTCTCAGAAAAACTAACCAAAGGTATGTTTTCATATTTTTACAACTGCCTGTATTTTCTAGTCCTCTGGTTAGTTTTTCATATTTGAAAGTGATCAAGTGTTTAATTGTGGCATTCTGTTTAGCGTGGTCCTGTTTCGACTGGGCCCATCTTAGAAAGATGTCTTGGAAGCTTTAATGAATCAAAGGCTCCCCCGCTCAGGAGCCACACTGCAGCCTGTGCGTGCGGGATGGGATGCTCACCTCTCTAAAGACAGAAGGCAGCAACTGAGGAGAGAGGCATCCAGAGAAAAACCAAGGCGCAGGAAAGCCCACTTTGGTCACATGCATGCTTAGTCCCAAAGGCCAGCTGTACTGCCCTCCCAGTGCCCTCAGCAGGTCTCCCTGAGGAGGCTGTGTCACCAAGGTGTTCGAGTCTCGGAGTCCAGGCTCACCAGGCCACAGCTTCTCAGAGACGTGGGTCCCAAGAGGGAACAGGAGGCTGCCTGAGGTCAGGGTAATGTTAGGACCAGCCTGACTGACCGACCCGTAAGGTGTTGAGAGAGATCAGTGTGAGGACTGCCGGTGGGGACCCCAATCCAGGTTGGTCAGTCACCAGGACCTGCCACCCAGAGAAAAGGTTAATAGATTTTAATGTGTGTATAGCACTTGAACCCCATTCTGGTACGATAATAAAAAAGTTCTCAGTCAAAGTTGGCTGTGGTCTATGGGGGAGAAGGGTAGGGTGGTGAGGCCTGAGAAGCCATTGGCTCCTGGATCATGCACCCAGCTGGAAGCCCTGCTTTGGGAGGGTTCAGTTCTTACCTGCCCTGCCTCTACCCAGCATAACCATCTGTGCCACTCCCAGGCACCGAGAACCCCAAGTTGATGGTTCTGAGCTATGGGGACAATTTCCGGCCTTCCCTTCTGGGCTCCCTGTGGTCTCCAGGGCTGAATGGAACCATGGCTCCCTCCTCCTGACTTGCCCTCTATTGAATTACCTATTGCTTACCTCCCAGTGGCACTAAACTAGACCTCAGAGGCCCCAAATGCTAGAACGTCAAGTCCTTCTGTGTATACACCTTGCCTGTCCCTCTTCCAGTGATGAACACACAGGGCCCTGAGGCCCAGAGTCGGAAAGCCAGCCCCTGCCCCCAGGCTGCAGAGCTGGTGAGCCACGGTGGGCTGGAGCTGGGCCAGGTCTGGGGCTCTCCTCCCAGCCTCCTCTGCTCTCCCCAGGTCCCCAGAGGCCACTCTGGAGATGCTGCCTCCCCCCACCTCTGTGGCCACCCCTCACCTGGTCTTTGTTTGCATCCTTTGCGATCTCTGTCTGGGGGTAATTCTCGCCAAGCCAAGCAGGGTCAGCCGCTAATGCACTTCAGATGTTCTCAGGCTGGAGGCAACCAGTCCTCAAACACAGCACTGATTGCGAAGCCTGGCCTGGCCTGGCCAGTGTGCTCTGGTGTGGTGAGGTGTGGTGTAGTGTGGTAGGGCTGGTGCTTCCCAACACAGGTAACTAAGTTCCTGCTGGGACACAGCAGGCGCCTCTGTTTAACCTCCAAAACCTCCCTAGAGCCGCTGTGCCTAGAAGATTGGGGGTGGGGGGGGGGGGGCTGGAGGCCCCTTGGTTTTTTCCTTTGAACCTTTCTGGACTCTGAGCTGGCATTTCCCCGGGGGTAGTTGGCTCTATGCACACTTTCGGATGTGACAAATGTCGCCATCCCTGTGGATCTACAACTATCATTCTTCTGTTTACAGAAAAAGAAACAGAGGTTTGGAGAGGTCAGACTGGGGTTCCAGCTCCCGGTGAGAGTCCACACAGCATCCTATGTAAATAGAGGTGTTTCAAAAGCCCAGGATGGTGTTTTGAGAAGGGTGAGGCCTGTCATTTCCAGGGTTCCAGACACTGAGGCTGGGTTTGCAGCTGACTCATGCCTCAGTCTTGACAAAGCAGTAGATCTGAGACTGGGGGGTCATCGGCTCCTCTCAGGTGAGGTAATGCTGCCTGCCTCATCACCTCAGCCATGCCCAGAATGTGCTCTAGGAGCTAGCCCCGCCCCCAGGGGGGGGGGGGGCTTTGTCAAGAGCTTGGCTCTAGAAGCTGCTGCTTCTTAGCCGTGCTAACCTGCCTTGCTCCTCTGCCTCTGTGCGCCTCCATCTCCTCAGTCTTTCCCACAAGGTCATTTGTGAAGTTCACTGAGCTAAATATTTGTAGAGGGCTAAAAGGATGCCTGGACCAGGCTCACACTCAGCCCATGTGTTAGCTACTATTATGCTTAACCTTGTGGAAACTGAGGCAGTGCAGTACTGGAGTCTCAACTTAGCTTCCAGCTGGACCCCTGGGGCAGGTTGTTGAAGTCTGGAGAACTGGGTCCCACTCCCAGCATTTCGGTATATGAGACTGGATTGGGACCTGAGAATATGCATTCCCAGCATATTTCTGGGTAATGCTGATGTCTGAGGACCTGCTGCTCTAGGGGACCTGGCTGTGGCTAACAGGGGGCACTTTGGAGTGTGAGTAGGGAACGGGAGATTACCGTGATTACAAAGGGTGTTGGGTGAGTCCACAGCACCTAATTCTGAATTTGTTTCCAACTCCTTAGAGGACAGAATTTAGGTCACTTTCCCCCTGTATCCTGGGCTGCTGCTTCCATAAAACAGGGGCCACTAGTAACCCTTCCTGCAGGGCTGTTCGGATGGCTCAGGGCCTTGTGCCTAGACACCTGCAGTGGCCAACAATGCAACACAGAGACAAAGCTGGCTGCATGGGCGGGAGGGGCCGGTTGCCATGCTCCCACATCACTAACTGCAGGCCACGCCCAGGGCTCATCCCTGTTTTATTCCTGATTTCCTGAACCCAAGCCGGGATGGTCACTGCCACACTGTCCCCAGGCAGGATGCTTACTCCGGCCACAGGCGGCATAAAGGGGCCTGTGTCCTGGTCGCTCGCCTCCCACCGTTCGTCCAGTGGTTTTCTATTTCAGTTGCTGTAAAAATATCACCTTTGATCTCAGCTTGTGGCGAAGAAGAAGAGGAGGAGGGGGAAGAGGAGGAGGAAGAGGAGAGCCACTGATGGGCTGTTTCCCTTCTCCCCGTCCTCCACCTCTCCCCTCAGCACCCTGCTCCCTACACTCCCCACCAATTCTCTCCCCAGCTTTTTTTTCCTTTGGCGCCAAAGCCTCAAGCCTTTAGGAATCTGCTAGCCCTACCTCTGAGTCCATCTCCCCCGCATGCCACGATGGGGCTGGATACTGAAGGAACAGTATGAATGAGGGGCCTGTGAGGGAAGCTGCCCTCGCTCTTCCTCCGCCTCTCTCCCTGCCCCTTCGCTTCTGCTCCTGGGCCAAGAATCTCCATGATTCCCGGCTTGATCCGGTTCGTGCACTTCTCAAGCGCCTGGTATCAATCACAGCTCTACAACTGTGAAGTCTCCAGGCCTCCCCAGAGTGGAGCAGGAAGGCTTGAGGAGCCTAAATGTTTACATCACTCAGAAAGCCCATCAGCAGCCCATATTTGCCTGGAGGGGTGCCCTTCAGCAAACGGTTCCCCTCTCTATCTTCCAGCTCCATTGGGGGCACACTATGCTATTCTTGTCCCCAG